>NC_071997.2:69080897-69395897 GCF_028885655.2 Pongo abelii
ATACGACTATCCAGTTATTCCAGCACCATTTATTAAATAGGAAGTCATTTCCCCATTGCTGCTATTGTCTATCTTGTCAAAGATCAGATGGTTGGTTGCAGGTGTTTGGCTTTATTTCTAAGTTCTCTAATCTGTTCCATTGGTTTATGTGTCTGTTTTTGTACCAGTACCATGCTGCTTTGTTTACTGTAGCTTTGTAGGAGTTCGAAGTGCATAACCTGATGCCTCCAACTTTGTTCCTTTTGCTTAGAATTGCTTTGGGTGTTCAGGCTTTTTTTGGTTCCATATAAATTTTTTTTTTTTTTTTTGAGATGTAGTTTCACTTTTGTTGCCCAGGCTGGAGTGCAATGGTGCGATCTCAGCTCACTGCAACTTCTGCCTCCCAGATTCAAGTGATTCTTCTGCCTCAGCTTCCCAAGTAACTGGGATTACAGGTGCCCGCCACCACGCCCAGCTAATGTTTTGTATTGTTTTTTTAAGTAGTGCTGGGATTACAGGTATGAGCCACCATGCCTGGCCTGGTTCCATATAAATATACGGTTTTTCTAGTTCTGTGAAAAATGTCAGTAGTAGTTGGATAGGAATAACATTGAATCTGTAGTATGGCCATTTTAACAGTATTGATTCTTATTATCCATGAGCATGAAATGGTTTTCCAATTGTTTATGTCATCTCTAATTTCTTTCCACAGTGTTTTGTAATTCTCATTGTAGAGATCTTTCACCTCCCTGGTTAGCTGTATTCCTGCATATTTTATTCTTTTTGTGGCTATTGTGAATGGAATTCATTCTTGATTTGGCTCTCAGCTTGGACATTATTGGTGTATAGAAATGCAATTCATTTTGCACTAATTTTGTATCCTGCAACTTTGCCAAAGCTGTTTATCAGATCTAGGAGTCTTTGGGCAGAGACTATAGGATTTTGTAGGTATAGAATCATATCATCTGAGAAGGGAGATAGTTTGACTTCCTCTCTTCCTATTTATTAATAGATGCCTTTTATTTCTTTTCTGGAAGCTTTTAGTTTTCTTTCTTTTATTTTTATTTATTTATTTTGAGGCAGAGACTCACTCTCTTGCCCAGGCTGGAAGGCAGTGGCACAATCTCAGCTCACTGCAACATCTGCCTCCCAGGTTCAAGCAATTCTTGTGCCTCAGCCTCCTGAGTAGCTGGGAATACAGGCACCCACCACCACATCTGGCTCATTTTTGTATTTTTAGTAGAGGTGGGGTTTTACTATGTTGCCCAGACTGGTCTTGAACTTTTAGCCTCAAGTGATAAACCCATCTCAGCCTCCCAGAGTGCTGGGATTATAGGCGCCCAGCCTAATTTTCTTTTTTTGTTCAGTTCTGCATTTCCATTACAAATGTGGATATTTTAAATTTCCCTTTTATATCTCCTGCCTGATATACCTTGTTTCTTTTGTGTTGATTGTCTCATATCATTTATCATCTCTGGAAATTCTTAGCCATTAACTTAATTCCCTGTGTAGTCATATTAGACTTTTTCATTGTCTCTAATTTGCTCAGCCTCTCTTTATATTTTTAATCTTTTTCCTCTGTGCAACATTCTGTGTAATTCCTGATTTATACATAATTTATGCACTTTTATTTCACCAATTCTTTCTTCAAATGTGTCAAATTGACTGAGCACAGTGGCTCACACCTGTAGTCCCAGCATTTTGGGAGGCTGAGGCAGGAAGATCACTCGAGCTCATGGATTCGAAACCAGCCTGGGCAACATAATGAGACCTCATTTCTACAAAAAAAAAAAAAAAGTATTACCCCAGTACGTGGCACATGCTTGTAGTCACAGCTGCTTAGGAGACTCAAGGTCTTCTAAGACACTCGAGGTACTTATGAGGTTGAGGTTGCATGAGCTATAATCACGCCATTGTACTCCAGCTTGGGTAACAGAGCAAGACCCAGTCCAAAACAAACAAAAAAATCAAATTATTTAACTTCAATAATTAGATTTTTATTTCCAAAAGTTCTGTTTTATTCTTTAAAATAGTAACCTAATTATTCTTTATTGTATCATATTACCTGCTTATTTTCATGACTCCCTCATTTCTTTAAATATTTTATATTGAATTATTTTATATGCCTACTTTAATAATTCAATTATTTGAAATCCATGGAGATCTAAATTTGTTATTTTTCTAATTTTTAGTTATAGTGCCTTGTTTTCTTGTGTTTTTGATTATGAACTCATACTTGTTTGATTTTAATTTATGTTAATTTATGTTAAAAATTCATTGAGGGCCTCTATTAGAAAGGCTTTAATCCGGACATGAACTTGTTTGTTTCTGTGAAAGTTAGAGGCACTACTAACCTGGGTCTCTTTTAGCCCCTGGCTTAATCAGAATTCTTGGGTTTAGCTCTTGTACTTGGCTTAATCAACAGTCTGAGATTATCACCTTTAACTTGAGTTTTGTTCAGGCTTATCTCCTAAGGATGATGGCCCTGTAAGTAGTTCTGCCCTGTTTTTCCCCCTTATTTGTTGTCTGCTGAGTGATCCTTACTCTGATTTCTATCAAGGGATTTTGTTTAATCGGTTATTTTTTTATGGAGGATATGGCCCCCTTGGTATTTACTTACTTTTCATAGTCCTATGATTTACTTTAACTAAGTATTTTATAAACAACCTAGTTGGGAGTCTCCTTTTGCTATTTCTGTTTCACCATGCTGCCAGATGCCAATGTCAGTTTTTTAATTTTACCATGTATCATTACCATCTACTGTCTATCATTACCTCTCACCTAGAAAGAAGAGCACATCCTAACTTATCCCCCTTAATTTCACTCTCCAATTTCAGTTTGCCCTCTATGATTGCCAAATTGATGTTTCAGTGAACATGTTAGACATGTTAACTTTGAGGTGCCTTGAAACAATAATTTGGAGATCAGGGAAGAGATGGATCCCAGAGGTGTAGATTTGTAAGCCACTGATAATTGATAAGCAATGCCCTGGGTGTGGTAAGGTTATTGAGGAGATTGGAGAGAGTGGGTAGAAATAAAAGAGGATCATAGAATACTGATTTCCTGGGGAGGCAGAGAAAAATGAAGTAGCAAACGAGACTAAGAAGAACACATCTAAGGAAGGGAAAACAAAAAATTAAGGAAAGCAGGGCAAGCCAAGGTAGGAAAGGGTTTCAAGGAAGGGCAGTTTATAGAATTAGATGTGACCAAAGGGGCACACAAGGTAAGAATTTACCTTTAAGTTTGATCCTAAGAAGATGGATGACAATGGCTCAGGCCTATAATCCCAGCACTTTTGGGACGCTGAGGTGGGTGGTTTGCTTGAGCCCAGGAATTTGAGACAAGCCTGGGCAACATGGCAAAAACTCCATCTCTACAAAAAATACAAAAAATTAGCTGGGCATAGTGGCATGCACCTGTAGTCCCAGCTACTTGGTGGGGCTGAAGTGGGAAGATCACCTGAGCCCAGGAGGTCAAGGCGATGATTGCACCACTGCACTCCAGCCTGGGTGACAGAGTGAGACCCTGTATTTAAAAAAAAGAAGATGGGGCCAGGCACAGTGGCTCACGCCTGTAATCCCAGCACTTTGGGAGGCAGGCGGATCACGAGGTCAAGAGATCGAGACCATCCCGGCCAATATGGTGAAACCCCATCTCTACTAAAAATACAAAACTTAGCTGGACATGGTGGTGCGCGCCTACTCCCAGCTACTTGGGAGGCTGAGGCAGGAGAATCACTTGAATCAGGGAGGTGGAGGTTGCAGTGAGCCGAGATCATGCCACTGCACTCCAGCCTGGCGACGGAACGAGACTCCATCTCAAAAAAAAAAAAAAAAAAAAAAAATATATATATATATATATATATGGATAATTAGTATTGCCAGATAGTTACAATGGAATGGGGACAAATGCAAAACTGCAGTGAATGCATGGACAAATAGTACAATTTGCTAATCCTCTGACCTCTTCCTTAGTATATCCCACCTCCACTGAATATATAATGAATCAATAAGCTTCCTAGTACAAGACACTCTTCATTCACAAAATAAACACAATTGCCTTTTGATTTCTATAGCTGAGAGGGATTCAGGCAAATACAGGAGGTACTAACCAGAAGAGGCAACATATTTTCTAAGCTATCATAGTCAGCAGTGTCTACTTGGGGTTGTTTATTCTTGAAAGTTATACTTAAGGCCTCCCCAGGCTCTGTGCTGCAGCCCCTCCTAAATGTAATAACTTCTCACATATGGAAGATCCTAGTAGGCCAAATCCCTTCTGTTTGAAAATATTTTTCCAATCAGAAGGACAAAAACAGTATCACAGAAATATGTTAAATAAACAGCTCTTTTCTTTTATATATTCTTGTTCACAACTAACGTAACATTTTTTTCTGCCTTGTAGGTACCAGAGGTTTGAAAAGGCATTTCTCCTAGCTGTTGACATTGGTGCTCGTGACCTCTTTATGGTGAGTCATTTTCAGAGATTATTTTGTGCCTTCAGTTCTAAGGCTAAGTTGTCAGCTTTTGTGACCATAAAAAGGATTAGTGTCATTTTGCAGCCTTAGACACAGGGTGGGAAAGCATTATTCCATCTTGACTTGCAGGTTTGCTTTCGTGAAACTGGTCAATAACCATCTAGTATCTTTTGATTTGTTGACATTTTCTTTGCTGGCTCCAATGGATCTTTTATGTTTTCTAAGAATTTATAATTTTTGAACTTTTCTCCTCATGTACCTTGATGCAAGGGGATGACACCTATCTATCTAATAAGCTTAAATGTCTTTCTAATCCATTCTCTGAAGAAAAGCTATAGAATCCAGGACATAGGGCAGAACATGTCCCACAGATCTTGAATGTGCTCAGTTTGTCCCGTAGATTTTAGTGTAGAGTAACAAAGTAGGAATGTTCTCACATTTTTAAGTAACCATAGTACAAAGTGGACCCAAGAGGTTAAATTCATGTATACTCTGGCCCTCCCATTTATTAGCTACAGAACAGTAAAACTGACCAGTTTCTTACAAATCCTTGCACTCTGTATCAGGTTTCTGTTTTATAAGATCTTGCACCACAGTGCCACATTGAGATCAAATGAACAAAGGAAAAGTCCTTTCCTAGTTTCCCAGCATATTCTGTTAGACAGCAATTTCATTGTTTCCACAGAAACAACAGAGCAAAAGGTTCTTGAAAGAAGAAATACTTCTAGAAGGTGCTTTTGCCTGAATCTTTTGCACAATTAAGACATTTTGTAGTTTAAATTAAGCTTTGATGTTTCAGATATTCTGTTATACAGCAATTTCATTGTTGTCACAGAAACAATAGATCAAAAGCCTCTTGAAAGCAAGAAATACTTCTAGAAGGTGCTTTTCCTGAATCTTTTGCACAGTGAAGACATTTTGTAGTTTAAATGAAGCTTTGATGTTTTAGATGATATTATGGATTCATCACATTAGATCAATCATCTTTGGATTGAGTTTGATATTTAAATTCTAAATGGATGTCATTCAATTAATTATACTATTATTGATCATAAAAAATCTAATTTCAAAAGTGTGAACATTCTATTGTTCGTCATCTACATTTTGTGATGTCTGAGCAGGCATATTACATTGAGGGAAGATTTTATTATTTTCATCAAAATCTATACATGCAGAGATCACAGTGTCAGAAAATTAATTACACTTTTTAGATTTTCCAGCCCCATTGACTTTTTTCCTTATCTCCACCTTTTCACCTTTGCCACTTACCCCAATAATGGTAGATTTTCCCCATATTTCTTTTTTTTTATGTCTATAGTTTCAATCTTTTTTCTAGCCAAGATAAGAACTAAAGAGATGAATATTTAAATGTTTGGTGCCTGGTAAAATTTATCTCTCAAGGTATTATGTTCTGTAATTTCTAATGTTGTAATAATTAATTTAGAAACATCATGAAAGGCACCTTCTAAACTTTTCTCAAATCATATCTGTTTCAGCTTTCAGTCTCAGTTTAGCCAATAACAATATAAAGTATCCATGTTAGTTCAAATCACCTTCATCCAATAGCCTTTCTACTGATAGGCTAATCCTAACCCATGAGGATTTTTACACATAAAAGATGAAAATCTAAAATAAGGGAAGTATAGAAGTGGTTTTACTGTCCTTTTTATTTGCAAAAGCAAACAGTCATTATTCAGAATGCTGCATTGTTACTCTTCATACATAACTTTATTTATAGCCCAAGATCTGCTTTAAAGAAGCTCAAAATATTGAGAGCATTAAGGCCTCAAAGTTCTATTTAAGCTCATGATTCTACTATATACATTTAAGGTTCCATGTAGAAATTGCCTAAAAGGATTTATTTTTTTAATAGATTCATTCTTACTATCTAAATTTCATCTAGCCAGAGGTCTGTAGCCTATAGATTGAAAAATGTTACCTCTTTTGAAATTAAAAGCTTGTAGCATAAACAGGATTATTCCTACTTATACAGGATTTTCTATCCTTGAGATATTTCTTGCTAAAAGACTAAAAATAATAACATATGAATCACAATGGGATCACACAAAAGTGTATCAGTTAACCTGAAAATAGTCCTTTTTGCATTAGCATATTATCAGTGGTAAAAAGTTACAAGGCATACAACATGATAAGAAAGTTGATATGGCTGGAAAGCAGAGAGACTAAAGGGGCTTACATTCCATATAAAGGAGTTAGAATTTATCTCAAAAGCAATAGGAAGTTACTAAATCATTTTAAATAGAAGAGTGATATTATCAGTATTTTGGCTAGGAAACTTTTCCTGTAAAGGGCCAGGTAGCAAATAGTTTAGTTTTGCTTGCTTGCTTGCTTTATTGATTGATTGACTGATTGAGACAGGGTCTTGGTTTTTCACTTAGGTTGGAATGCAGTGGTGTGATCATAGCTCACTATAACCTTGAACTCCTGGGCTCAAGCAATCCTCTTATCTTAGCCTCCAAAGGAGCTAAGACTACAGGCATGTGCCACCATGCTTGGCTTAGTTTTGTAAATATTTTAGACTTTTTACAAGCCATACGGGCTCTGTTGCATCTACTTAACTCTGCCATTACAGAGCAAAAGCAGGCATAGTCAATACATACAGAAATAAGTTTGGCTGTGTTCCAATAAAAGTTCATATATAGACACTGCAATTTGATGTCACATAAAACTGTTCCTGTGATTTTTTTTTTTTTCTAAAAACCATTCTTAGCTTGGGTTAGACTTGGATGGCAGGTCACAGTTTGCTGATTCCTTGTTTAGAGTATGATCACTTAAGGCTGCATTGTAGAAAATAAACTGAAACGAGACAAGGCTCCTAGGTACAAGTGTGAAGTAAACAAAGAGGTTGGTTCTTTCAGGCCCATTTCCTCAGGTCCAGCAACCTCATAGTAATTTTCTTATATTTAAGACCTGTTGATTCAACTCCAAGCTCTCTCAGTTATTAGCTGCATAATTTTGTATAATTTACCTAACATTGTTTGCTTTCATTTTATTACCTGTGGTGATGATAATGCATAAATCCCTAGTGTGCTTTAAGTATCAAATGAATTAATAATATATATGAAGTGCCTGGCATATTGTAATGACTTAAGAACTACAGTTCTGGTATATATTTTATATTACTCACTTTTCAAATATTTAGGTAGTATTTCACTTTACATTATTTATACATTTGTCAGATTAACAATGCTGGAATTTAGGTAACTATTGATATTTGGGTGTTTAAAAACAAGTAGTCTCTACCTGAGAGATTGGAATTGAATCAAGGCAGCCTAGTTTCAGAGTACATACTCTGTGTTTTCATTTTTATTTGTCTGTAAGCATTTTCTAATTTCCCTTGTGGTTTCTTTTTTAATCCATTAGTTGTCTGAGTGTGTTATTTACATGATTTCCAGAAATTAGGGGTTTTTTAGTTTTAATTCTGTTATTGATTTGTAACTTCATCCCATTGTGATGGGAGAAGATAGTTTGATATCTATCGTTTTAAATCTATTGAAACTTAGTTTATCCTAGAAAATGTCTTATACAGACATGAGAATAATGTGTATGTTTTGGGGAAGAATATTTTGTATTTGTACAACTAGTTGATTTATTGTGTTGTTTAAGTCTTCTGTTTCCTTCTGTCTGGTTTTCTAGCAATTATTAAGAGTACAGTATTGAAGTCTCCAACTACTATTGTAGACTATTTCTCACTTCATTTCTATTTGGTTTATTTTAAGAGACAGGGTCTCACTATGTTGCTCAGACTGGACTTGAACCCTTGGGTTTATGCAATCCTGCCACATCAGCCTCCCAAGTAGCTGGGATTACAGGCATGCACCACTGTACCCCTCCTGTCAGTTTTTGCTTCATATATTTGACGATACGGTGTTAGGTACATAAATGTTAATTATTGTTATTTTTCTTGCTGTATTTAAATGTGCATTAGTATATGCCATCTTTTAATTTTTTTTAGTTTTACATTCAGAAGTACATGGGCAGGTTTGTTACATGGATACACTGAGTAATGGTGAGGATTGGGCTTGTGGTGTACCCATTATCCAAATAATAAACATTGTATCCAATAGGTAAATTTCTAACCCTTACTCCTCTACCAACTTTGGAGTTTCCAGTGTCTGTTATTTCCATCTTTATGTCCATGTGTACCCAATATTTAGCTCACATTTATAAGAGAGAACATGTGGTGTTTGATTACCTCAGTTACTACAACTAGGATAATGTTCTCAAACTCCATCCATGTTGCTGCAAAGGACATGATGTCATTCTTTTTTATGGCTGAACAGTATTTCATGATGTATATTTACCACATTTTCTTTGATTATACTTTAAGTTCTTGGACACATGTGCAGAACATGCAGGTTTGTCACATAGGTATACATGTGCCATTGGTCTTCTGCACCCATCAACCTGTCATCTACATTAGTTATTTCTCCTAATGCTATCTCTCCCCTACCCCCCACCCCCTGACAGGCCTCAGTGTGTGATGTTCCCCTCCCTGTGTCCATGTGTTCTCACTCTTCAGCTCCCACTTAAGAGTGAGAACATGTGCTATTTGGTTTTCTGTTCCTGTGTTAGCTTGCTGAGAATGATGGTTTCCAGCTTCATCCATGTCCCTGCAAAGGACATGAACTCATCTTTTTTATGGCTGCATAGTATTCCATGGTGTATATGTGCCACATTTTCTTTAACCAGTCTATCACTGATAGGCATTTGTTTTGGTTCCAAGTCTTTGCTATTGTGAATAGTGCTACAATAAACATATGTGTGCATATGTCTTTATAGTAGAATGATTTATAATCCTTTGGGTATATACCCAATAATGGGATTGCTGGATCACATGTTATTTCTAGTTCTACATCCTTGAGGAATTGCCACGCTGTCTCCCACAATAGTTGAACTAATTTGCGCTCTCACCAACAGTGTTGAAACGTTTCTATTTCTCCACATCCTCTCCAGCATCTGTTGTTTCCTGAGTTTTTAATGATCACCATTCTAACTGGCATGAGATGGTATCTCACTGTGGGTCTGATTTGCATTTCTCTAATGACCAGTGATGATGAGCTTTTTTTTCATGTTTGTTGGCCGCATAAATGTCTTCTTTTGAGAAGTGTCTGTTCATATGCTTTGCCCACTTTTTGATGGGGTTGTTTGTTTGTTTTCTTGTACATTTGTTTAAGTTCTTTGTTTAATTTCTTTGTACATTTGTTTAAGTTCTTGGTAGATTTGCCCTTTGTCAGATGGATACATTGCAAAAATTTTCTCCCATTCTGTAGGTTGCCTGTTTACTCTGATGATAGTTTCTTTTGCTGTGGAGAAGCTCTTTAGTGTAGTTAGATCCCGTTTGCCAATTTCGGCTTTTGTTGCCATTGCTTTTGGTGTTTTAGTCATGAAGTCTTTGCCCATGCCTATGTCCTGAATGGTATTGCCTAGGTTTTCTTCTAGGGTTTTTATGGTTTTAGGTCTTACATTTAAATCGTTAATCCATCTTGAGTTAATTTTTGTATAAGGAAGGGGTTCAGTTTCAGTTTTCTGCATATGGCTAGCCAATTTTCCCAACACCATTTATTAAAAAGGGAATCCTTTCCCCATTGCTTGTTTTTGTCAGGTTTGTCAAAGAACAAATGGTTGTAGACGTGTGGCATTATTTCTGAGGCCTCTGTTCCATTTGTCTATATATCTGTTTTGGTACCAGTACCATGCTGTTTTGTTTACTGTAGCCTTGTAGTATAGTTTGAAGTCAGGTAGCATGATGCCTCCAGCTTTGTTCTTTTTGCTTAGGATTGTCTTGGCAATGTGGGCTCTTTTTTGATTCCATATAAAATTTAAAGTAGTTTTTTTCTAATTCTGTGAAGAAAGTCAGTGGTAGCTTGATGGGGATAGCATTGAGTCTATAAATTACTTTGGGCAGTATAGCCATTTTCATGATATTGATTCTTCCTATTCATGAGCATGGAATATTTTCCATTTGTTTGTGTCCTCTCTTATTTCCTTGAGCAGTAGTTTGTAGTTCTCCTTGAAGAGGTCCTTCACATTCCTTGTCAGTTGTATTCCTAGGTATTTTATTCTCTTTGTAGCAATTGTGAATGGGAGTTCACTCATGATTTGGCTCTCTGTCTATTATTGGTATATAGGAATGCTTGTGATTTTTGCACATTGATTTTGTATCCCGAGACTTTGCTGAAGTTGCTTGTCAGCTTAAGGAGATTTTGGGCTGAGACAATGGAGTTTTCTAAATATACAATCATGTCATCTGCAAACAGAGACAATTTGACTTCCTCTCTTCCTATTTGATTGCCCTTTATTTCTTTCTCTTGCTTGATTGCCCTAGCCAGAACTTCCATTACTATGTTGAATAGGAGTGGTGAGAGAGGGCATCCCTGTCTTGTGCTGGTTTTCAAAGGGAATGCTTCCATCTTTTGCCCATTCAGTATGATACTGGCTGTGGGTTTGTCATAAATAGGTCTTATTATTTTGAGCTATGTTCCATCACTACCTAGTTTATTGAGAGTTTTTAGCATGAAGTGGTGTTGAATTTTATGGAAGGCCTTTTCTGCATCTATTGTGATAATCATGTGGTTTTTGTCATTGGTTCTGTTTATGTGATGGATTACGCTTATTTATTTGCATATGTGGAACCAGCGTTGCATCCCAGGGATAAAGCTGACTTGATCATGGTGGACAAAGCTTTTTGATATGCTGCTGGAGTCAGTTTGCAAGTATTTTATTGAGGATTTTTACATTGATGTTCATCAGGGATATTGGGCTGAAATTTTCTTTTTTTGTTGTGACTCTGCCAGGTTTTGGAATCAGGTTGATGCTGGCCTCATAAAATGAGTTAGGGAGGAGTCCCTCTTTTTCTATTGTTTGGAATAGTTTCAGAAGGAATGGCACCAGCTCCTCTTTGTACCTGTGGTAGAATTTGGCTGTGAATCTGTCTGGTCCTGGGCTTTTTTTGGTTGGTAGGCTATTAATTACTGCCTCAATTTCAGAACTTGTTATTGGTCTATTCAGGGATTCAACTTCTTCCTGGTTTAGTCTTGGGAGGGTGTATGTGTCCAGGAATTTATCTATTTCTTCTAGATTTTCTAGTTGATTTGCAGAGAGGTGTTTATAGTATTCTCTGATGGTAGTTTGTATTTCTGTGGGATCATTGGTGGTATCCCCTTTATCATTTTTTGTGTCTGTTTGATTCTTCTCTCTTTTCTTTATTAGTCTGGCTAGCAGTCTATGTATTTTGTTAATCTTTTCAAATAGGTCCTGGATTCATTGATTTTTGAAGGGTTGTTTGTGTCTCTATTTCCTTCAGTATGCTTTATGAAGTTCTTGTGCTGTGTTTTTCATCTCTATCAGGTCATTTATGTTCTTCTCTAAACTGGTTATTCTAGTTAGCAATTCCTCTAACTTTTTTTCAAGGTTCTTAGCTTCCTTGCATTGGGTTAGAACATGCTCCTTGAGCTCGGTGGAGTTTGTTATTACCCACCTTCTGAAGCCTACTGTCAATTCATCACACTCATTCTCCATCCAGTTTTGTTCCCTTGCTGGCAAGGAGCTGTGATCCTTTGGAGGAGAAGCAGCTTTCTGGTTTTTGGAATTTTCAGCCTTTTTTCCCTGGTTTTTCCTCATCTTTGTGGATTTATCTACCTTTGGTCTTTGATGCTGGTGACCTTCAGATGGGGTTTTTGTGTGGACGTCTTTTTTGTTGATGTTGATGCTATTTCTTTCTGTTTGTTAGTTTTCCTTCTAGTAGTCAGGCCCTTGTACTGCAGGTCTGCTGGAGTTTGCCTGGGTATCTCCAGCAGAGGCTGCAGAACAGCAAAGATCGCTGCCTGTTCCTTTGTCCCAGAGGGCATCCGTCAGATGCCAGCCGGAGCTGTCTTGTATGAGGTGTCTATTGACCCCTGCTGGGAGATGTCTCCCAGTCAGGAGTCACGGGGGGTCAGGGGCACACTTGAGGAGGCAGTCTGTCCCTTAGAGCTCAAGTGCTGTGCTGGGAGATCCACTGCTGTCTTCAGAGCTAGCAGGCAGGAAGGTTTAAGTCTGCTGAAGCTGTGCCCAAAGTCGCCCCTTCCCCCAGGTGCTCTGTCCCAGGGAGATGGGAGTTTTATCTATAAGCCCCTGACTGGGGCTGCTGCCTTTCTCTCAGAGATGCCCTGCCCAGAGAGGAGGAATCTAGGGAGGCAGTCTGGCTACAGCGGCTTTGCTGATCTGTGGTGGGCTCTTCCCATTTTGAACTTCCCGGCAGCTTTGTTTACAACGTGAGGGGAAAACTGCCTACTCAAGCCTCAATAATGGTGCATGTCGCTCTCCCCACCAGGCTCGAGTGTCCCAGGTGGACTTCAAACTGCTGTGCTGGCAGCAAGAATTTCAAGCTAGTGGATCTTACCTTGCTGGGCTCCATGGGGGTGGGATCTGCTGAGCTAGACCACCTGGCTCCCTGACTTCAGCCCCCTTTCCAACGGTTTTGTCTCACTGGCATTCTACGCACCACTGGGGTATGAAAAAAAACTCCTGCAGCTAGCTCGGTGTCTTCCCAAACAGCCGCCAAGTTTTGTGCTTGAAACTCAGGGCCCTGGTGGTGTAGGCACCCGAGGGAATCTCCTGGTCTGCAAGTTGAAAAAACCATGGGAAAAGCGTAGTATCTGGGCCTAAATGCACTGTTCCTCACGGTACAGTCCCTCACAGCACAGTCTCTCACAGCTTCCCTTGGCTAGGGGACTGAGTTCCCCGACCCCTTGTGCTTCCCATGTGAGGTGATGCCCCACCCTGCTTCAGCTTGCCTTCCGTGGGCTGCACCCACTATCTAACGAGTCTCAATTTGATGAATCAGGTACCTCAGTTGGAAATGCAGAAATCACCCACCTTCTGTGTTGATCTCACTGGGAGCTGCAGACTGGAGCTGTTCCAATTCAGCCATCTTGCCAGCCACCCATATGTCACATTTTCTTTATACAATCAACCATTGATGAAGACTTCGGTTGATTCCATGACTTTACTATTGTGAATAATACTGCAATAAACATATGAGTGCAAGTGTCTTTTTTATATAATTTCTTTTCCTTTGGGTAGATGCCCAGTTGTGGGATTGCTGGGTTGAATGGTAGTTTTATTTTTAGTTATTTGTAAAACATCTATACTGTTTTTTATAGAGGTGGTACTAATTGACATTCCCACCAACAGTGTACAAGGGCTCCCTTTACTCCACATCCCTGCCCACATCTGTTTTTTTTTTTTTTTTTTGACTTTTTACTAATAGCCATTCTGAGTCATGTAAGATGAAATGTCAGTGTGGTTTTAATTTTAATTTCTCTGATAATTAGTGATGTTGAGCATTTTTTCATATGTTTATTGACTGCTTATATGTCTTCTTTTGAGAAATGTCTATGTCTTTTGCCCACTTTTAATGGGATTGTTTGTTCTTTTCTCTTGCTGGGTTGTTTACCAAGGCCTTCTTTAGCATTCCCATTGCCCCAGAGAGTCAAGACCAATATGCATTCATTTGGGAAAAGAGAACAATGAATCTTTACCATCTTGCCCCCGGTATTTTTATTTAGCCCCACTGTCTGTTGTGGCCGAAAGGCCTCCAACCTCAGTCAGTGGACCACTCCAGAGGGGTATGTGTTTTCCATTATACTGATGATATCATGCTAACTTCTGAGTCTTTTTCTAGCTTAGAAACTGCAGCCCCAACCTTGCTGTCTTACTTGACCTACAGAGGGACAATGGGTGGTCAACGCAAAGTCCAGGGTCCAGGCATATCAGTCAAATACCTGGGTGTCATCTAGTGGGGTGAGACTAAATTTATTCAGTCTACCATTACAGAATAAGGTAAAGGCCAACCCTCGTCCTACCACACCAGAGCAGTTGCAAACCTTCTTAGGCCTTCTAGGGTATTGATGTCCTTTTATTTCCCCATTTGGTACAACTCCTTAGGCCCCTAGATGGCTTAGTCAAGAAGGAGGGCCACTGGAACTGGTCCACAAGGGAGGATGTGGCCTTGAACAAGCTAAAATCACAGTGAAATAAATGCAGGCCTTGGAAGTTCTAGTGCAGGGATAGCCTTGTGAATTGGAGGTAGCCAGTTACTCTGAGGGGCTTGGGTGGGGCCTGTGGGAAACACACAGACATATACGTGTGCCTTTAGGATTCTGGTACCATCTATTGAAGTGGCAACTTTGGGGTATATACCCTGACCCCACTCAGAAAACTGGCTTTTGATTTTGTGGCCCTCACCCAGGAACTGACATAGCACAAGAAGACAGTCACCATTGTAAAATGGCAGAGACTAAAACAAAATATTGCTATGTGTTTACAGGTCATGTTCCCAAGGACATGAAACAAAATGGAGGCCTGTAGCCAAGTTTGTTACTGATCATTTTGTTGGGCTGGCTTGAACAGCAGTCTTATGGGGTCCTGAGTCTACATCTTAACCTAAGGTACCCTTTCTTCTGACAGAACCATACAGAAAGACACACAAAGCACACCAGATTGTCTACAGCTTGAGACCAACCTCACAAATCCTTTTTCATTAAAACTTTACAGAGAATATTATTAATTATCCTTATTTATCCCTTTTACCAATTTGCACAGGGAGAGAGAAGCCAAAAGCCCAACTGGTAAGAAATTTTTACCCTTTTGTTGGCATGTCAGGCTTCTGGGTTCCCTTCCTCCTAGCTCAACTCTAAGCCAAGCATTTTAACGGTTGGAAAATTAATTTTTCCAAAGTTGGAAGAACATTATAAAAGAGAAGCCATTTTAAACCATGAAAGAAGGAAAAACACCATAGAAAAGTCTGGTAGTTTCAATTAGGATTGTGAACAGATATTTCCTATCCTACTGGGAATGGTATTTGCTGTATTTCTTCCCCTTTCCTATTTTCTCTTTTGGCCCACTATAGGAGACATACTGCTCATCTTTGATATTCTCTGATGCTTGCAGAGCTGCCTGCTTCTCAGCTGTGGTTAGGGTTTGGCTTAGGAGCAGCATAACATCCTTCTATGAGAGGTCAAATACATGAGTTAAATTTTGGAAAGCTTCTAAATACCTATCAGAGTCGTTAGAAAATTGACCTAAGTCTCCCTTTATTTGCCTAAGGTCCTGTAATGAGAAGGGAACTTGAAGGGGCCCCAAATGAGGGGGATCATCAGATGGTTCCCTTGGAAGTTGCTTCTCTAATTTTGGAGAAATATTCTTTTTGGGTCTGCCCGATATGATTGCTAAAAGCACTAGGTTGATTTTGTAACACTTGCAAAGATCTAGTAAAAAGGCCATGCCCTTGTGCAAAAGAAAATGAGCTGCTTTTTCTTTAAAGTCTCAGGGTGAAAGAAGTCACAGTGCTTCAGAATGCACTCCAAGGGAGTGCAGGTTTAAGATAGTACCCATCTAGAAAGAAAAGTGGAAAAAAAAAAAAAAAAAGGCATCCCTTTGTCTCCTTCCTTTTGGTGTGACTCAGGGTGGAGAGGAAGACAGTGGGGGCGTCCCCTTGCTGTGTTCCCTCTACGGTTCCTGGGTCCTGACACCTTGTTGAACATGCTGCTCATGGTTGCTGGCGTGACCCCCAGCCATGGAACCAGAGGGACTAAGAGATTGGGATTAGTCATGCTCACCCAAGTGGCTCTAGTTCTCTGCCTGTGATTTCCCTTTGACTTCCTAGATTCGTGTGACCTGCCTGGCTCCCTGAAAAATGGATCTCCAGAAAAACTACATAATAGTTGAACAAGGCCACTTTAATGGAGGGGGTGTGCTAGATTGAACTTTATATCCTGCTATTATGGCCTGTGCTGAAGCGTTTACCCATAGAGAATGGTTCAGGCTAACTTCTGAACTTAAAATCCCCTTACTAATTAAGTACCACTCTGATTGGAGGCAGAATAGGTACCTTAAAAGAACGTAGAGACTGAATGGCCATTTTCCTGCCGATGGGACAGTATCAAGACTAAAATTTGGCTTTGGAGGATATTTTAAAGCAATTGTTGAAGGCAGAATTTTCCTGTTTACCAAAGCAGCAGAAAGCCTGGTTTCTAGTAGAGAGGCTCAAAAAGGGAAGATAATTGGGAGGCTAGGGTATTTTGGTGAAGGACCGACAATGTGCCTCATGGATCCCTGTTCCACTAGGCGGCACTGTTGACCTTGAAACACCATGTGCTCTCTAGACCAAGGGCAGAGTGACCTTGACATGCCATGTGCTCTTCAGACCAAGGGCAGATAGAGACCTGGAAATGCCATGTGCTCTACAGACCAAGGGCAGAGAGAGACCTGGAAATGCCATGTACTTTCCAGACCACAGGCAGAGAGAGACCTGGAAATGCCACGTACTCTCTAGACCAAGGACAGAGAGACATGGAAATGCCATGTACTCTCCAGACCAAGGGCAGAGACCTGGAAATGACATGTGCTCTCCAGACCAAAGGCTAAGAGAGAGACAGTCACTGTGGTGGGGGGAACCCTCTGTTCCTAGAAAATCACAAAGACATCTTCCCTTGAGCTATATCCCCAGTTACTAGACATTCTCTGATCTTGCCAAACAAGATTACTTCCCTGAACTGTAAAACTTCCCGCGTATATTTCATACACAGGATAAGAGATATGATGGTTGCAAACAGGAAAGGAGGAAATTATGATAGGAAAGTTGGGGATCCTGTTGCTGACACCCCATCAGGGCAGTCAGAGGCTGGGGTCAGTCCAGAAGCCTTTGAATAATACCAGGTGGCAGCTCTGGCCAGAAGAAATCTTCAGTTGCCCTAGGACTTCTTTCAGTCCCATGCAACAACTAAGTCCTCCATGAAGGGTCTAAAATGGAGGCTGAGAGCCTCAGAATGAAAGGACAGAGTTGGAGTTCACTCCCCTCTACTCACTATTTTGATGAATGTTGTACTTGGTATCCTAGACAAGGTTCCCATTATGAAGTGGCTATGTTGTCTGGGTTATAAACCCTGGGGTTCATTGTCACACACCAGGAAATTTAGGGCACAGACACACATGAGGAGTTTAGGAATGGAGGTTTAATAGGTAGAAGAGAAGAGAAAGAGAAACAGCTTCCTCTGTAGAGGAAGAGGTCTCCTAGCAGAAAAGGCCTGCTGGCCAAGTTTTATAGTCCAGTTTGAGAAGGTGGTGTCTGATTTATATAGGGCTCATAGATTGGTTCCATCAGGTATGATGTTTACATAGCAAGCAGGGAAGGCTAGTCATCCCAGGGCTTTCCAGTTGATCAGTGCCATCTTATCTGCTCCTTACAGCACACGTGGCTGGCAGAGAAGGGAAGATGGAGCCGCCATCTTAAAAATGTCCAGTCCTTAGTTCCTGCCGGCATTCATCCATGCAAGCTCCCAGCTTGCAGGCTGTTCTTTGTTAGAAAATGATTGGGGCTGCTTTTTATTAAACAGAAAAGCCTTTCCAAGGACTCCCATGTCCTTGCTATCTGCCTAAGTGATTTCTTCTTAACTCCTGTATCACTATGGAAGGGGACTGGAGTTAAATGTAATGTCACAGAGCAACAACTTTGTGCTACATATTATGCCTTACAAGTTGAGGACATTACAAAGAGGGTCTTGAGGCTAATATGCACCCCGTACCTCACAGCAGGTTGGCTGAAGGGTACCTTCCAGAAACCAAAGTCTATGAATGCCCAGACTGGCCAAATGTGAAGCCTACCTGCAACAGAGGAGCACATGAACTAATAGCCCCTTGATTGCAGAGCTCCATTTGATGCTTGGACCTGTCACTTATGTTACAACTGAAGGACAGTCTTCAGTGGAGGATGCTGAGCCTCCATAAATCCCTTCCTTTTTACAGTAGGGACAGGGTCCAATTCCTAACCAGGCCTGGTTCACAGATGGCTCATCATGATGCAGTCCTTGCAACTAGACAGTTGTGGCCACTCAGCCATCCACTGATAGTATCTGGTTTGATACAGGTGAAGGGCATAGTAGCCAATGGGCTGAGCTGTAGGCAGCTTGGATGACCTTCCTTCATAAGCTGGACCCAGTAGTCCTATGCACTGACAGCTGGGCTGTCTTTAAGGGACTCACAATGTGGCTACTATAGTGGAAAACACAGGATTGGTCAATAGCAGCCTGCGCCCTTTCAGGTGCTGACGTGTGGAATGACGTTCTCCACGCATCCAGAGGATGCATGTAACAGTCTACCATGTGGATGCCCACATTGCATCTACACCACACCTGGAAATCAACAGGTAGACAAGCCTAGCCTACATTCTCCTCCTCAAGGAAGTGCCCACAAAAGATGTGGCTTACTGGCTACATAAAAAGACAGGACATTGGGGACCACATACCTTTTGGGACATAGTGAAAATTGAGGACTACCACTATGATATAAAGATATAGTGCTCATCTATCAGCAATGTCCTACCTGTGCACAGAAACACCTCAGGCCCTTTCCACACAATACTGAACAGATAGGCCAGGGCTGGAGCCAAGTGCAACAGTGGCAGGTAGACTACATAGGACCTTTGCCTCTATGTAATGGCTGCCAAGGAAGCCAGTAATGTCTCGGCCCAAGTCCCAAAACCTCAAAAGTAAGGAAGCCAACAATGTGGCCTCACAGCTGTGGCTGAAGGCCCGAGAGCCCCTGGCAAACCACTGATGTAAGTCCAAGAGTCCAAAAGCTGAAGAACTTGGAGTCTTGAGAGCAGGAAGCATCCAGCATGGGAGAAAGATAAAGGCAAGAAGACTCAGCAAGTCAGCTTCTTCCACCTTCTTCTGCTTGCTTTTCTAGCCATACTGGCAGCCAATGGGATAGTGCCCACCCACATTGTGGGTGGGTCTTCCTGAAGGTGGTTTTTCCTCTCCCAGTCCACTGATTCAAATGTTAATCTCTTCTGGCAACACCCAGAAACAATACTTTGCATACTTCAATCCAATCAAGTTGACAATATTAACCATCACAGATGGCTATCCCCACAGCAATGTAACCGATCCCTTCAAATAACCAAAGATATGTGGCTGGGTGGCAGTATAACTCTCTCCACATGGGGCCGGGGGGGGGGTGTCTATCCCTCCCCTTGGGGATTGTTATGGGCTGTGACACCCACAGCTGGCCTTACTTACCCTCTAACTGGACTGGTATATGCACCTGGTGGCATCCTTGTCAGTATGCATTGTGTCCCGTTTAGATACCATGCATTCCTATTCACTGGGAGAGTGTAAAAGTCAGGTACTGCCAGAAGCATGCATTCTGGAGGTTTTACCCTTTGGCCATTTTTTCTCCCCAAGTGGCAACAATAGATATAGATAGAGCTGCAAGTTGAGGCTAAACATATGGCTGCAGCCATTAATGATACCAACCATGCTATTCTTCTTCTTACTGTAGAGACCACCCAAATCAGACACATTACTTTGCAAAATGGCATGGACATCTTAACTGCTGCCCTGGGTAGAACCTGTGCATTAGTTAAAACTGAATGTTGTGTATATGTCCTTGATTACTCTCACAGTGTAACTAGGCCATGCAGGTCCTAAATACCAGTATTTAGGTCTACCCTGTGCATTATATTCTATAGTGTATATTATAATAATACTATAGAATCTCTGTCTTACACCCCTATAACAACATGGTTAAATCAATTCCCAAGCACTTGGTAGAACTTTGTATCCAGTGAGATTGTTATTATATTTGTTATTCTTTTTTGTTGTTGTAGTTTGTATTGCTGCTGTGGCATCTGGTTGAAATGCTCCTCCACATACCTGACTGTAGGAGAATGATAGAGGAAATGGCATGATAAGAATGAGAGGGCCATTCAAGAGTATGTTAGGGTGGAGTGTATGGCACATGCATCTGACAGCAATAACTTAAGTATACCCTGAGAATGATCCTGTTGTCTTACAAGAATGTCTGTCTGGAGTCCTAAGCTAAGGAATCCAAGAGTGTGACCAACCTGAAGATCTATTCCATATTTACGGAGGACATCTGAACCCCCAGCCCACCCCTTGGAATGCAGGCTGTACAGGGGATTATTTTGGCCAAGTGGAGGTTGCTAAGTGAAAATGCTATATAAACCACATGCTTTTTACAAGTGGTAACAGTTCTCCTGTCCAACTCACCACCTCTGGACCATCCTTTTATGTAAGTTCCTCACTAAATGCTATGCCTCGTTTGCTGATTCCGGGTCTCTTCTTCAGCCTCTCAGACATGGTGCCATCCTTATTGGAGTCAGTAGGCATCCAGAACAACAGCAGTCAGATAATGTGATGCTTTCAGCTTCGTTCTTTTTCCTTAGGATTGCTTTGGCTATTTGGGCTCTTTTTTGATTTGATAAGAACTTTAGGATTTTTTTTTTTTAATTTTGTGAAATGACATTGGTACTTTGATAGGAATTGCATTGAATCTGTAGATTGCTTTGGGCTGTATGGTCATTTTAACAATATTGATTTTTAAAATCCATGAGCATGGAATGTTTTCCCATTTTTTTGGTATCATCTGTGATTTCTTTTATCAGCATTTGTGGTTCTCCTTGTAGAGATCTTTCACATCCTTGGTTAAATATACTACTAGGTATTTTAATTTTTATGGCTGTTGTAAATGGGATTGAGTTTCTGATTTGACTCTCAGCTTGAATGTTATTGGTTTATAGAAATGCTACTGATTTTTGTATGTTGATTTTGTATTTGGAAATTTACTGAAGTCATTTTTCAACTCTAGAAATGTTGGAGGAGTCTTTAGGATTTTCTCGGTATAAGATCATTTAATCAGTGAATAGAGATAGTTTGACTCCTCTTTTCCTAGTTGGATATGTTTTATTTCTTTCTCTTGCCTGATTGCTGCAGCTAGGACTTCCAGTATTATGTTGAATAGTAGTGCTGAGAGTGGAAATCCTTGTCTTGTTCCTGTTTTAAGGGGGAATGCTTGCAAATTTTCTCCATTCAGTATGATGTTTGCTGTGGGCTTGTCATAGATGACCATTATTATTTTGAGGTATGTTCCCTCAATGCATAGTTTGCTGACGGTTTTTATCATGAAGGGATGCTGGATTTTATCAAATGCTTTTTTTTTTTTTGCATCTATTGAGATGATCATATGGTTTTTGTTTTTAATTCTGTTTATGTGGTGAATCACAATTATTGATTTGTGAATGTTGAACCATCCTTGTATCCCTGGAATAAAGCCCACTTAATCGTGAGTTACCTTTTTAATATGCTGTTGGATTTGGTTTGCTAATATTTTGTTGAGGATATTTACATCTGTATTTATTAGGAATACTGGCCTGTATTATTAGGAATATTTGTTGTGTCTTTGCATGATTTTGGTATCAGGATGATACTGGTTTTGTAGAATGAATTAGGGAGGAATCCTTCCAACCTGATTTTTTTTTTTGGAATAGTTTCAGTAAGTTTGGTACCAGCTCTCCTTTGTATATCTGATAAAAGTAGTCCATGAGTTCATCTGGTCCTGGGCTTTTTTGTTGTTGTTGTTGTTGTTGTTCGAAGATTTTTTTATTACTGATTCAATTTCAGTACTCATTATTGGACTGTTCAGGATTTCTATTTCTTCCTGGTTTAATCTTGGGAGGATGTATGGGAATTAATATATTTCCTCAAGGTTTTCTGGTTTATGTGTGTATATATGTTCATAGTAATCTCTGATGATCTTTTATATTTCTTATCAGTTGCAATTTCACTGTTATCATTTCTGATTGTACTTATATAATATTCTTTTTTTATCTCTCGTAACCTTTTTAAATTTAAAGTCTGATTTTTTTCTGAATATTAGTATTACCATACCTGTTATTTTGGTTGCTATTTGCATGGAATATCTTTTTTTCATCTTTTCATTTTTAATCTATTAGCGTCTTTGGATCTATAGTAAATCTCTTACAGCGTATAGTTGAGTCAGTTTTTATCTATTCTGTTAATATGTCTTTTGATTGGAAGTTTGATCCATTTGCATTAAAATTCCTAATACAGAGGGTCTTCTGTTATTTTGCCAGTCGTTTTTTATACCATACAGCTTTTTTTGTCCCTCATTTCCTCGATGACTGTCTTTTTCATGTTTGGTTGATTGTTTTTGTAGTGAAATATTTTTTTTTCTCTCTTTCATTTATGTATATTCTATAGCTATTTTCTTTGTGGTTATCATGGGGATTACATTTAAATATCCTAAACTTATAAGGCTATAATTTGGATTTACACCTGCTTAACTTTCAGTAACACACAAAAACTCTGCTCCTTCATGCCTTTCTCCACACCCTTTTTGGTTTTTAATGTCACAAAACTACTTTGTTACAAGTTGTTTCCTCTATAACATAAACTAATAATTCTTTTAAACGTATCTGTTTCATATAAAATATAAAATGTAGTATTACCAACCAAAGTTACAATAATGCTAGCTTTTAGACTAATAATTTTTAAAATGTATTAGTATCTTAATTTGTATAGAGAGCAAAAGGTGGAATTTTGAACCATTTTAACAATAATGCTAGCTTTTATAATATACCTGGTAGTTAATTTTATTGAGTTTTTTTTCTTTGTATGGCTTTGAGTAGCTGTCTAGTGCCCTTTTATTTCACCCTACAGGACTCCCTTGCACATGTCCTGCAGGCAAGGTCTAGTGGTAATGAACTCCCTCAGCTTAGGTTTATCTGGGAATTTCTCAATTTCTTCTTCACTTTTGAAGGACAGTTTTGCCAGATACAGGATTCTTGGTTGACATTTTTTTTCTCTCAGCACTTTTTTTTTTTTTTTTTTTTTTCCAAGACAGTCTTGTTCTGTCACCCAGGCTGGAGTGGAGTGGCATGATCTCAGCTCACTGCAACCTCCACCTCCCAGGTTCAAGTGATTCTCCTCCCTCAGCCTCCCAAGTAGCTGGGATTACAGGGACCTGCCAAGATGCCCAGCGAATTTTTTGTGTGTGTATTTTTAGTAGAGATGGGGTTTCCCCCTTTTGGCCAGACTGGTCCCGAACTCCTGACCCCAAGTGATCCGCCTGCCTCAGCCTCCCAAAGTGTGGAGATTACAGGCATGAGCCACCACCCCTGGCCTCTTCTGGCACTTTTATCAGCCCAGTGCTTTCTTACCTCCAAAGCTTTTGATGCGAAATCTACTGGTAGTATTACTTAGGGGCCCTTCCATGTGAAAAATCACTTCTCTCTTTCTGCTTTCAACATTCCCTTTGTCTTTGTCTTTTGAACATTTAATTATAATGTGTCTCACAGTGGGTTTATTTGAGTTCATCTTACTTGGAGTTCATTGGCTTCTTGGATGTTTGTATTCATATCTTTCATCAAATTTGGGGAGTTTTTAGCCATCATTTCTTTTAAGATTGTCTCGGGCAGTTTCTCTTTTCCTTCTGGAACTCCCACGATGCATATGTTGATCAGCTTGATGGTATTTCTCAGGTCCGTTAGGCTCTATTCACTTTTCTTCAGTCTTTTTTCTTTCTGTTCCTTAGGTTGATAATGTTTATTGTCCTGTCTTCAAAGTTCCTGATTCTTTTTCTGTCTGCTCAAATCTGGCTTTGAAATCATCTTGTCATTATATTTTCCAACTCCACAATTTCTTTTTGGTTTGCTTTTAGGTTTTCTTTTTATTGATGTTTTCATTTTGTTTATTCATAATTTTGACTTTGTCCACATCTTCCTTTAAGTCTTTGAACATATTTTAGACAGCTGTTTTACAGTCTAGTAGGTCTGCCATCAGGTCTTTTTTTTTTTAAGGACAGTTTCTGTTTATTTTTTCCTCTTAAAATAGGCCATACTTTCCTATTTCATTATATGCCTCGTGATTTTTTGTTGCTGAAAACTGGACATTGGAATCTAATAACATGGTAACTGAGAATCAGATTCACATCCTTCCCCAGGGTTTGCTGTTTTTTTATTATTGTTTTAGGGTTTTTACAATTGTTTTAGGCTGACCGTGGGCCAAAGATTATACTAAGGTGAATCTTAAGGTCTTCTCAGGCCTTGTCCAAAACTATACTTTTCCTGTGCTTGGAATGTGTGGTAACTTTCTAATTTTCCCCATATATGCAGTTGCATTTCAGAGTCCTAGTCTTTAATGTTTGGTTCCCAAAAGGGCAGGAAAGAAAAATGAAGGGGGTAATGAGAGCACAGCTCCTTAAATCTCCTACAAGTCACTTCAGGCAAGGAGGAGGGGTTTGCAACAATGAGGGGTGAGGTGCAATGAGGGGTCAGGTGCCCTGCCTCCCTGTCTGCACCTCTGCAATCAAGCATCAATTCCCAGAGCACAGAACCCCTATGTTTTGCTCACCCTCATTGCAGAGAGCTGACCACCAGCTGCTCTGGAAGGTGTGCACAGTTGCCCACCATACAGCTGAGGTGGTGGATGTGTAACAGATATTGTGCTAAGAGCTGAAATTGATGAAAATTAACTGCAGTTTACCATCCAAGCCTTTCCCTAAAAGCTGCAAGCCTCAATAGACTCCGTAGTTCCAGAACAATTACATCAGACAGATTCTGCCAATGCAATTATTATTTAGGTTCCAGATTCCTGGTGCTTTCTACTCTGTCATCTTCCCAGAGATCAGTGTTCAGAATCCAGGGATGATAAGGGATCTAAAATTTTTGATATATCAGAAAGGGGGAATCTGTGTGAAAAGGTGAGACCCAGAAGCCTTTATTGTGGTCCCCTTTGGGTTCTTAATGGAGAGCTAGACTATAGGTAGACAAGGCATAGCAAAAAGCCACTGCTGCCACTGCTGTGAGATTAAGAGCTAAATGGAGATGCTAGAGTTTTCACAGTTCTGAGAAATACTAGAATTCTGACTCATCCAAACTTAAGCAACCTCACTGGGCATTTATATAAAATCTCACATTAAACATGTCTTATATTTACTAAAAACAACAAATTGGACAATTTGTTGTTCTGTTGTGAGATTTTTTTTTTTAATAAAACTGTTAGGATAGAAAATCCTGCTGCATTAAATGATGATAATGTTGATATCCTTCTCCATGACCCTCAACCTGATAATTCTATTATAGGGTTATTTTGTGGTCTTTTTAAACCTTGTCATAAATTCATTATGGAGACTAAAAGAGCCAACTTTCAAATTGCTAACAAGATCTTTCCATTTCCTCTTTGGGTTTGTCTTTTCTTTTCTTTTTTTTTTTTTTTTTTTTTTTGTAACAGAATCTCACTCTGTTGCCCAGGCTGGAGTGCAATAGCACAATCTCAGCTCACTGCAACCTCTGCCTCCTGGATTCAAGTGATTCTCCTGCCTCTCCCTCCCAAGTACCTGGGATTACAGGCATAAGCCACCATGCCCAGCTAATTTTTGTATTTTTAGTAGAGATTGGGTTTCACCATGTTGGCCAGGCTTGTCTCAAACTCCTGGCCCTAAGAGATCTGCCCACTTTAGCCTCCCAAAGTGCTGGAATTACAGGTGTGAACGACCATGCCCAGCCTCCTCTTTGCTTTTCATTTCCCTAGATTTGTAATCCAAAAATCAGAGACACAAAAACACCATCACTATGGAGACATTAATTTGCTTTATTCTTCTTTCTCTTTGACAGTGAAAAATAAGTCTGTGTAGCACATACAAAACTGTAATTGACTCTCTGGTGCAGTTGCCATTGGGTCTTTCCTATAAGAAATTGTATTAGCCTTCCTTTTAAATGTGTTCTGGGTAATAAGTCATCAGAAATGTTCAAGGATTTTCAAGGAAATGATGAACATAATGATTGAAAAGATAGGGATTCTCAGGAGAAACATAGAAACTGTATGTTTTTTTAAAAGCAAAATAGAAATTCTAGAAGTAAGAAATATAAAACCTGAAATGAAACATTTACTCAGTAGAAGATTGGACATAATAAAGGGTCAGTGAACTTAAAGACAGATCAGTATAAAGTATCCAATCTAAAGAAAACAAAAATATTTCAAAAAATGAGCAGAGTCTCAGTGACTTATGGAACAAAATCAAATAGTCTAAAATACATGTAATTGGAGCTTGGTGAAAAACATTGGCCTACAGAACCAAAAATCTCAGTGAATTCCAAATATAAGAAATCAATACCTAGGCACAGCATAGACAAATTACTGAAAACTAGTGATGAGAGATAAATCTTTAAAATACCCAGGAAACAAAAAATTATATCTTTAAAATACCCAGGAAACAAAAAAGAGCAACAGCTAATAGGAATTATCACTGACTTCAAATCAGAAACAGTGATGCCAAAAGATAATGGAACAGCATCATCAACATGCTAAACAAAACTAAAACTCTCAACTCAAAATCTTATATCCAGTGAAAATCATCCTTAAGTGAGGGTGAAATAAAGATACTTTTAAATTAGTGAAATTAAATTGAAATTAGCAGCAGCACTACTAGAAAAGCTGAAGGAAGTTTTTCAGATAGGACAAAAATGATACCAGATGAAAACTTGTCTCTACATGAAAGAATGAAGAGTCCGAAAAATCATAAGCATGTGGACTAATATTAAGTCTTTCCTCCTTATTTTAAAATTTCTTTAGTATATAATTATTTAAAGCAAAAGTAATAACAATACATTGTGATAATTATGTCTACAAGAAATGAATAACAGTAACATCAGAGGGGGGGGTAAATGGAATTATATTATTGTAAGATTTGTGCCTTTTATCTGAAGTGGTGCAGTATTAATTCTAGGTAGACTGTGATAAGTTAAAATTGCATATTATGGTGCCTAGAGGATTTTTTAAAAAATGTAAATAGGTATGTT
The DNA here is from genome assembly GCF_028885655.2 of Pongo abelii. Classification (NCBI taxonomy): domain Eukaryota; kingdom Metazoa; phylum Chordata; class Mammalia; order Primates; family Hominidae; genus Pongo; species Pongo abelii. The sequence goes on from NC_071997.2 coordinate 69,108,035, forward strand.
GCTTTAAAAAGTCTAAAGAGGAAATTTTAAAATACTTTTAAAATATTCAATCCAAAAGAAAACAGAAAAGGAGGACAAACAGAAAACAAATAATAAGATGTTACACTTAACCCCAAATATATTAATAAATAACGACCTTAAGTTCAAACTGGATGGATACTCAAAAAGCAGACATGAATTTTTTTTTTAAAGTCAGAGATTGTCAGACTGGATAAAAAACAAGACCTAATTATGTTCGGTGTATAACGGAAGCACTTTAATTATTATGACACAAATAAATTTAAAGAAAAAATGTGAAAAATATATATCCTGCAAACAGTAAATATAAGACAAAGTGACTTCAAAAACAAAGAAAGTATCACCAGAGATAAGAGAGACATTGTAATGACAAAAGTTTAATCAGGCAGACATGACAATCCTAAAGAAGATAACTGAGCTTCCAATGCATGAAGCAAAAGCCGACAAACCAAAAAAGAAATAGATAAATATAATAATTCATAGAACATGTCAAAAAATCATGAATATATAAAATATGTGAACCAACTTGATCTGACATTTTTTGAACCTATATCCAACAACTGCAGAATACACATTCTTTTCAAATCTACATGGCATATTCCCTAAATATAAACTGTATCCTGGTTCATAAAATAAAGCTCAATAAATTCTAGAAGATTGAAATATGACAAGAAAGGAATTAAATTACAAGTCAATTACATCGAAATATCTATGAAGTTCCCAATACAAAGTAAATAATACTTCTCTAAAAAGATCATGGATTAAAGAAGGAATCACAAGAGAAAATGGGAAATATTTTGAATTGAATTTTAAAATGAGAACATAATATATCAAAATGTGTAGGATGATTATAACATGTAGCATAAAATAAGGCACCATGACTTCATAATGATACAAGTAAATAAATCCAACTAATAAATATAAAAGTAAAGATAGAATTAGAAAATGACAATTTGGCAAACATCATAGTGATAATTTTCTAAGACAAGAATCCATAATGGATGCTATAACTGGTGAGAAAAAGTTTCATGAAAAACAGGATATTTACATAGCCTCAAAATATTTTCTCATGAAATATCTATGATTTACAAAGGGAAAAGGAATAACTTTGCAGTAGAGAAGGCTGGCAGATGCCCTGTTAATCAAGTAATCAAAATTTATATTTATATCGTCAATAATGGAAGAAATAAAAGTAATTTGTCACCTCATATATTGCAGTAAGAACACAACATCCTTTCCATGGTATTCTTGAAAAAAAATGCATAACCCGAATCTAGTCATGGGGAGTATCGATTGAACTGAGAGACATTCTAATAACCAGCCTATACTCTTCAAAAATGCTAAGTTCATATAAGAGAAAGTAAGAGCAAAGAACTATTCCAGATTAAAGGAGACTAAAGAAACATTACAACTAAATGCATCAAGAAATCGATCTTTGTGATAGGAAGGACGTTATTTGAACAACTGGTGAAACTTCAGTGATTAAGTTTGAGTAATGATATCAGTGTTAATTTCATGATTTTATTGGTTTGATTGTGGTTATGTAAGTGAATGTCCTAATTTGTGGAAAATAAACGCTGAAGTATTCAAGAATATGTTGGCAACTTACTCTGAAATGGTTCAGAAAAAAAGTGATCTTTGTACTGTACTTGAAACTTTTCTGTATCTTTGAAATTACTTAAAAAATATAAATTTTCACTTACTATCACAGATCTAGACTCTACTATTACATGCGTTCTCTCAATAGATGCTGTGTGGTTTGGAAGTCGATTTGGCCACAGAAATGCTGCTTTTAATTCTTTGTCTTTAGGACATTATTCTGCTTTTGAAAATTCAGGTAACCTCTCCAAACTCATTATTACTGTGCCATAAAAGCTACTCATTTTGCTTTACTCATTGTGGCATAAAAGCCACCCAGGATTGCATCTCTGGCTTCATGTTGGATGGCATGAGGATGAGTATGCCTTCTGAACATTCTCATGTTGGCATCCCTAATTACCTTGGCCATTGGCGCAGGTCCAGTTGGAATGTCAACTGTGCCATCTGATAATGCTATAAAAAGACCTATAGCTGCTGCTCTCCAGCCATCTGTGCCTTCCCTTGGCATGATACTGTTGGGTAGTTTGTCTTTCATTGGCATGATTTTTGTAGGATGGCTTACATCTGCCACTCCTAGGCACTTGCTTGGTGATCAAGTTGACATAGAATTGCTTTGTTGGCACTGTTTTTATATAGAGGAGTTTTATACCTGCTAACTTCTGAAACAAGACTTACCATTTATTACATACCTTATAATTGCAATTTTAAATATTGTGAATATAGACTCGTTTTTGCCTCTGTTGACTGAAACCTAGCTTGGACTTTCAAGTTTAAATTCTCCCAATTGGAACTCTCCAGTCAGAAGAATTAACTATGAAATGAAATGTACTTCTGTTTTAAGATATTAGATTGAGTGTACACATAAATCTCTTCTACTTCTGTGCCAAATCTCTGGAAATGATGGAAGATGCTTGTGTATGCATGTGTGTTTTAAAAATTTATAACTGGAATTCAAGAGAAGAAATTTGATGGACCAGAGTTTGTGAGGAATCTATTGAAAACTGTAAAACAGAATGAAATAGAAGAAACAAAGCAGAAACCAAAATGTCAAGAGGAGAAGATTGCTACCAAAATTGGAAGGAGTACCAAAAAGTTCTTCATGACCTGAGAAAAGGGATACTAGGAATGGGAAAGTGTTCCTGGGCAAGCAGGGATGAATAATTAGGGTATTACAACAGGAAGAATAGGGTGAGTGAGTGGAGAAAAGTCAGAATAAGTGGATACTGATTAAACCCTAGGTATTTTTAGAAAAATAAGTTGATATGAGTATGTTGAAAATTTAAGGATATTCAGCCAAAAAAAAAAAAAAAAAAAAAAAAGAATGGATGGTGTCATGGACTGAATTATATCCACCCTTCCCCAGTTCATATGTTGAAGCCCTGACCTTCAATGTGACTATATTTGGAGACAGAACCTTTAAAGGAGGTAATTAAGGTTAAATGAGGCCATGAGGATGGGCCCCTTATCCAATATGACTGGTGTCCTTACAAGAAGTAGAAGAGACACCAGGAATGTGTGTGCACAGAGGTAAGACCATGTGAGGACACAGCAAGAAGGTGGCCATCTACAAGCCAAAGAGAGAGGTTCAGGGAGAAACCAAACCTGCCAGTTTGACAATGAATTTCCAGGTTCTGGAACTGCGAGAAAATAAATTTCTGTTGTTTAGGCCACCCACTCTGTGGTATTTTGTTATGATAGCCTTAGCCAACTACTATAAATCGTATAACTTTAGAACTAGTAAATAGGAAAAACACAACAAAGAAAACTTGACAAAAAATTAAAAAGCAAATAGGAAATAATCAAAAGGAAATAAAGGTATGGTAAGAAACCATACAATAAGCTAGCTAGAATGTCTAAACATCATAAATTATAATAAATGTAAATGAATTAAATTCACTTGTTGAAAATCAGTGACCGTAAGACTGGATTTTTAAAATATCCATGTCACGTGTGTCTGTGTGAAGAGATCACCAAACAGGCTTTCTTGAGCAACAGGGCTGTTTATTTCACCTGGGTGCAGGCGGGCTGAGTCCGAAAAGAGAGTCAGCAAAGGGTGGTAGGATTATCATTAGTTCTTAAAGGTTTTGGGATAGGTGGTGGAGTTAGGAGCAATGTTTTGGGGGCAGGGGGTGGATCTCACAAAGTACGTTCTCAAGGGTGGGGGGAATTCTTAAGTGTGGGGAAGATTACAAAGAACCTTCTTAAGGGTGGGGGAGATTACAAAGTACATTGATCAGTTAGGGTGGGGCAGAAACAAATCACAATGGTGGAATGTCATCAGTTAAGGCTATTTTCACTTCTTTTGTGGATCTTCAGTTGCTTCAGGCCATCTGGATGTATACATGCAAGTCACAGGGGATATGATGGCTTAGCTTGGGCTCAGAGGCCTGACAATCCAGATATATATTACATTTAGAAAATTTAAAAATTTGAGTGTGGTGGCGTGCGCCTGCAGTCCTAGCTACTTGGTTGGCTGAGGTGGGAGGATTGCTTGAGCCTAAGAGTTCAAGGCTGCAGTGAGCGATGATTGTCACTGCCCCTCAGCTTGGGTGACAGAGAAAGACCCTACCTAAAAAAAACAAAATGAGAGAGAGAGAGAGAAACTTGTTTTATGACCTTGTGTTATTATTGAATGTTCCATGTGTACTGAAAGAATGTATATTTTGCTCTTGCTGGGTGTTGCTATTTAAATGATAATTAGGTCATTTGGTTAACAGTGTTGTTTAAGTCTTTATATCCACTGACTTTCTGTTTGTTCTCTCAACTACTTCGAGAGGAGTGTTTAAATCCTCTTTACTTTAGAACTAGTAAATAGGAAAACCTATTTTTACTATTTACTATGTGGATTTCACTACTTCTACTTTCAGCTCTTTCAGAGTTTGCATCAACTATTTTAAAGCCATTGACCTTCTTTTTCATGAAATGACTTTTTCCCCCAATAATAGTTATTGTTCTGAAGTTTACTGGTCCTTTATTAATATAGGCATTTCAGCTTTGATTGGTGTTTGCATTATATATATTTTTTATTCTATTATTTCTACCTATCTTTGTCTTTAAAGTGGGTCTCCCATAGACAAAATGTAGTTGATTCCTGCTTTTTCATCTAGTACAATAATCTCTGGGGTTTTATTTTTGAACTTTTTTTTTTTTTTAAGACGAAGTCTCACTCTGTCACCCAGGCTGGAGTGCAGTGGCACGATCTCAGCTCACTGCAAGCTCCACCTCCCGGGTTCACAGCATTCTCCCGCCTCAGCCTCCTGAGTAGCTGGGACTACAGCCACCCGCCACCACGCCCGGCTAATTTTGTTTTTGCATTTTTAGTAGAGCCGGGGTTTCAGCATGTTAGCCAGGATGGTCTTGATCTCCTTACCTCGTGATCCGCCCCCCTCGGCCTCCCAAAGTGCTGGGATTACAGGCATGAGCCACCGCACCCAACCTTATTTTTGGACTCTTTAGACCATCTTCATTTAATGTAATTATGTATTTCGATTTAAACCTGTCATTTCATTTTTTTGTCATATCTATTCTTTGCCTTTTCTTCTTTTTACCTTTTTTAGTGCTTCATTTGAATTAATTTGTTTTTGTTTTGTTTTGTTTGGTATTCCAATTTACCTTCTATTTTGGTTTATTAGCTATACTTCATTTTTAAATTTTTTTGTGTGTGTCTGTCCATGTGCAAATGCTTGTTCTAGGGCTTAAAATACAGTAGTCTCCTCTTATTACCAGTAGCTTCACCTTCCATGGTTTCAGTTACCCACAGTCAACTGCAGTCTAAAAATATTAAATGGAAAAGAAAATTCCAAAAATAAACAATTCATTTTAAATTGTGTGCCATTTTGAGTAGCATGATGAAATCTTGTGTTGTCCTGCTCCATCCTGCCCAGGATAAAAATCATCCCTTTGTCTAACATATTCATACTTTATACAGCTACCTGCCCATTTGTCACTTAGTAGCCATCTTAGTTATTATATCAACTGTTAAACTATTACAGTGCTTGTGTTCAAGTTACCTTTACTTTACCAAATTATGGCCCCAAAGCACAAAAGTAGTAATTCTGACAATTCAGATATACCAAAGAGAAACCTTTTTAAAGTGCTTAATTTAAATGAAAATGTGTAAGTTCTCAACATAATAAGGAAAGATTAAAAAATCATATGCTGAGGTTGCTAAGATATATGGTTAGAACATTTTCTGTCCATGAAATTGTGAAGAAGGAAAAATAAAATTATGCACAGTATATATAGGATTCAGTATTATCCATGCTTTCAGGCATCCACTGGGGACCCCCTGCAGGTAAGGGGGGACTACTGTATGCATGTTTAAGTTATAACCATCTGCTTTCAAATAATATACCACTTCATGGATAGTGTAAGAACAGGACAACAGTATATATTCATTCCTCCTATCTTCTGTGCTATTGTTATTCATTTCACTTTTATATATAATACATGCCATAATACATTGAAACTGTTTTTGCTCCTAGTTTTTAATGTAAAAAAAAAGTTTTTATATGTACCCATGTATTTACCATTTTGGTACTCTTCATTCCTTTATATCATTCCAAGTATATATCTATTTTCTTTTTTGACTGAATAACCTTGTTTAGTATTTTTTGTTGCGCTGGCCTTTACTGATAAATCCTCTCAGCTTTGGGGTATCACCTTCATTCCTCATTAGAATTCCTCATTGTTCTCTAAGTTACTCCTAAGATACAGGAACAAACTGAATCGAAACAACACAACTACCTCGTTGGTCATAATATATAGCACTGCCCTAGCACTGTTTAGAACCTTAGTGCCGGTGATACAGAATTAGAGACAAAAAGTCACAACCCTAAGTCCAAAGTACTCAAAATGTTACAGATTTTGAAGCATTTTGGATTTTTAGATTTGGGATGCTCTGCTTGTCCTGAGTGTGTTATTGTATTGGAGAAAGAGGTAGAACAGAGGTTGGCAAACTTTTTTTGTAAAGGCCAGATAGTAAATACTTCAGGCTCTGCAGGCCACACAGTCTCTGTCACAACTATTCAACTCTGCCACTGCAGCTCAGAAACAGCCATTGGCAATATGTAAACAAATAAGTATGGCTACGTTCTAATAAAACTTTATTTACAAGAACTGGTCATAGGCTGTATTTGGCTCACAGGCTGCGCTTTATCAACATATATACAATGTTTATAGAAAATGGTTTTTGAATAATTATACAAATATTAATCCTACTTGTAAAATTATAAAAGCATTCCAAAAGCTGGGAGTGGTGGCATGCACCTGTAATCCTAGTGACGCAAGGGGGTTGAGGCAGGCGGATTGCTTGAGCCCAGGCCTTTGAGGCCAGCCTAGGCAATATAGCAAAACCTCTTAAAAAAAAATTCTAAGATTTCTTTGCAGTTCCTTTCTTTGTAAATACATCCCACAAGCGATTAAAAAACATTTATATTTTAAAGTGACTTGAAATCATGTTCTTCATAAAGTTATGCCACGAATTTGATATACAGTCAGGCCACCATATCTGTTAGTTCCCCATCCATGGATTCCACCAACCATGGATCAAAAACATTCAGGAAAAAAAATTCCACGAAATTCCAAAAAGCAAAACTTCAATTTTTCCCAAGCCAAACGCTATGTTGAATCCACATTAATGAAATAATGTGTAGGAATTATACTAAGTATTATAAGTAATCAAGAGATGATTTAAAGTATTTTGGGAATATGTGTGTAGGTTATGTGGAAATGCCAGGCCATTTTATATAAAGGACATGAATATCTGTAGATTTTCGTATTCTTGGGGGTGGGGGAAGTCATGAGACAAATCCCTCATTAATACTGAGGGACCACTATACTACTAAGTTCATTTAGTTAATTTTGCTTTTGATTCTTGAGAACTGCCTTTCATTTTTATTTATTTTATAATTATGTAAAAATGTATATGGCTGTAAAGTAACATCATCGAAAAAAATTACATTCAGAGAGATCCAATTTAAATCTATGTTTTATACATCAGTTGGCTGTAAAGATGTAGATTTCTTTATGGGTTCTCTATTCTGTTCCATCGATCTATGTGTCTGTTTGTTTGTTTATTTATTTATGAGACAGAGTCTCGCTCTGTCACCCAATCTGGAGTGCAGCAGCACGATCTCGGCTCACTGCAACCTCTGCCTCCCAGGTTCAAGCAATTCTCTTGCCTCAGCCTCCTGAGTAGCTGGGACTACAGGTGCGCACCACCATGCCCAGCTAATTTTTGTATTTTTAGTAGAGACAGGTTTTCACCATTTTGGCCAGGCTGGTCTTGAACTCCTAACCTCATGATCCACCTGCCTCAGCCTCCCAAAGTGCTGGGACTACAGGCGTGAGCCACTGCGCCTGGGCCCCTGTGTCTGTTTTTATACCAGTTCCATGCTTTTTGAGTTACCATAACTTTGTATTATATTTTAGTAGAGTGCCTTGAGCTTTAGTCTTTTTGCTCACATTGCTTTGGTATTTAGAGTTGTTTGTGATTCTATAATACTTTTAGGATTATTTTTTCTATTTCTGTGAAGAATGTCATTGATATTTTGATAAGGATTGCAGTGAATCTGTAGATTGCTTTGGCTGGTATGGTTCATTTTATTTTTATTTTTTATTTCAATAGGTTTTAGGGAAACAGGTTGTGTTTGGTTACATGAATAAGTTCTTTAGTGGTGATTTCTGAGATTTTGGTGGACCCATCACCCAAGTAGTGTCCAGTATACCCAATTTGAAGTCTTTTATCATTCACCCCACCCCCGCCATTTTCTCTGAGTCTCCAAAGTCCATTGTATCATTCTTACAATATTGCGTCCTCATAGCTTAGCTCCCACTTGTGAGTGAGAACATACGATGTTTAGTTTTCCATTCCTGAGTTACTTAACTTAGAATAATAGTCTCCAATTCCATCCAGGTTGCTGCAAATGCCATTATTCAATTCCTTTTTATGGCTGAGTAGTATTCCATAGTATATATATACCACATTTTCTTTATCCGCTCGTTGATTGATTGGTATTTGGACTGGTTCCATATTTTTGCAATTGCAAATTTTGCTACTATAAACCTGCAGATGCAAGTATCTTTTTTGTATAATGACTTCTTTTCCTCTGGGTAGATCCCAGTAGTGGGATTTCTGGATCAAATGGTAGTTCTACTTTTAGTTCTTCACGGAATCTCCACACTGTTTTCCACAGTGGTTGTACTAGTTTACATTCCCACCAACAGTGTAAAAGTGTTCCCTTTTCACCACATCCACGCCAACATTTTTTTTTTTTAATTCTTTTATTATGGCCATTCTTGCAGAAGTAAAGTGGTATCACATTGTGGTTTTGATTTGCGCTACCCTGATAATTAGTGATGTTGAGCATTTTCCCATATGCTTGTTGGCCATTTGTTTATCTTCTTTTGAGAATTGTCTATTCATATTCTTAGCCTGCTTTTTTTATGGGATTGTTGGGTTTTTTTCTTGCTGATTTGAGTTCTTTGTAGATTCTGGATATTAGTCCTTCGTTAGATGTATAGATTGTGAAGATTTTCTCCCTTTCTATGGGCTGTCTGTTAACTCTGCTGATTATTTCTTTTCCAGTGCAGAAAAACTTTTTTAGTTTAATGAAGTCCCATCTACTTATCTTTGTTTTTTTGAATTTGCTTTTGGGTTGTGGTCATGAAGTCTTTGCCTAAGCCACTGTCTAGAAGGGTTTCTCTGATGTTATCTTCTAGAATTTTTATGGTTTCAGGTCTTAGATTTAAGACTTTGATCCATCTTGAGTTGATTTTTGTATAAAGTAAGAGATGATAATCCAGTTTCATTTTCTACATGTAGCTAGCCATTATCCCAGCACCATTTATTGAAACGGGTGTCCTTTCCTCACTTTATGTATTTGTTTGCTTTGTTGAAGATCAGTTAGCTGTAAATATTTGCCTTTATTTCTGGGTTATTTATTCTGTTCCATTGGTCTATGTGCCTATTTTTATACCAGTACCATGCTGTTTTGGTGACTGTAGTCTTAGGGTATGGTTTGAAGTTGGGTAATGTGATGCTTCCAGATTTGTTCTTTTTGCTTAGTCTTGCTTTGGCTCTGTGGGCTTGATATGGTTTAGCTGTGTCCCCACCCAAATCTCAACTTGAATTGTATCTCCCAGAATTCCCACGTGTTGTGGGAAGGACCCATGGGGAGGTAATTGAATCACAGGGGTCGGTCTGTCTCATGCTATTCTTGTGATGGTGAAGAAGTCTCACGAGATCTGATGGGTTTATCAGGGGTTTCCGTTTTTGCTTCTTCCTCATTTTTTCTCTTGCCTCGGCCATGTAAGAAGTGCCTTTCACCTCCTGTCATGATTCTGAGGCCTCCCCAGCCATATGGAACTGTAAGTCCAATTAAACTTCTTTTTGTTCCCACTTTGGGTATGTCTTTATCAGCAGCATGCAAACGAACTAATACAAGGCTCTTTTTTGGTTCTGTATGAATTCTAGGATTGTTTTTTCTAGTTTTGTGAAGAATGATGGTGGTATTTGTAGATTGCTTTTGATTGCTTTTGACAGTATGGCCATTTCCACAATATTGATTCTACCCATCCATGAGCATGGGATGTGTTTCCATTTATTTGTGTTGTCTATGATTTCTTTCAGCAGTATTTTGTGGTTTTCCTTGTGGAGGTCTTTCACCTCCTTGATTAGATATATTCCTAAGTATTTTCTTTTCTTTTTGCAGCTATTGTAAAAGGGGTTGAGTTCTTGATTTCATTCTCAGCTTGGTTGCTGTTAGTATATAGCACAGCTGTTGATTTGTGTGCATTAATTTTGTATCCTGAAACCTTGCTGAATTCATTTACCAGTTCTAGGAGCTTTTTGGAGAGTCTTTAAGGTGTTCTAGATATATGACCATAACATCAGCAAACAGCAACAGTCTGACTTCCTCTTTACCAATTTGGATGCCCTTGATTTCTTTCTCTTGTCTGATTGCTCTGACTAGGACTTCTACTATGTTGAATAGAAGTGGTAAAAGTGAGCATCCTTGTCTTTTTCCAGTTCTCAGGGGAAATGCTTTCAACTTTTCCCCATTCAGTATTATGTTGGCTGTGGTTTTGTCATAGATGGCTTTTATTATATTAAGGTCTGTCCCTTCTATGCTGACTTTGCTGAAAGTTTAATCCTAATGGGATGCCAGATTTTTTCTAATCCTTTTTCTGCATTTATTGAGATGATCATGTGATTTTTGTTTTTAATTGTGTTTATGTGGTATATTAAACCATCCCTGCCTCCCTGATATGAAACCCACTTGATCATGGTGGATTATCTTTTTGATAGGCTATTGGATTCAATTAGCTAGTATTTTACTGAGGATTGTTGCATCTATGTTCATCAGAGATATTTGTCTGTAGTTTTCTTTTTTTGTTATGTCCTTCCCTGGTTTTGGTATTATGGTGATACTGGTTTCATAGAATGATTTAGGGAGGATTCCCTCTTTCCCTATCCTCTGGAATAGTGTCAGTAGGATTGGTACCAATTCTTCTTTGAATGTCTGATAGAATTCAGCTGTGAATCCATCTGGTCCTGGACTTTTTTTGTTGGCAGTCTTATTACTATTTCAATCTCACTGCTTGTTATTGGTCTGTTCAGAGTTTATATATCTCCATGGTTTAATCTAGGAGGGTTTTATATTTCTAGGAATTTATCCATCTCCTCTAGGTTTTCTAGTTTACACACAAAAAGGTGTTCATAGCAGCCTTGAATAATCTTTTTCTATGGTATCTGTAGTAGTATCTGTCGGCCAGGCTGGAGTGCAGTGGCATGATCTCGGCTCACTGCAAGCTCTGTCTCCCAGGTTCACACCATTCTTCTGCCTCAGCCTCCTGGTAGCTGGGACTACAGGCGCCCGCCACCATGCCCGGCTAATTTTTTGTATTTTTAGTAGAGACAGGGTTTCACTGTGTTAGCCAGGATGGTCTCGATCTCCTGACCTCATGATCTGCCTGCCTCAGCCTCCCAAAGTGCTGGGATTACAGGCATGAGCCACTGCACCCAGCTGGATGTTCTCCTTTGCTTGGTTAATCTCACTAATGTCTATCAATTTTATTTTTTCAAAGAACCAGCTTTTTGTTTCATTTATCTTTTGTATTTTTTTGTGTGTTGTTTCAATCAATTTTATTTAGTTCTGCTCTGATCTTCGCTATTTCTTTTCTTCTGCTGGTTTTGGGTTTGTATTGTCCTTTTTGTCCAGTTCCATGAGGTGTGACTTTAGATTGTCTCTTTGTGCTCTTTCAGACTTTTTGATGTAGGCATTTAGTGCTATGAACTTTCCTCTTAGCACCGCTTTTGCTGTATCCCAGAGGTTTTGATGGGTTGTGTTACTATTCTCATTCAGTTCAAATAATTTTTAAATTTCCATCTTGATTTCATTGTTGACCTAAAGATCATACAAGAGCAGGTTATTTAATTTCCATGTATTTGCATGGTTTTGAGGATTCCTTTTGGAGTTGATTTCCAATTTTATTCCACTGTCGTCTGAAAGTACTTGATACAATTTAGGTTTTTCTTAAATTTAGTGAGACTTGTTTTGTGGCCTGTCATATGGTCTTCATATGCTCTGTCTTGGAGAATGTTCCATGTGCTGATGAATAGAATGTATATTCTGCAGTTGTTGGGTAGAATGTTCTATAAATATCTGTTAAGTTCATTTGCTCTGGAGTATAGTTTAAGTCCATTGTTTCTTTCTTGACTTTCTGTCTTGATGACCTGTTTAGTACTGTCAGTAAAGTATTAAACACCCCCACTATTATTGTGTTGCCATGTATCTCATTTCTTAGGTCTAGTAGTAATTGTTTTATAAATCTGGGAGCTCCAGTGTTAGGTGCTTATATATTTAAGATTGTGATATTTTCCTGTTGGACTAGCCCTTTTATCATTATATAATGTCTCTCTTTGTCTTTTTAAACTGCTGTTGTCTTAAAGTTTGTTTTGTCTGATATAAAAATAGCTACTCCTGCTCACTTTTGTTGTCCATTTGCATGGAATATCTTTTTCCACCCCTTTACCTTAAATTTATGGGAGTCCTTATGTGTTAGTTGAGTTTCCTGAAGACAAGAGAAACTTGGTTGGTGAATTCTTATGCATTCTGCCATTCTGTATCTTTTCAGTGAAGCATTTAGGCCATTTACATTCAACGTTAATATTGAGATGTGAGGTACTATTCTATTCATCATGGTGTTTGTTGCCTGAATACCTTGTGGTGGTTGTGTTTTTGTTTTGTTTTTTTTCCCATTGTGTTATTGTTATGTAGGTCCTGTGAGAGTCATGCTTTAAGGAGGTTCGATTTTGGTGTGTTTTGAGGATTTGTTTCAAGATTTAGCTCTCTTTGGCGGTTCTTGTCGTGCTGGCATGGTAGTGGCGAATTCTCTCAGCATTTGTCTGTCTGGAAAAGACTATCTTTTCTTCATTTATGAAGCATAGTTTCTCTGGATACAAAATTCTTGGCTGATAATTGCTTTGTTTAAGGAGGCTAAAAATAGGACCCCAATTCCTTTTAGCTTATAGGGTTTCTGCTGAGAAATCTGCTGTTACTCTGATAGGTTTTCCTTTATAGGTTACCTGATGCCTTTGCTCACAGCTCTTAAGATTCTTTCCTTCATCTTAACTTTAGATAACTTGATGACTATGTGCCTAAACAATGATCTTTTTGTGATAAATTTCCCAGGTGTTCTTTGAGCTTCTTGTATTTGCATGTCTAGATCTCTTGAAAGGCTAAGGAAGTTTTCCTTGATTATTCCCTCAAATATGTTTTCCAGACTTTTAGATTTCTCTTCTTCCTTGGGTACACCAATTATTCTTAGGTTTGGACACTTAACAAATCCCAAACTTCTTATAGGCTTTCTTCACTTCTATAAATTATTTTTATTTGTCTTTGATGGATTGGGTTAACTTGAAAGCCTTGTGCTCAAGCTCTGAAGTTCTTTCTTCTGTTTGTTCAAGTCTATTGCTGAGACTTTCCAGTGCATTTTGCATTTCTCTAAGTGTGTCCTTGATTATCAGAAGTTGTGATTGTTTTTTATTTATGCTAGCTATTTCAATGAAGATTTTTCTTTTCATACCCTGTATCATGTTTTTTATTTCTTTAAGTTGGACTTCACCTTTCTCTGGTACCTCCTTGATTAGCTTAATAATTAACCTTCTGAATTCTTCTTCTGGCAATTCAGAGATTTAATCTTGGTTTGGATCCATTGCTGGTGAACTGGTATGTTCTTTTGAGGGTGTTAAAGAACCTTGTTTTATCATATTACCAGAATTGTTCTGGTCCCTTCTCATTTGCTGGACTATATCAGAGGGACGATCTGGAACTCAAGGACTGCTATTCAGATTCTTTTGTTCCATGGAGTGCTCCCTTGATGTGGTGTTCTCCACCTTCCTCCTAGGGATGGGGTTTCCTGAGAGTGGAACTGCAGTGATTGTTTTTGCTCTGTTGAGTTTAGCCACCCAGTGGAGCTACTGGGCTCTGGGCTGGTAGTGGGGAATGTCTGCAAAGAGTCCTTTGATGTGATTTGTCTTCAGATCTTTCAGCCATGGATACCCGCACAGTTTTTCAGTGTCTCAGAGCCTGCAGGGTGATCAAGTTCCTTCAAAGAGTCTATGGATTCTCTCAGCTTTCTTGGTATGTTCTTGCAGTAGTTCTTGGAGCAAAAGTTCATGATGTGAGTTTCTGTACACTGTTTTGTCTGTCCAAGCAGGAGCTGCAAGCTAGTCCTGCCTCCTATGCACCATCTTCCTGGTGCTCTCTGATTCATTTTAATGAGATTAAATCTTCTGATCCATGAGCATGGGATGTCTTTCCATTTGTTTGTGTCCTCTTTGGTTTTTTTTACTGGTGTTATTTCATTTTCCTCATACAGGTCTTTCACCTTCTTGGTTAAACATTTCTTATGTATTTTTTTGTGGCCATTGCAAATGGGATTTCTTTCTTGATTTATTTTTCCGCTGGTTCATTATTGATATATAGAAACTCTACTGATATTTATATGTTGATTTTGTAAACTGAAACTTTACTGAGTTCATTTATCATTTCTAATAACTTTCTAGGTATAAGATCATGCCATCTGCAAATCTGACTTTGTTTTTTCCAGCTTTCTTTCTCTTGCTTGATTGTTCTAGCTAGTACTTACAGTACTGTACTGATCAGGAGTGGTGAAAGTGGGCATCCTTTTCTTGTTCAGTTCTTAGAAGAAATGCTTTCAGCTTTTGCCTATTCAGTATGATGCTAGCTGTCTGTTTTTCATATATGGCCTTTATTATATTGAGGTATGTTCCTTTTTTGCCTAACTTGAGAGTTTTTATCAGGAATGGATGTTGAATTTTATCATGTTTGTTCTGCATCTATTTGATTATCAAATGGTTTTTGTCCTTCATTCTGTTCTTTTATCAATTTGCATATGTGGAAGCATCCTTGCATCCCTGGGATAAATCCCACTTGATCATGGTGTATTGTCTTATTGATGTCTTGTTGGATTCAGTTTGCTAGTATTTTGTTGAGGATTTTTGCAACTTTGTTCATCAGGCATATTGGCCCGTAGGTTTTTGGCCTATAGGTTTTTTTTTTTCTTTGTCATATCCTTGTCTGGTTTTGGTATTGAGGTAATGTTGACCTCATAGAATGAGTTAGGAGAATTTTTGCTCTTCAGTCTTCTGAAATAGTTTGAGAGGAATTGGTATTCATTTCTAAGTTTGGTAGAATTCAATAATAAAACAGTTGGCTTTTCTTTGTTGGGAGAGTTTTTATTACTGATTAAATCTTGTTAATGAAGAAAAAACTTGCTCTCTTCAGATTTTCTATTTCTTCCTGGTATAATCTTGGTAGGTTGTATATGTCCAGGACCTTATGCATTTCCTGTAGGTTTTCCAATTTGTTGGTGTGTAGTTGTTCATAAAAGTCTCAGATGATCCTTTCTGTTTCTTTGATATCAGTTGTAATGTCTCCTTTACCCTTTCTGATCTTATTTATTTCAGCTTTTCTCCTTTTTTCTTGTTAGTCTAACTAGAAATGTATAGATTTTCATCTTTTCAGTGAACCAATTTTCTTGTGTTATTTGTCTCTATCTTGTTTAGTTCTGCTCTGATCTTTATTATTTCCTTTTTCTACTAGTTTTGGGTTTTGTTTGCTGCTTTTCTAGTTCCTTCAGGTGCATTGTTAAGTACTTTATTTGAAATCTTCTGACTTTTCTGATGTACAAAAAACTACTTCTTTTTTGTATTGTTAAGTACTTCTTTTTTGCATTGTTAAGTAGTGCATTGTTAAGTAGTTATTTGAAATCTTCTGACTTCTGTATCCCATTGGTTTTAGTATGTTGTATTTCCATTTTCATTTGTTTCCATTTTTTTATTTCCTTCTTAATTTCTTATTTGATTCAGGGGTCATTGAGGAACATATTGTTTAATTTCCCTGTATTTGTACATTTTCCATAGTTCCTCTTGGTATTGACTTCTAGTTTTCTTCCTTTGTGGTCTGAGAAGATACTTGATAAGATTTTTTTTAAATTTGTTGAGAGTTGTTTTGTGGCCTAACACCTATGGTCAATCCTGGAGAATATTCCATGTGCTGATGAGAAGAGTACATATTTCATAACTGTTGAATAAAATGTTCTGTAAATGTCTGTTAGGTCCATTTGGTCTGCAGTGCAGTTTAAATCCAATGTTTCTTTGTTGATTTTCTATCTAGATTATCTGTCCAATGCTGAAAATGAAAAGTGTTGAAGTCTCCAACTATTGTATTTAAGTCTGTCTCTCCATTTATATATAACAATATTTGTTCTGTGTGTGTGTGTGTGAGTGTGTGTGTGTGTTTCAGCGTTGGGTGCATACATATTTAGAGTTGTTAGACCCTCTTGCTGAATTGATCCCTTCATCATTACATAATCACCTTCCTTGTCTCTTTTTAGTTTTTTATTTAAATTCTATTTTACCTGATATAAATATAGTTACTCCTATTCATTGTTGGTTTCCATTTGTGCAGCACATATTTTTCTATCCCTTTACTTTTTTTTTTTTTTTGAGACGGAGTCTCACTTTGTCGCCCAGGCGGCTGGAGTGCAGTGGCGCAATCTCGGCTCACTGCAAGCTCCGCCTCCCGGGTTCATGCCATTCTCCTGCCTCAGCCTCCCAAGTAGCTGGGACTACAGGCGCCCGCCACCACGCCTGGTTAATTTTTTGTATTTTTAGTAGAAACGGGGTTTCACCATGTTAGCCAAGATGGTCTCGATCTCCTGACCTCGTGATCCGCCTGCCTCCGCCTCCCAAAGTGCTGGGATTACAGGCATGAGCCACCGCGCCCGGCCTATCCCTTTACTTTGTTTATTGTACCTTTACAGGTGAAGTCAGTGTCTTATAGGAAGCATATAGCTGGGTCATGTCTTTTTAATACATTCAAGCTCTCTGTGTCTTTTAAATGGAGAATTTAATCCATTTACATTCAAGGTTTTATTGTTAGATGAGGACTTATTTCTGGTTTTTTTTTTTACATGTTTTAAATTGGTTTTGTATATCCTTTATTCTTTTTCTTCCTCTCTTACTGTTTATTATTATAGTTTGTTGGGTTTCTGTAGTAGTAACATTTGACTCCTTTCTCTTTCTCTTATTGTATGTCTGCTCTACCAGTGAGTTTTATACTTTATGTGTTTTCATGATGGTAGATATCATCCTTTTGCTTCCAGATCTAGGACTTCCTTAAATATTTCTTGTAGGACCAGTCTAGTGGTGATGAATTCCCTCAGTTTTTGCTTATCTGGGAAACATTTTATTTCTTTATTTTTCCTTCATTTTTGAAAAGAAGCTTTTCTGGGTACAGTACTCTTGGCTGACATGTTTTTTTTCTTTCAGTAGTTTGAATATATCATCCTATTCTCTCCTGTCTTGTAAAAAGAGAAATCCAGTGTTAGTCTGATGGGATTCCCTTATATATGACTTGACACTTTTCTCTTGCTATTTTTAGAATTCTGTCTTTCTTTGACTCTTGACAGTGACTATAATGTGGCTTGAAAACCTTTTTGGATTGTATCTATTTAGGAACCTTTTGAGATTCCTGTATGTGAATGTCCATGTCTCTTGTAAGATTTGGGAAGTATTCAGCTATTATTTTGTTAAATAGGTTTTCTATACCTTTGCCCATATTGTCTCCTTCTGGGACTCTGAAAATTCAAATATTTGGTAGATTTATGGTGTCAAAACTGTCTTCCAGTTCTTAGATTATTTCTTGTATTTGATCTAATCTGTTGTTTAAACCCTTAGTTGTGTTTTTTATTTCATTCATTGAATTCTTCAGTTTCAGAATTTTTTAAATGATATCTCTGTTGAATTTCTCATTCGGATCATGAATTGTGTTTCTGATTGTTTTAAAATTTTTATCTGTATCTCATTTACCTTCTTTAATATTTTTATTTTGAATCCTTTTTCAGGCATTTTACAGATTTCTTTTTCATTGGAATCTGTTGCTGGAGAATTATTATGTTCTTTTGACAGTGTCATGTTTCCTTGCCTTTTCATGTTTCTTGTGTCTTTATGTTGATATCTGCACATCTGGTGAACAGTTGCTTCTTCCAGTTTTATAGATTGGCTTTCGTAGGGTAAGACATTTTCCTAAAGATGTATCTATAGTGTTGGTTGGGTAGGTTGATTTGGCTTTGATTCTGGTTGGGCATACTCATGTAGTTGTCATATGATTTCATTGGCTGTCATCAGAATTAGTGGTGTCTGTTAATTCCTCAGTTGCTAGTGTTAGTGCTGCAGTTGTTAGTGAAAGGTATAGTGAGGCTTTGCTGAGGATGTGAATGTCAGGAGGGCTGGTCTTCAGGCAGCAATAGCGGTGGTGATGGTGGGCTGGATGTGCACCAATTCTTGGACCCCCAGGTGACATATGCGGGCACTGGTGGTAAGTCCATGCAGGCTAACCCTTGGGCCTCCAGGTTGCTTGTTCAGGGACCAACAGTGGCAGTGGTTGGTAGGTGGGTGGGTCCTTGGGCAGCATGTATGATGTTAGCAATGACGGTAGCAGTGTTGGGACAATCTAGAGGCTCCTAAGCAATACATACTGGCACCAGTGGTTGTAGCAGTCTGGGCAAGCCAGTTTCCTGTCTCCCAGGTGGCACATGTAGGTTGATGTTGGCAGCAGTAGTGGCAGCAGGCTGGGTGGGCCTGATGTCATGCTCTCAAAAGGCAGGTGCAGGTGCTAGTGTTGGTGGGTGGGATGGGTTGATTCCCCACGTCCTCAAATGGTGTGCTTGGGCAGTGGAAGCCGTGGCAGTGGGCAGAGTAGACCTATCTTCAGGTTTCTTTATAGTACATGCAGTCACTGGCAGTGGGGAGGGCAGGCCTGTTTTCAAGCCCCCTCCCCGCCAACACAATGGGGCATGTAGGCACCAGTGACGGTGATGGGATGAGTCAATCCTGAGGACCCTAGATAGTGTATTCAGATGCCAGTGACCAGGGGAGACCTATTCTCAGGCCCTTCAGTGGTACATGTGGGCACCAGCAGTGGTGGCCAGATAAGCCTGTCCTGAAGCTCCTTAATGTTTCATTCAACCGCAGGCTGTGGCAGACAAGCGGATCAATCCTCAGGGCCCTGGACAGTGCACTCATGCAGTAGTGGGTAAGACGGGCCTGTCCTTAGGCCTTAGGATGATGCCCAGGTTGGCTGGTCTCTGGGCTCCTCAAAGGTATGTGCAAGTGCACATTGGCTTTGCTGCTGGGAGCAAGGAAGGGCTGCTATCAGTGACAGTGGACCTAGGAAGTTGGCTCTCAGGCTCTGGTGAGCACACACTTTGGTTCTGGCTCCCATTGTCCCAGAGGCAGCCTTCCCAGTACACATCACTGCCCATTTCCCAGGTGCAGGACAGTATGTGGGCTAGAGTGCTGCAAACCTGGGCATACCACTGAGTCTAGCTGGTGCCTCAATGCTACAGCCCTCTGGGCTGATGTTGGGGGAAATGTCAGCAGGGCTCCAGTGATGTGGACATTCAGGGGCTATTGTGCCCCAGAGAAGCATATCATTTGTTGTGACTGGGCTCTCAAAGTGATGTCCTGCACAGCTGCTTGAGTCTTGGGGGTTGTGGGATGCAGTGCAAACTACCCGTCTGGAACAGTGCCACTGCATGGACTCCGAGAAGTCCCTATACTAGTCTCAGGGTCCATAAGGACTGAGGGGCTCTCCTGTAACTAGGACTGTAGGAGTCCATCATGGAAGAGTAGACTGCTATAGACCTCTCACTTTAACCTTTTCCCTGCACTGGGGAGTTTCTCTTGGCTCTGTGCCAATCCTGGCTGGCTGGCAACTTTTCTTCCCTCACCTTCTGGGTCTCAGAGGTTCCCTGTCACTTCTCTCTGAATTCTAATGTTCTCTCTTAAATGCCGTATTCAATATGTGATTATCTACTTGATATTCTGGTCCTTCTTTGTGGAGGTGGTGAGTACTGGTGCCTCTAGTTAGCCATCTTGAAAGCCTCCTCCCCACCGTGAATAATTTCCAGAAAGATATAAATGGCTAAAATCAACATAAGAAATAAAAAAAAATTAAATAGTCCAGTAACCCCACAGAGAAAATTCAAACAGTAGTCAAAAATAGAACTCCTGAGAGGAAGCACTTGGTTTTATTTACGAGTTCTACAAAACCTTCAAAAACATGTAATTCCTACAAGCTTATTCTAACATGAGAATATACGACAAGCCAAGTAAATTCTTAATTTGGTAAAATAAAATATCGGTTCTTTCCATATATTTTCACTTTTAAAGTGATGATTCATTGTTCTGATCTAATATAAGAAAAACTGTGGAACTTTTATATGAATGTTAACAATTGATTACTAAAATTTTTATTTCTATTAACGTAACTCTGAGGTAAGTTATTTAACATACTTCCTTATCTTGAAAGTTACATTCATTCTCCTCAAAGCTACAAAATATGGTGCTTCTAAAATATAAACACACCATTAGAAACTTTATTTTTCCCCAATTCTTAAAGCTGCTTATTGATCAAATTTGTCCAAAGGAAATGTTATTTTAAAATAAACACAAAGAGGATTGCATCAATATTTTACACATTTATGTGTAGGTGAAATAGCATGAATTTGAATGTGTTGAAGGCAACTTTGACCAAGGTTTAAACCTGTAAAGCTGTAGAATATGAATAAAATTTTTCAATTATCAATGGATTTGAACTAATCAAAGCATCATACAGGACAAGAACACAGTAATCATAAATATGTATAAGCTGTTGCATGTCTTTGTTAGTGCTTCCATATCTCATAGAAACCTATCAATCCTAGGAACATTTCACAAATTAGAAAAGGTTATAACAACATCAATATGTTATAGTACTTATAATTATCTGTCAATAACTGATCCAAAGTATGATTTAAGATGAAACTCCATTCAAGATTTTTTTAGCTTTAAATGCTTTTTTTGCTGTAAATTTGCATATTCATTCTGGTAGCACATTCAAAAGTCTTCTGTGAAAGGTAATGAAGTCCCAGGAACAGCAAGTTTTTTATTTAGATCTTACATGTATAGACAGAATATGTGTACATTTTGAAATCTGGATCATGTCCAGAGACTGTCAGTTTGTCATCTTTTGTTGAGTGGAAGCCAATTTCATTTAATAGTGCTAAATGATGATGCTAATATAAGTCAAATTGGCAAATGATAAATTATAAAATTGTCATTGAGAATGACAGAAACTAAGTGGTATTCATTCTTCTGAATATCTTTCTGAAAACTTGATTCCAAGTTAGTAACACTTTTATAAGTTAACCATCTATCAACTAAGTAACACTGGTTGGGTTGAAGTAAAAGTTAAAAATTGTCAATATGACACTTTTCAAATCTGTTATGTATATTGTCCACTTAGACTTGTGATATGACATTTTAATTTTATAAAGTGACTCCAAAAAGGGGCCAACAAATAAAAAAAAAATACTAAACATCTTTCAGTGTTTTATTGTGCCTCTCTCCAAGATGCATGATTCTTTTATATTTTTAATTGACAGATAACAATTGTGTATATTTATGGGGTACAATGTGATGTGTGTATATTTGTGGGGTACAATGTGATGTTTTGATCTATGTATACATTGCAGAAAGATTCCCTTGAGCTAATTAACATATCGTTACCTTGCCAATTTATTTTTTGTGATCATAACATTAAAAATCTTTTTTGAAGACCAGGAGCAGTGACTTATGCCTGTAATCCCATCACTTTGGGAGGCTAAGGTGAGAGGATCACTTGAGCCTAGGAGTTTGAAACCAGCCTGGGCAACATGGCAAATTTGTCTCTACAAAAAAAAGTAAAAACAAAAACAAAACAAAACTAGCCAAGTGGGGTGGCATGTGCCTGTAGTCCCACTACTTGGGAGGCTGAGATGGGAGGATCACCTGAGCCATGGAGGTCGAGGTTGCAGTGAGCCATGGTCGTGCCACTGTACTGCAGCCTGGGTGACAGAGTGAGATCCTGTTTTACAAAATAAAATAAAAAGATAAAAAATAAAAATCTATTTTGAAATATACAATACATTGCTATTAACACTGGTCATCATATAGTGTAAATGATCACTAAACTTATTCCTACGGTCTAACTGAAACTTTGTATGTTTTGATCAGCATCTTCTCTTTTCCCACCACTATCACCTCCAGCCTCTGTCATTACCTTCCTGTTTCTATGAAATCAATTTTTTTAAAAATCCATATATAACAAGTGAGATCATACAGTATCTGTCTTCTGTACCTGGCTTCTTTCACTTAGCATAATGTCCTCTAGTTCCATCCATATTGTCACAAATGAAAAAATTTTCTTATTTTTAAAGGCTATATATAATATCTCATTGTGTTGATATACCACATTGCCTTTATCCATTCAACCATTGATGGACACTTAGGTTGCTCCATAACTTGGCTATTGTGAAAAATCTTGAAATATATGGGAGTACCAACGTCTGCTTGACATATCAATTTCAATTCCTTTGGATATATACCCAGAAGCGCAATTGCCAGATCATGTGGTATTTTTAGTTTTTTTAAGAAACCTCCATACTATTTTCAAAATGGCTGTACTAATTTGCATTCCCAGCAGCAGTATACACAGGTTCCCTTCTCCTCATATCCTCACCAACACTTATTCTTTTTTTCTTTTTTGACATTAGTAGCTATTCTAACAGGCATGAGGTGATATCTCATTGTGATTTTAATTTGTGTTTCCTTGGTGATTAGAGATGTTGAGTGTTTTTCATATATCTGTTGGCATCTATCTTTTGAGAAATGTCTGCTCAGATACTTTTACCAGCTTTTAACTGAGTTTTCTTACTATTGAGTTGTTTGAATTCCTTATATATTTTGGATATTGGCCCCTTATCAGATGTATGGTTTGTAAATATTTTCTCCCAATACATGGTTTATCTCTTCACTGTTACTTCTTTCTTTTGCTGTCCATAATCTTTTTCATTCATTGCAGTCTCATTTATCTGTTTTGCTTTTGCTGCTTGTGCTTTTGGAATCCTAGGCAAGAAAGCATTGCCCAGGCAAATGTCGAGGAGCTTCTCCCTCCTCCACAAGTTTCAAGTCTTGTGCTTAACATACTATCTTTTCTCCATTTTGAGTTGATTTTTATATGTGGTTTGATGTAAGGGTCCAATTTTATTATTCTGCACATGAATATCCAGTTTTCCCAACACCATTTATTAAATAAATTGGAAAGGACAATAAATTGTTCTTTCCTCATTGCATGTTCTTGGCTGCTTTGTTGAAAATCAGCTGACCATAAATACTTGGATTTATGTCTGGGCCTTCTATCTTGTACCATTCTTCAGTGTGTCTGTTTTTATGCCAGTACCATGCTGCTTTTGTTTCAATAGCTTTATAATATATTTTGAAGTTATTGTGTTGCCTCCAGCTTTGTTCCTTTTGCGCAAGATTGTTGGCTCTCTGGGGTATTATCTGGTTCCATATTAATTTTAGGACTGTTTTTTCTATTTTGCTAAAAAAAGACATTGGAATTTTGATAGGAATTGCAATGAATTAGTACATTACTTTGGGTAGTATGAACATTTTAACACTATTGTTTCTACTAATCCATGAATGTGGGATATCTTTCCATTTATTTATTTTTTAATTTTATTTATTTATTTATTTATTTATTTGTTTATTTATTTATTTATTGAGATGAAGTCTCACTCTGTTGCCCAGGCTAGAGTGCAGTGGAGTGATCTTGACTCACTGCAGCCTCCACCCCCCGAGTTCAAATGATTCTCCTGCCTCAGCCTCCTGAGTAGCTGGGATTACAGGCGCCTGCCACTGCACCCAGCTAATTTTTGTATTTTTAGTAGAGATGGTGTTTCACCATCTTGGCCAGGCTGGTCTTGAACTCCTGACCTCGTGATCCACCCGCCTCAGCGTCCCAGAGTGCTGGGATTACAGGCGTGAGCCACCGTGCCCAGCCGATATCTTTCCATTTATTTGTGTCTTCTTTAATTTCTTTCATCAATGTTCTATAGTTTTCAGTGTATAGGTTTTTCATCTGTTTGGTTAAATTTGCTCCTATTTATTTTCTTTTTTGGTGCTAATATAAATGCAATTGTTTTCTTAATTTTTTTTGGATAAGTTTTTGTTTGTTGATTTTATAACCTGCAACTTTACTGATTTTATAAGCTGCAAAATCAACCAAATTTGGTTTTGCAACCTGCAAATTTATCAGTTCAAACAATTTTTTGTTTTTTCTGTATGTAAGATTGTGTCATCAGCAAACAGAATTTCACACCTTCCTTTCCTATAAGGATACTTTTTGTTTCTTTTCCATGTATAATTGCGCTGGCTAGGATTTCCAGTGCTGTGTTGAATAGAAGTGGTAAGAGTAGATATCCTTGTCTTATTTCGGATCTTAGAGGAAAAACTTTCAACTTTTCACAAATGAGTATGATGTTAGCTGTGGGCTTATCATATATGGCCTTTATTGTGTTGAGGTATATTCCTTCCATATTTTTTTGAGTTTTTATCATGACCAGATGTTGAATTTTGTCAGGTGCTTTTTCTGCATCTATTGAGATGGTCATGCAGTTTTTGTCCTTCATCTTGTTAATACAGTGTATCACACTTACTGATTTATATATGTTGAACCATACTTGCGTTTCTGGGATAAATACCACTTCATCATGGTGAATGATCTTTTTTAATGTGCCACTGAATTTGGTTTGATAGTATTTTGTTGAGGATTTTTGCATCTATGTTCATCAGGGACGTTGGGCTGTAATTTTCTTTTATTGTAATGTCTTTGTCTGGCTTTGGTATCAGGGTAATGCTGGCCTCATAGTGAGTTTGGAAGTATGTCCTCTTCAGTTTGTTGGAAGAGCTTGAGAAGGACTGGTTTTACTTTTTCTTTCAGTGTTTGGTGTAATTCAGCAGTGAAACCATCAGATCCTGGGCTTTTCTTTTTGATTATTTATTCAGTCTCCTTTCTCATTATTGGTCTGTTCAGGCTTTCTATTTCTTTCTTTCCTGACTTAGTAGACTGCATGTTTCTTGGAGCTCATTCATTTCTTCTAGGTTATCCAAGTTGTTGGTATAGAGTTGTTCATAGTAGTAGTATGTTGTGATTCTTTGTATTTCTGTGGTATACAGTTATAATGTCTCCTGTTTCATTTCTGATTTTATTTGAATCTTCTCTTTTTTCTTTGTTAGTTTACCAAAAGGTTAGTCAGTTTTGTTTATCTTTTCAAAAACCAACTTTTAGTTTTCTTGATCTCTTCTATTATTTTTCTAGTATCTATTTTGCTTCTTTTTTCTCTTTATTATTTCCTTCCAAGTTTGGGCTTATTCTTCTTTTTCTAGTTCCTTGAGGTGTAATGTTAGATTGTTTATTTGAGATATTCTTTTCTGAAGTAGGCACTTTTTACCATATACTCTCTTAGGACTACTTTTGCTGCATCTTATACGTTTTGGTATATTGTGTTTTCATTTTTGTTTGTCCAAGGTATTTGTAAATTTCATCTTTGGCCAATTGGTTGTTCAGAAAGATGCTTCATTTATACATGTTTGTGAGTTTTCCAAGATTGTTCCTGTTACTGATTTATAGTTTCATGCCATTGTGGTCAGAAAATATATGATTTCAGTCCTCCTAAATTTGTTAAGACTAGTTTTGTGGCCCAGCATATCATATGTTCTGAAGAATGTTCAATATACACTTGAAAAGAATTTATATTCTGTTTCTGTTGGATGCTGATGCTGTAAAATATCTGTTAGGTCCATTTTTTAAATTGTAGTTTAAATTGATGTCTCCTCATTGATTTTCTCTTTAGATGATCCAGTGTTGAAAGTGGGGGTAATGAAGTCTACTACTATTATTGTATTGCAATCTCTCTCTCCCTTCAAACATATTAATATTTGCTTCATATATTCATGGGCTGCAATGTTTAATGCAAATATATTTACCATTGTTATAACTTCTTGATGAACTGAACCTTTATCACTATAAGATGACCTTCTTTTTCTCTTTTCATAGTGGAGTTTCACCGTGTTAGCCAGAATGGTCTCGATCTCCTGACCTTGTGATCCACCCGCCTCAGCCTCCCAAAGTGCTGGGATTACAGGCGTGAGGCACCGCTCCCAGCCTTTTTACTAAAAGTATATCTTGTCTGATGGAAGTATAGCTATCTCCAGTCTTTCCATTTCTATTTGAACGGAATATCTTTTTCCCATCCATTTACTTTCAGTCTGTGTGTCCTCAGAGGTGAAGTGAGCCTCTTGTACACAGCATGTAGTTGGGTCTTCCAGACAAGTGATTCTAAACAAGTAGCATATAGTAACATAGTCCACTAGTCTGTTAGAACCATGATAGCTAGGCATCTGGCCAGGGGTACATCCATGTTTTACAGGGCCTGAAGCTGATATAATTTGAGGAATTTTTTTTTAAGAAAAAGGATTTACATTTTCAGATACAAAATTAGATACCAGAAAGGACTTCTACAAGTAAGAGGTAATGAAGCTTAAGCTTCATTAGCTTCATGGAAAATTCATCTCTGTATCTGGCACTTAGTAAACATTGCATAGTTATTTGCAGAATGATTTTTGATTAGCTAATATCTGTTGATTAGAACTAATGTTACAATGAGTATGGCTACCCTGCTGGTGGCCACTTGTTTGCAATTTCTTCAGTATATTTAGACTTAACAGTACCTTAGCATTAGTCTCAATGAGCTTTACTCCATGTCCATTATTCCTGTATGTGCTAGCCTACTCAGGTAAAGGACATAAAAATGAAATATACAGCCAAGTGGGTTTTATTTTCTTATTTCATTTAGACTATGACCATTTCCCAGACATTTGTTGTCTTAATCCATTTTCTGCTGCTACAACAGCATACCACAAACTGGGTAATTTATAAAGAAAACAGATTCAGTTTTCAGCTCTAGATTCAGTTTTCAGCTCTAGATTTTAACAGATTCAGTTAACAGCTCTAGAGGCTGTGAAGTCCGAGAGCATGGTGCTGGGATCTGGTAAGAGTGATCCCATGGTGAAGGGTGGAAGGCAGAGTAAACACATGAGACAGAGAAAGGAAATTGGGCCAAATTCACTTTTACAACAAACCCATTCTTTTGATAACTAACCCACTCCTGTGATAACAGCATTAATCTGTTCATGATGGCAGAGCCCTCATGACCTAATCCTCTCTTAAGGGCCCCACCTTCCAATACCATTGCATTGGCAATTAAGTTTCAACATGTGTTTTGGTGGGACATTCATATCATAGCATTTAATTGTGTAAATCAAACATTTAAACTAAATTCCTAGGCTAAATTTATCAAAAATTATTAAACGAAGTCAGAAGATAGCGACTGGAGAGGTGATATAGATACTAGACATGTCTTTCACCAGATCCTAAAGCTTAATTAACTCTGTCAGACCTCAGGGGCATGGAATTATAGAAGTATACTGTTGAATGCATTTTGCTTAAGTCCACATTCAAATATATGAATAATGAGGAGGTCCACAAGTGAATCAGCAAATAAATGGACTGCATAGTATGTTTCCAAACAGATTATGAAATTAAGACTTTCATGGGAGAGATATAATATCAATTTAAGAACTATTAATGTTTGCCCTCTTAGCCAGTACCTGTAGTCCCACCTACTCAGGAGACTGAAGCAGAAGGTTCACTTGAGCCCAGGAGTTTGAATCTAGCCTGGGCAGAGTAAAACATGATCTCTTTTATTTTTATGTTTTAATTTGCCCTCTTCAAATCGACGACCCCAATTCCCTACAACTTTTTTTAAAATACAGGGGAGAAATCACAGAATTAAGGAAGAATGCAAAAATAAGAGACAGAAAATGTTCCAGAATTCATTTGTTGACCACAGATCTTATAGCCCACACTTACTTCTAAACATAAAGTACTCATAATAGTACCACAAATAGAACCATCTATATATGGGTATGTTTCTTGTTTCTTTTTCTTTTTCTTTTTTTGGTTTATATGGCTGTATATCAGTGTTCTATAGTTTTAAAATTAACTAGAATAAGTTTTAGATATTCTTGACCATTTGTTTTGACCTATTTATCAAGTTGAGGGCATTTTGATTAGAACTCCACTGAGTTTTACAGAATATATGGGGTCAGAATTGAAATCTTCATAAATGTATGGTGTTCCTAGATATAAGCATGTGTATGTCTGTATTTTAATCAGATGTTCATTTATGTTCTTTAGTAATGGTTGGTAATGTCTTCTCAAATGTATTGCATATTTTTTGCTTTCAATAATAAATACAAAGTTTATCAAAGAACAGAAAACAGGGAAAGCCACCTAACTCATTTTATAAGGCCAGTGTAATCTTGATACCAGTCGAGGGCAGTCCAAGTAAACAAAGTCACAGACTATTCTTAAGAGCATAGATGTAAAAATCTTAAATATTAGCAAAGTTGAAAAAAGTATATATTTTCAACTTACCAAATTCTTCTCTGAATATAAGGATCTATTATGAAAGTATCATGCTATTCTTGGATTAAAAATTAAAAACCACATGATGATTTTGATTGTACATTTTAGTTGCCCCCAGTTTTTCACTGTTACAAACAATGCTTTAATTACCAATCTTGGACACTGTCCCATCATTTCCTTAGGAAGATTTACCAAAAGTATATTTTAATTTATGATATATTGTTAAAATACAGGGCCAGCAAACTTTCTCTACAAAGGGCCAGATAGCAAATATTAGAGATTTGTGAGCCAAGAGGCAAAACTGAAGTTATCATGTAGGTACTTATATAACAAGACAGGAAATTTCCATAAATCTTTATTGATGAAATTAAAAGAGGACAATTTTTGTGATATAGCTCTACATATGTGAAGAATGGAATCCTTTTCAGAGGAGGTAAAATTTCACTTAATTGGGTTTGAAAGCTGGTGTTTCCTATCATCAAAATCTTTAGCTAACGTTCATCTGTTAATGCTTATCTACAATGAGATTTTACATATTTCACCTTTGAAAATGTCTTTCCACATATATAAGTACTGCCAAATACTGATATCAATCCATGAGTATATGCTTTTAATTGAGTATATTCAACAGACTGGCAGGCATTTTTAGAATTCTATTAGCTAAAAGGCTAGAATGCCTTTTAGCATGTCATTACATTGCAAATCACTTCCAATTAAAGTTCCTCAATTGCACAGTTAAATGGATTTTGGAATATGTAAATTTCCTTTGCACTTGCATCAAGGTCTGAAAAACACTGCTGTAGTTTGAAATCAGAAAATATATTGCTGAAAATTTGTGTAGGAATGGAGATTAAAAAAAAAAAAACAGAAAAAAAAAACCTTTCGACAGTGCAGGAAGTATGTGATGCAGCCTGTCATTACTTGCAATTCAAACAATGTTCTCGTTGAAATGAAATGACTTTATCACAGTATGTTTCACATATAAGCACTGTTTTACATTGTAACTTTAGCTTGAAACCTTTTCAAATCTGCAGCGAAAGCTAATTTCAAAGCCACTCAGCATTCAATAGCAGTGATTGAGCACAGTGCTTCCAACCATTAAAAATGTAAAAACCATTTTTAACTTGAGGACTGTATCAAAAGCAGGCTAGATTTGGCCCATGGGCCATAGCTTACTGATCCTTGGCTCTATAAAGTCTTAACCGGCCGGGTGCGGTGGCTCACGCCTGTAATCCCAGCACTTTCGGAGGCCGAGGCGGGCAGATCACAAGGTCAGGAGTTCGAGACCAGCCTGATCATCATGGTGAAACCCCGTCTCTACTAAAAATACAAATGTTAGCCAGGCATGGTGGTGCGTGCCTGTAATCCCGGCTACTCAAGAGGCAGAGGCAAGAGAATCACTTGAACTGGAGAGGCAGAGGCTTCAGTGAGCTGAGATCATGCCACTGCACTCCAGCCTGGCAACAGAGTGAGACTCTGTCTCAAAAAATAAATAAATAAAGTCTTAACCAATTATATTCCCAGTAAATGTTACATGCCTGTTTTCCCAAAACTTTTCAACCTGTAATTATTATTTACTTTTAAAGATTTATCCAATTCGAAATTACATTTTTCAGCTTGCATTTATTTGCATAAGGTCACATATCTTTTAATGATAAGCCATTTATATTTATTTCTTCACTGTAAACTGGTTGTTCATATTCTTTTCCCATTTTTATTTCAATAAAATTTTCATTCCAACAATTATTCTGCGTAGCAAAAAGAGATCTAAATCCTTTTTAGTGACTCCACTTGTTCAGTAGTATTTTTCACTGCTTTCTCCCACACATCCAACACTCCTTCCATATCGAAAGATCTGCCATTGTCTGAGAGAGTTGTGTTTTCTCAAGCTTCTCTGCATATCTGCACCAGATGTCATTCATTCCCTGTCACCTTTTCTCCATTTTCCCCGTCTTACAGTAACTCTTATTCACCCTTCAAGACTACCATCAGAGATCAGTTCCTCCTCTTTGGCTCCACAGCACTCTGCACATATGTGCTATAAAATCTATCATACTTTTTTGTAATTAACTATTGGTTTACAGTGGTCTCTCTCCCCACTGAGCATACAGCTTTTTGAGATATGGTATTATAATTGATCGCCATACTCCAAAACAGTGCCCAGCACTTAGTCGGTACTAATTATTTGAGTTCAAAATACTAGGAATATTAATAATAACAAATATATGCCAGATGCAGCAACAAATCTGTTTAGTATCCCTTATATCGTGCTTAGCATAATATACAATTAAAATTTGAAGACACACCCTTGGATATTAATGTCTTACCAAAGAAAAATAGCAATTAACATTTTTATTCCCTGACAAAACTATGTCACTTTATTAAAAACTTGTATTTTCCCTCACAGCTTAAAATAATTTATTTAAATACTTGACTTTAGTTATAGCTGTGATCTCCAATTCAGAAAAATTTACTTCTACTAGAAAACTAAGAAACTTAAAATACAGAAAAGAATATTTGCAAACTGTTTCTATTTTGTAATCTGGACAATAAGTTTCCTTCAAAATCCTCCTTGTAACTTGAGCAAGATTCATTTTGAATCAGTCTTTTATTTTGCTTTATTTCCTCAGGATATTCATTACCTTGCACTAGATAAAGGTGAATTGGCACTAGCTGAAGTGGCAAGAAAAAGAGCTAGTGACATTGATGCAGAATCAATAACCTCTGGGGTTGGTAAGAATTAATGCTATTTTAAAGTGCTTTTTATTTTAATCAATAGTTAGTATCATTTCTATTTATGTTTGGAGGACATGGTTGGTTAATTTGAATTACTTTGTTTGTAAAGACAGTGCCTTATAAAAAGAAGAATTAAGCTTTGACAAACAGCACAATGTTGATACACAAGTTGGAATTGTGTTTATGTGAAAATTTCTAATCAGTGATAACTATAGTCATCATTTAGCAAAAAGTCAAAAGGATATTCTTTTCATAAGATTTTGGGAGAAAGAGCTTAGTATTATCATAGTGCTGTTACTAAAATTAACCAATACAGAAATTTATATAATCCTTTATTTATACACAGATGTGTCATTTCTCAAAAGAATTCTCTCCTATATCAGGCAAAGTATTTCATATGAGATTTTGGGTTTGATGGGTGATTGTTTTTGTTTAGAAGCTGCTAGAATCATTTTAAACCATGGTATTCTGAAGAAGACAGATCAGAAGCCTTAGAATGAATTTAAAAGTCCATTTAAATTTTATAACATAAAAAATGAAAGTTTATAAAAAGTATGGTAATATCAACACTAACATCTTTTTTTAAACTCAGTTTATCTAATGCTGCTAAATTGAGCAATATTGATACTTAGAAATCCAATTCCTTTTCTTCCTGAGTATTTATTATTCCTAAATTAGGCAAAGAACCTTCAGGGTTGTACTAGAATTCATTTTTCTGTGGAACTCCTCTGAAACAAATAAGTTTTAAAAAGATTTCCACTTTGTAAGTGCTTGAAAAATCTTATACAAGCCTCTCCATTGACAGATCTTGTGCTTTGTTTTTGTAATGCTGTTTGCAGCCAAAGGCACCAATTGTCAGCTTCTCTCTGATGCCACCACATAGATCTAATCTTCAAGGTGGTACTGAAGGACTCAAAGCTATTCCAGCAGGGTAGCTCTAAACCTGAATACCAGGGCTGACAGGTACTAGCAAGATAATTCCATTCTCCTTCCCCCATCCTGAAAGTGTTCCAAATTGATTAGACCACTTTCATATCTCCGTTTCTAATGGATAAGGAATACTCTCACTATTAATGCAGTATTGGATAAGAATAACTGTAATTGACCTATCACTATATCTTGTTACTTTCTAGGGAGGGATATTAATGTGTGTACTACTACTAATAATAGCACCTAATATTTATTGAATGTTAAGTTACAGATAACTAATTTTCACCACAACTCTGTGAAGTAAGTACAATTTAT
Organism: Pongo abelii; assembly: GCF_028885655.2. Lineage (NCBI taxonomy): Eukaryota > Metazoa > Chordata > Mammalia > Primates > Hominidae > Pongo > Pongo abelii. Next base: position 69,140,581 of record NC_071997.2, read on the forward strand.
ATTTGCTATGAGAAGTCACTTCTAACTAAATGATGAAAGCATAGCATGTTTATAGGAATGACGATGTTATATGATGGGGAAATATCCTCCACCCCTATCCCTCTAGCCATTTAGGAAAACAAAGCAGGAAGTTAAGTCATAGCCAATTTTCTGGTAATTTTCCTTAGTTGTCCTGTACCCTGCCTTTTCTTCCAGGGTATCAGATATAATGAGGGCCATGTTTGCATTTTAAAGCTATTTAAAACTAGTAAGAGTGAAAGAGAATGTGAAGAGATTATCACAAAATTTCAGCAAAATGAAGAAACTCCCCAATTCACCAAAATGCATCTCATTTCCTGTGTATTCTCTGATGAGGTTACTGTGGCCAGCAGATAATTCCTAGCCAGAAAGCTTAGTGTACCCACTTTGAGCCCTGCGTCATTTCTAGCAAATATATTTTCACTGATACCCTGTGACTTCCCTTTTCTCAGCCTTGTCTCAGGCCTCAGCCTTTGACCTAGATTACTATGTTTTGACAAAGATACTATTAAATAACATCAGTAACTTTCAAGAGGTTGCCCTATTACATGAATGTTCTACTCTAGTTTTGCTGCAGAAAACTGGGTGATTCTCACTCATAATTCCGAATGGAATTAACAAAGAATTTCTTGTTTCCTCATCATGGTCTCTACCTAGTTCTTTTTTGCAGCCCACATCATGCTGGGGAAAGCTAATTTTCTCTCAAATTCCCTCAATTTAATTGAATTATTCTCTTAAACTTATCCCAAAGCTGAAAGTTATTAAATTTTTGGCTTTCAAAGTGGTTCTTTGATGCAAGCAAGGAGCCAAATTATGTAAGATAGCAAAAGAGTAGTTCCATTTACATGGGAAAGTCTGTAAAAAAGCATCAGGCATAAATACTGTCACCATAGTTAAAAGCAAGAGGTGCCAAAGGAAAAGCTGGATGATGATAATCTGAACAATTTGGTAATTTTTAAACTTTTTATTGAAGTCTAACATGCATACAGAAAAGTGCATAAAACATAAGCATGTGACTCAATGAATTTCACAAAGTGAACACATCCTTGTAAACAGTATCCTGACCAAGTAACATATGTTACCAGGACCCCAGAAGCCTTCCTATATCCACTTCAAGATGCTATAATCTTAGCCCAACTGTCCAGATTTGTAACATTATAGACTAATTTTGCCTTTTTTCAAACTTAAATGGATTCATACCTATATTATTTTGTATTTGGCTCCTTTTATTCAACATTATGAATCTGAGAATCTTTCATATTGTTGCATATAGTTATAATTCTTCCACTCTTATTGCTGTATAACAATATTCCAATGCATGAATGTACTTCAATTTATTCTACTTTAGATGGATATTTGAGTTGTTTCAAGTTTGGGGCTAATGTGAATAGTGTTGCTATGAACATTCTTGTGTATGTCTTTTAATGGACATAGGTATGCAGATCTGTTTGACTGTGCTTAGAAGTTGAATTCCTGTGACATAGGATATGCAGCCTTAGTAGCTACTTCCAGTTTTCCAAAGTAGTTGTTAACAATTTCCCTTCTCACCAGCAGTACGTAAGAGTTCCAGTTTTGGCCATCCTCACTGATGCTTGATATTGTCTCTCTTTTTCATTTTAGCCAGTCCAGTGGAAAAGGTATTGTAATTTTGTATATGTGACAGTATAATATATAGGCTGTTTCTGGACCATGTTCTATTTTATTACTCTGTTTGTCTATACTTGCACAAATATCTCACTGCTTTAAGCAACTCTGGCTGTCAATGTTATTATTTAGTAGTGCAAATTGCCCAGCTTTGTTCTTTAAGATAGACTTGGCTATCCTTCCATATAAATCTCAAAATCAGCTTATACCCTGACTCAAGGAAAAAAAAAAAAAAAAACAGTGGGGGCTGAAATTCTGGTTAGAATCTCACTTAATTTGTAGATACATTTGGGCTGAATTTATTTCTTTATAATATTGTTTTCCAATCCATGAATATGATCTATCCCTCCATTTATTTAGGCCTTCTCTATTTCTTATGAAAAATGTTTTATAGTTTTCATATTAGTGGTCTTCCACATCTTCCTTTAGATTTAAGTATTTCTTTTTCTCCTCTGTAGGTGGTAATCTTATTTTTAAATTTCATTTTCTGTTTTATTTCTGGTATATATACAATTGACTGTTGTATATATTGACCTTATATCCAGCAATAAGTGATAAATTCGCTTATTAATGCCAACAGTTAGTAAATTCTTTTGAATTTTCTGCATCCAAATCATGTCGTCTGGAAATGTGTTAGTCTCTTTGCATTGCTATAAAGGAATACTTGAGACTGAGTAATTTATAAAGAAAAAAGGTTTATTTTGGTTCAAGGTTCTCCAGGCTACATGAGAAATATGGTGCTGGCATCTGCACCTGGTGAGGCCTCAGGAAGCTTCAAATCATGGTAGAAGGTAAAGGGGGAGATGCCATATCACATGGTAAGAGAGGAAGAAACAGAGAGAGGAGGAGGACCCAGACTCCTTTAAACAGCTACCTCTCATGTGAACTAACAGAGCAAGAACTCACTTCTTACCATGGGGAGGGCACCAAGCCATGTAAGAGGGATCTGCCTTCATGACCCAAACACCTCCCATGAGGCCCTACCTCCAACATGGGGTATTACATTTCAATATGAGAGTTGGAGGGGACAAACATCCAAACCATATCAGCAAATAAGGACATTTTAATTCCTTCCTTTCTAGTTCTTATGCCTTTTACTTCTCTTTCCTTATTATTGCACTGACTAAAAGCTCTAGTATAAAGATAAGTAGAAGTTGTGACCGGCATTATTTTCTATTTCTTGATTCTTAGGGAAAGCTTTCAATAATTCACCAGTTAGCATAAAGTTTTCCCCAGGTTTTTAATAAACCTTTTATTCATATTAATAAAGTTCCCTTCAGTAACTAGTTTGCTAAGAGTTTCTATCATGAATAGGTATTGAATTTTATCGAATACTTTTCCTGTGCCTATCAAGATTATCGTGATCTTTCTCCTTTGTTCTATTAATATAGTGAATTGCATTGATTTTCAAATGGCAAACTAACCTTACGTTCCAGAATAAATACTTCTTAATTGTGATGATGTATTTTTTACATATTCCTGCATTTCATTTACTATTTTTCAATGTTGGCATTTACATTCATGAGGGATCAGTCTTACAGACTCATGGTTTTGCTTCAATATCTCTGCCTAGTTTTGATATCTAGATTATTTTGACCTAATGCCTAAATGTCAAACATTCTAGAAAGGATACATCTGAACATGTAATAGTACTTTATAATCCAGCTATTTATATATGGCATATGTAACACTTCCTACAACTTAAAAATTTTACATTAATCTTGACTGTATTAATGTGAATATTTTGGTTTTGTAAAATATTATCATTGGAAGAAACTGGATAAAAGAGACATGAGACTTCTCCATTATTTCTTAGGACTGCATATTAATATATAATTATCTTTAAAAGTTTAATTTTTAAAGTTTATATTAATATAGTGTCCTATGTTAAGTACTGGAACAAACATTACCTTATTTGGTCCTCCCAAATTATCTCTAAAGGAGAAACTACTGTATTGGTGAATTTTTTAGAAGCTTTTTTCTTTAATAATTTCAACTTTTATTTTAGATTCAGGGGGCATATGTGCAGGTTTGTTACATGGGTATATTGCATGATGCTAAGATTTGGGGTATGAATGATCCCCATCACCCAGGTAGTAAGCAATAGTACCCAAGAAGTAGTTTTTCAGCCCTTGCTCCTTGCCCTTCTATTAGTCCCCAGTGTTTATTATTCCCATCTTTATGTCCATGTGTACCTAATGCTTTACTCCCACTTACATATGAGAATATGTGGTATTTGGTTTTCTATTACTGAGTTAATTCACTTAACAATAATGGCTTCCAGCTACAACTATGTTGCTGCAAAGGATGTGATTTCAGTCTTTTTTATGGCTGTATAGTTTTCCATGGTGTATATATACTACATTTTCTTTATTCAGTCCATCATTGATGGGTTCCTAGGTTGATTCCATGTCTTTGCTATTGTGAGTAGTGCTGTGATGAACATACAAGTGCATGTGTCTTTTTGGCAAAACAATTTATTTTCCTTTGGGTATATACCCAGAAATGGGATCAACGGGTTGAATGATAGTTCTCAGTTTTTGAGAAATCTCCAGACTGTTTTCCACAGTGGCTGAATTAATTTACATTCCCACCAGCAGTGTATAAGCATTCCCTTTTCTCCACAACCTCACAGCATATGTTATTTTCTGACTTTTTAACAAAAGCCATTCTGACTGGTGTGAGATGGTATCTTATTGTGGTTTTGATCTGCATCTCTTTGATTAGTGACATTGAGCATTTTTTCATGTTTGTTGACTGCTTGTATGTCTGCTTTTGAGTAATGATTGTTCATGTCATTTGCATGCTTTTTAATGGACTTATTTGTTTTTATCTTGTTGATTTTAAGTTCTTCATAGATTCTGCTTATTAGTCCTTTGTTAAATGCATAGCATAGTTTGCAAATATTTTCTCTCATTCTGTAGGCTGTCTGTTTACTTTGTTGATAGTTTTTTTGATGTGCAGAAGCTCTTTGGTTTAATTGGGCCCCACTTGTCAATTTTTGTTATTGTTGCATTTATTTTTGAGGACTTAATCATAAATTTTTTACCAAGGCCAATGTCCAGAAGGACATTTCCTAGGTTTTCTTCTAGGATTCTTACATGATATGAGGTCATACGTTTAATTATTTAATTAATCTTAAGTTAATTTTTGTATATGGTGAAAAGATATGGCCAGCAAGCTATTCCAAAACCATTTATTGGATAGGGAGTCCTTTCCCAACTTTTCTTGACTGTCGAAGATCAGATGCCTGTAGGTGTGTGGCTTTATTTCAGTGTTCTCTATTTTGTTACATTGGTCTCTGTGTCTGTTTTTGTACTAGTACTATGTTGTTTTGGTTACTGCAGACTTGTAGTATAGTTTAAAGTTGGGTAATGGTGATCCCTCCAGCTCTGTTCTTCATGCTTAAGATTGCTTTGGTTATCTGGGCTCTTTTTTGGTTCCATATGAATTTTAGAATGGTTTTTGTTCTATTTCTATGAAAAATGACCTTGGTAGTTTGATAGATACAGAGTTGAATCCATAGATTGCTTTGGGCAGTATGGACATTTTAATGATATTGATTCTTCCAATCCATGCACGTGGAAGTTTTTCCATGTGTTTGTGTCGTCTGTGATTTCTTTCAGCGGTATTTTGTAGTTCATTCACTTCCTTGGTTAGGTGTATTCCTATGTATTTTATTTTCTTTGTGTATGGATATTGTAAGTGGGATTATGTTCTTGACTTGGCTCTCAGCTTGAACGTTATTGGTATATAGAAATGGCACTGATTTTTCCGTTGATTTTTGTATCCAAAACATTACAGAAGTCATTTATCAGGTCTGGGAGTCTTCTGGTGAAGTCTTTAGGGTTTTCTATGTACAGAATCATATCATCAGCAAAGAGAGATAATCTTTTCCTCTTTGGATGCCTTTCATTTCTTTCTCTTCTCCTGATTTCTCTGGCTAGGACTTCCAGTACTTTTTTGAACAGGAATGATGAGTGTGGGCATCTTTGTCTTATTCCTGTTCTTAAGGGGAATGCTTCCGGCTTTTGCCATTCAGTATGATGTTGGCTATGGGTTTGTCATAGATGGCTCTTACTTTGAGGTCTGTTCCTTCTATGCCTAGCTTGTTGAGGGTTTTTTATCAAGAAGGATGTTGGATTTTATCAAAGGCTTTTTCCATGTCTATTGAGATAACCATATGGTTTTTGTTTTTAATTCTGTTCATGTGATGAATCACACTTATTGATCTGCATATGTTGAACCAACCTTGCATCCCAGGAATAAAGCCTGCTGATCATGGTGAATTAACTTTTTGATTTGCTGCTGGATTCGATGTGTTAGAATTTTGTTGAGGATTTTTGCATATATGTTCATCAGGCATATTGGCCTGTGGTTTTCTTTTTTCATTGTGTCTTTGCCAGGTTTTGGTATCAGGGTGGTTCTGGCTTCATAGAATGAGTTATGAAGGAGTTCCCTCCTACCTGATTTTTGGAAGAGTTTCAGTAGGATTGGTACAAGTTCTTCTTTGTACATCTAGTATAATTCAGCTGCAAATCCATCTGGTCCGGGGCTTTTTTAAAATTGGTAGGCTTTCTGGCCAGGCACAGTGAGTGGCTCACGCCTGTAATCCCAGCACTTTGGGAGTCCGAGGCAGGCAGATCATGAGGTCAGGAGATTGAGACCATCCTGGCTAACACGGTGAAACCCCGTCTCTACTAAAAATACAAAAAATTAGCCAGGCATGATGGCGAGTGACTGTAGTCCCAGCTACCTGGGAGGCTGAGGCAGGAGCATGGCGTGAACCCAGGAGGCGGAGGTTGCAGTGAGCCAAGATCATGCCACTGCACTCCAGCCTTGACGACAGAGCGAGACTCTGTCTCAAAAAAAAAAAAAAAAAAAATGGTAGGCTTATTATTGATTGAATTTCATAACTTGTTTATTGTTCTGTTCAGGGTTTCACTTTCTTTCTGGCTCAATCTTGGGAGGTGTGTGTTTCCAGGAATTTATCTATTTCCTCTACATTTTCTAGTTCGGGTGCATTGAGATGTTTGTATTAGTTTCTAAGGATCTTTTGTATATCTGTGGGATCACCAATAATATTACCTTTGTCATTTCTGATTGTGCTTATTTAGATCATCCTTCTTTCCTTTGTTATCAAACGAGTGGTCTATCATACCTGTTTATCCTTTCAAAGTATAAACTTTTGGTTTTGTTCATTCTTTGTATGGATTTTTGGATCTCAAGTTCATTTAGTTCTGCTCTGATATTAGTTACTTCGTTTCTTCTGCTATCTTTGGGGTTAGTTTATTTTTGTTTTTCTAGTTCCTCTAGGTGTGATGTTAGATTGTTAATCTGAGATCTTTCTAACTTTTTGGTGCAGGCCTTTAGTTCTATAAACTTTGGAGAGATCATTTTTGTATAGGCAATGAAATAAGGTTACAGTGGAAATGCTCCATAAATTGCAAAAAATTGAGAGCCACTGCTCTATAGCAATTCTAATCAGTTTTCTATGGATATAGTTCCCAGATTGAACTCCTTAATATAATGGTGCCATAAAACACTCAGTAAAATAAAATATATATGGCTAAATACTTGAAGGATATATTAAGACAAACTAATTTCTTTAAAAATTTCTGGTGTACATAAAATGTTCTTGGAAGTCACAAACTTAACTATTTGTTTATCTTAACATTTCCAACAATTTTGACCATACAACCCCCATCTTTCTCATCGTTCCAGGCAAGAGCTATAAATTCATAGAACTTGAGATTTTTATAATTCACATGGGGAAACTTATAGCTTAATTGCACAGCTGTAAATCTTTATCCTTGCTAATAGGCTTAGCATGATGGTACTAGCTATTAAAATAATAATAATCATTCAATTGAGGTAAAGAACTCAGATATTTATACTGTTATTATAGTAGTCTCCCCTTATCTGCTAATTTCCTTTCTGTGGTATCAATTACCTGCAGTCAACCACAGCCCAAAAATATTATATGGAAAATTCCAGAAATAAATAATTAATAATTTCTAAATCGTGCACTGTTGAGTAGTGTGATGAAATCTCACACTGTCCTATTTTGTTTTGTCCAGGATGTGAATCCCTTTGTCCAGTGTACCCACACTGTATATGCCACCTGCCCATAAGTCACTTAGCAGCCATCTTGGTTATAAGATGGACCATAATGGTGTAGCACTGCTTGTATTCAAGCAACCTGTATTTTACTTAATAGTGTATCCAAAGCACAAGAGTAGTGATGCTGGTAATTCAGATATACCAAAGAGATGCACCTTATGGTGCTCTCAGTGAGTAAAAAGGTGAAAGTTCTCAACTTAATAAGGAAATATATCATATGCGGCGCTTGCTAAGATCTATGGTACATTACATATGAATCCTCTATCCATGACATTGTGAAGAAGGAAACAGAAATTTGTGAGTTGTGCTGTTGCACCTCAAACTGCAAAACTTACAGCCACAGTGTGTGATAAGTGCTTAGCTATGATGGAAGTCATTAAATTTGCAGGTGAAAGACACAAACAGAAAGGTGTTCGAACTGACAGCCATCAGATTCGGTAATATCTACTATTTCAAGCATTCACTGGAGGTCTTTGAACATATACCCCATGGATAAAGGAAGACTACCATACCTGGAAAATTCCTCTCCCCTCAGCCTCTTCCTTCTTTCAGTTCCACACTCTGAGTGACATACAGCAAAATTTCAGAATAGGAAGCTCTTTGTCCTTGTTACCCCACAGTTACATAAAAAATCAGAGGTAAAGACATGTGCAGCTGGTAATGTCTCAGACTTTGACAAAACTGGAGAGATTAAATAAGCATTCTCATGAGGGGTTATATTGCCAAAACCCATGATCACTGTAGAGGCTAGATAAAACATCTTTACTAGGGATTATCTATGCTACAGGCATTGTCTAAAAAACTTGCTGCAGAACACCTTGGTATGTAGGAGTCAAACATCCGTCATCATGTCAGTTTTGCTTCAAGATGACATCACTGTTGCCTTGCAACAGGCCATTTTCTCACAGAAATTAAGGCATTCGAAAGCAGCCATGTATACAGGGGAATTGAGAAAGCCACACACAGGCCCAGTCAACACACATTTCAGAAAAGACCTGAGAAGACCATAAGCTTTTACCTCAGGCCAATTCCTATGCTCAAAGCAAACCTAGCTAATTAGTGGGACTGTCCCAGCACACAGCTAGTCTGCAAAGACCGGGAGAGATGGCTTTTGCAAATGCCCAGTTTCACACACACACACCCCACAAGGCATACAAAGAAACAGGAAAACATGGCCTATTCAAAGGAGCAAAATTAATTGGTAGAAATCAAACCTGAGAAAGCACAGACATCTTACTAACTAGGCAAAATCTTTAAAACAGCTGCCTTAAATATGTTCAAAGAGTGAAAGGAAACCATACAAAGAACTAAAGAATATTAAAAAAAAAACACACATAAGAACAAAATGAAAATATCAAAAAAGAAAAATTATAAAAAGGAACCAAATAAATTCTGAAGCAACTGAAAAGTCCAATAACTGAATTTAAAAATTTACTAGAGAAGTTCAAGGTTTGAGTAGGCAGAAGAAAAAAAATCAGCCAACTTTATGCTACAATATTTGAAATTATCAATTCTAAGGACCAAGAAGAATTAAGAAAAGTGAACTAAACCTATGAGATTTATGGGACATCATCAAATATACCAATATATACGTTATGGGAGTCCCAGAAGGGGAAGAGAGAAAGGATCAGAAAGATTATGTGAAGAAATAATGACCAAAACCCTCCCAAATTTTAGGAAATACATGGATCCACAAATCCAAGATGCTCATTGAACAGAGAAAGGATCAGAAAGATGATTTGAAGAAATAATGACCAAAACCCTCCCAAATTTGAGGAAATACATAGATCCACAAATGTAAGATGCTCAATGAACTTCAAGTAGAATCAACCCAAAGGATGCCTTATAATCAAATTGTTGAAAGAGAATCTGCAAGCAGCAAGAGAGAATAAACTCATCATATACAAGGGATTCTTAATAATAAGGGATTCTGACTTCTCAGCAGAAGCTTTGGAGGCCAGAAGGTATAATTAAAGTGCTAGAAGAAAAATAAAGATTAACCAAGAATTATATGTCCAGGAAGACTGGGCAGTCAAATATAAAAATCAGTATTATTATAATTTTAGTTTGTAACTCTAATTATTATCAACCTGAATTAAAACACAAAGGCATAAAAATAATTATAAAGCTCTTTAGTAGGTACACAATATATAAAGATGTAATTTGTGACATCAATAACAAAGGGGAAGTGACAATGCTTTATAAGAGTTTTTGTATACACTTGAGGTTGACTTGATATCAATTTAAATTAGATTGTTGTAACTTTAGAATGTTATACATAATTCCCATGATAACCACAGAGAAAATAACTATTGAGTGTGTACAAAAGGAAATGAGAAGGGAATCAAAACATGTCACAACTAAAAACAAAAGAAGGCAGCATGGAGGAAATGAGTAACAAAAAGCCTATATGTAAAAAACAAAACAAAACAAACAAAAAAAACAGCTCTAAGACATAAGTCCTTCTCTATCAGTAATTACAGGTTAACTGTTCACTGTCTGAAATGCTTGTGACCAGAAGTGTTTTGGATTTGGAGTTTGTTTGGTGGTTGTTTGTTTGTTTTTTTTCAATTTTGGAATATTTGCAGGTACATACTGAGATGTCTTGAGGATGGTACCCAGGTCTAAACACAAAACACCTTACACACATAGCCTGAAGGCAATTTTATATAATATTTTTGATAATTTTGTGCATGCAACAAAGCTGTCTACATTGAACCATTAGAATGTAAAGGTGTCACTGTCTCAGCCACCCATGTGGACAATCTGTGATTGTTTGGCATCACCATCATTCCTGACTGAATTTATATGCTACCAATAAGCAGTCATTTTCTTACACATTCATTCATAAGTACTTAAGAGTAAACATATGACATACCATTACTACAGTAAAAAAATGTGTTCAGGATAACTAAGTAGTACAGTAGCATCATCAGAATACCTGTTATCAGCTGTTACACAACAGCAACAACAAACAATGGCAAGCTTTCTGCCTCTACCTACAATGCCGTGTTTTGAGTAAAAGATTACTGCATAGGGCATTTTATTTTTCTGGGTGAGAAAAACATCAGCAGCAGTTAGAATCCGGAAGTGGGTCATCTAGGGATAAGAAGGAATCCTGTTCGATGGCATTTTGAAGTATTTCCTTTAGAGTTATCTGCCTCATAACAAAGGTTTTTGTCTTACAAATTTCTTTTTGGTTTTATAAACTGACATGATTTCTTGTTCATGCTGCTCTAGTCTTTCAATAAGCCCATCACACATTTTCACAATGTCACTTCCAGGCACTTTTTCTGCAGTGTTAACAGTTTCATCATCACTATTATCATAATCACCTTGATTCAGAACCATTTTGGCTATTTCACCATTGGTCAATGAATGAACAACTGGAGGCTCATTACTGATGTTAAAAACCTCTTCAATATCCATCTCTTCCAGCTTACTGATGGACTCTGAAGGTATATTTGTTGCATATGTAAGGAGGTCAGACATTTTTCTCTCATTTGACATACAGAATCCTTCAAAGTCACCACCTTGTTTATCATCATCAGTTAACATAGTCACAGGCCAGAGATTGTGCCAGTCATGCACAACTGTGTCTTTAGTCATGTGTTCAAAGTGTTGGCAACAGCACATGTGGCATCCTTCATGCTAAACATCCTTTTGAAAACCTTCTGCACCCATGCCTCTGCTCACTGCTGATAGGATGCTCTTTAAGAAAGTGTTTTATATTTACTCTTTATTGATCTAAGGATACCCACCCTGGTCACATGGCTGAATTAATGAAGTCACACTTGGGGGAAAATACATGGCATAAACATTTTTTAATGAGAATTTCAGCTGGAAGATGAGCAGAAGTTATCAAGGAATAACAAAATCTTGCAGTCATCACCCAGGCCAGCTTCCCTGCAATGAGCACAAGCCACTGGTATAAAATGTTTGTGAAACCGACCAGGAAAGATGTCCCTGGTGATCCATGCCTTTTTGTTAGCATAATAATGGACTGGTGAGAAATTCCCTCCTGGAAAATAGCAAGGATGCAAACTTTTGCCTATCATAGCAAGTTTATAATTATGCTGGCCTGCTGTATTAACATATCTCAGCAGAGTTCTTCTGTCATTGGTATCCTTAATTCATATAGGGGCTGTCCTCACCTGGGGCAGTAACAAAAACAGTGATGTTTCATCAATATTATAGACTTGTTCTGGTGTCAGATTTTTATTTCTGATGACCTTAGTGAACTCGTCAGTGAATTTGTCCACTGCTTTATAATCAGCAGATGCTTTATCACCACAAATTTTTAAAACAACTAAGAGAGCAGAATTGTAATGTTCCTAACACGAAAAATAGTAAGTGCTAAGGTGATGGATACCCAAGTTATCCTGATTTATTACATATTTTATCCCTATATCGAACATCACATGTACCCATAAATATATAGAACTATTATGTGCCCATAATTAAAAGTAATAATAAAAATTTAATGCCATATCTTTCTTAAATTTCTGCAACCAGCTTATTGAATATCCATAGTTCCCTTCAATTTTTAGTTCATTATGATCTTTGCTTGTTTCATGATCAGTATACCATTAAGTGGCATGTGTTCACTGCAATACTGATGGATCTACTCAACACATGATCAAAATCTTCATTTTTAGCTTTATGGCATGCATTGTTTTTCTATTTTTCATTTACTTAATCACTTTTAGCATAAAACAATAGTTTATCCTCCTGTTTATACAAGTCATTTATAGTGGTCATTCCAACACCCTTCTGCTCTCTAAGATGTTTTACACTTACACCACTGTCCTTTTCTCAAAAAGCTCTACTTTCTGTGCAATAAATATAAATGCTTCTTCTTTTTCTTATCACTGTTACCCATACAATTATTTAATATAGACTGTTTGGACATTTCATGAATATCTTTACAAAGAGCAGAGAATACACAAAATGACACAGTGAGTAATACACATAGGTCTTGGCCTTATGCAGGGTATCATGGGGAACCTGACATTGGCACACCTGGCTTGCACTTGTGCCATTTTATTAACCTTTGTGGGTGTGCTTGTGTGAGGGCATCTAGCTGTGTCTGGAAAAGATATGACAGCTGAGGGGGCAGAGGAAGGTCTTTCTTCCTTGGGAACATTTAATAAACTGTGTGTGCATGCATTTTTATTGCCACCTGTCACAGGCGGTCAGATGTAGAATTTCCACTTATGCCATCAATATTGGCACTCAAAAAAATTTCAGATTTTGGATTTTTGGATTGAGGATGCTCAACCTATGCTTTAAATGTAATGGATTAAACTCTCCAGTCAACTTCACACTGATAGAAGTTACAGATAGGACTTGGCCTGTGAGTTATGTGAATAAGGATAACTGACCGATACCCATCTCAAAATAAGTGAAAATGGGAATACGTCACTGCAATCATGGGATACATACTAGCAGCAAAGAGGGGAAATGTGGCTGTACCTCAGAAATAGCTGGACTTATTAAAAATTACTTATTTGATTTTGGAATTTGTTATTGGTCTGTTTAGGGTTTTAATTTCTTCCTGGCTCAGTAGTGGGAGGTTGTGTGTTTACAGGAATTTATCCATTTCCTCTAGATTTTCCAGTTTATGTGCATAGAGGTGTTAATCATAATCTCTAGGGATCTTTTATATTTTTATGGGATCAGTTGTAATGTCATGTTTGTCATTTCGGATTGTGCTTATTTGGATCTCTCTTTTTTTTCGTTGTTAATCTAGCCAAGCTAGCAGTCTACCAATCTTGTTTATCCTTTCAAAGAACCAACTTTTGGTTTCATTGATCTTTTGTATGGATTTTTGCCTCTCAATTTTGTTCAGTTTTGCTCTGATATTTTTTCTTTTCTTCTGCTGTCTTTGGGGTTAGTTTTTTGTTGTTGTTGTTGTTCCTCTATGTGTGATGTTAGATTGTTAATTTGAACTTTTTCTAACTTCTTGATGTAGGTGTTTAACTATAAACTTTCCTCTTAATACTGTGTTTACTGCACCCAGAGATTTCAGTAAGTTGTGTCTCTGTTTTCATTATTTCAAGAAATTATTTGATTTCTGCCTTAATGCCCAAAGTAATTCAAGAGTAAGTTGTTTAATATCCATGTAATTGTGTGGTTTTGAGAGACCTCTGATATTGATTTCTATTTTTATTGCACTGTGGTCTAAGAGTGTTGTTTGGTATGATTTTAATTTTTTTTTTCATTTATTGAGACTTGCTTTATGGCCAAGCATGTGGTCAATCCTATGTGGTCAATCCTAGAATATGTTCTGTGTGCAGATGAGAAGAATGTATATTCTGTGGTTGTTGCATGGAACATTCTGTAGATGTTTATTAGGTCTAATTGGCCAAGTGTCGAGTTGAAGTCTACAAGTTCTTTGTTATTTTTCTGCCTTGATGACCTGTCTAATGCTGTCAGTGTGCTGTTGAAGCCCCCGAAGTCCCCCATTATTATTGTATGGCTGTCTTAGTCTTTTCATAGGTCTAGAAGTACTTGTTTTATGAATTTGGGAGCTCCAGTGTTGGGTGTATATACATGTAGGATAGTTAAGTCTTCTTGATAAATTGAACACTTTATCATTATATGATACCCTTCTTTGTCCTTTTTGATGCTTGCTGGTTTAAAGTCTGTTTTCTATGATCTAAGAATAGCAACTCCTGTTCTTTTTTGTTTTCTGCTTTCATGAAAGAGCTTCAGCACAGCAATAGAAACTATCAATGAAGTAAACAGGCAATCTACAAAATGGGAGATGTTCACAAACAATGCATACAACAAAGGCCTAATATCCAGAATCTATGAGAAAATTAAATAAATCACAAGAAAAAAATAACCCAATTAAAAGTGGGCAAAGGACATGAACTATGCAAAAGAAGACATACAAGCTCCCAAGAAACATGAAAAAACGCTAATCATCACTAATCATCAGAGAGATGCAAATCAAAACCACAATGAGATACTCTATCACACCAGCCATTTGTGTGAGGAAATAGAGATGGCCATTCAATAAGTTTTCCCTTAAATAAGACTGTATTTTTATATTGTGTCATTTCTAGCATAAGCCTGAGAAGTCAGACTGACATCTGTCTACAGTACAATACAGTTATGAAGTGAAACAGTCTAAGCTACTGTAAAACAAGAGACCATGAAACCCAGTAACTTCAGGAAGAGAATTTTCTTTCCTTCTTGTATAACAATCCTGGGACGTGTTCCAGGACTGGTAAGGCATGCTGGTATTAGATTACCAGGCCTTATCTATTGTGTTACTTTGTCATCTCTAGGATAAAGCCTTCATCTACATCATTGAAGATTTGCATCCCAGCCTACAAAAGGAGGAAAAAGGAGGCAGGCATAGTCCTATCTTCTTCAGGCTACAACCCAGGAGTTGTTACATATCACTTCTGTACATATCCCATTGGACAGAACCTGTTCCTAAGGCTACACTAACCGTAAGAAAGTCTGGGGTGATTATGCACCCAGCAAAACACCAGTTACTATAAAAGCAAAAGCCATTTGGGGACAGCTAGCAGTTCATCTGTTACACTGAAATTTGAAGAATAGCATTTATTTATTTTTTAGAGACAATGTCTCGCTCTGTTGCCACGGCTAGAGTGCAGTGGCGCCAGCATAGCTCACTGCAGCATCAAACTTCTGGGCACAAGCAATCCTCCTGCCTCAGCTTCCTGTGTAGCTGGGACTATAGGAGTGCAACACCATGCCTGGTTAACTTCTTATTTGAAGAACATTGTTTAGAAAAAGAAAAACATGGAGAAACAACTTCTTTTATATAATCCTCATATGCAGAGAAATGAAAATATAAAAGAAATCCTTTTCAAAGACATCCCAGCTGTACTTACTGTGGCTGTCTACAAATTTGCATATTATGAAATCCTTCCAAATGCATTATATTTCCAAATACATTTATCATATATGATCTTGCAGATACTATGCTATAAAAAAGCTGTAGCATTATAAGTTGCCATCTCCTTTTAAAATGTATTTTAAAATTCTGATATAAAAGCTTATTCATGCTTAAATGGGTAACTTTAGAGAATGTAATATAAAGAATGTAAAAGATAAAGATCACTCATATTATTACCTGGAGATAACTGATAAAAAGAGTTATTTTAGTGTATTTAATTCCCTTTTTTCTATGCATATATTTAACAAAATTGGAATCATTATTTATCTTCCTTTTTGTTACCAGAGACATGTCATTACCACATTACCATGTCATTTTAAAAATCATTCAAAAGCTTGATTTTTTATGTTATCTTCTTCCTAAAATGGCATTAAAGTCATGAGCCTAGGTGCAGTGGCTCACACATGTCATCCCAGCACTTGCAGAGGCTGAGGCAGGAGGATTGCTTGAGCCCAGAAGTTTGAGACCAGCCTGGACAGCACAGTGAGACCTCATGTCTACAAAAATTAAAAATTTAGCTGGGTATGGTGGCAAACACCTGTAATCTAGCTACTTGAGAAGCTGAGGTGAGAACATCATTTGAGCCCAGGAGTTTGAGGTCACAGGGAGTTATGATCAGGCCACTATACTCTAGCCTTGACTACAGAGCAAGACTGTCTCTAAAAATACTTTAAAAATTAAAAATCATGGTACCATTATAAACATATATAAAAATTCTATCCAAGAGTTGATACATGGATGAAGGTAAAGATTTGCTCTTATACTTTAAATATCTTATTATAAATACAAAATTCTTCTAAACTGAAGCTACAAAAGCAGTTTTTAATTCTATAAACAATTGAAACTGTGGCCAACTGTTTAACTTCCTATACTGTGCATTACAGGGTGCATTATATTATTTGTTTGACTTAGGTATATTCCTGCCAATCTACTTTTGGCTTCACTTCACCCTTCCTCCTTTATTATGTAATGATGTCAGTTTTGATCTAAACCTTCCTACCTATAGGCATCTTTCCCTAAAGACATCCTAAATATTTCATAATTATGAGCACATCAAAGACTAACTGCTTGCTTGACTGCAGAGGTCTGTACAAGACTGTATTACTTGTATATCTTAAAAGATGTACAGTTTTCAGTAAACTTATTAAGTATGCTATGATTATCAAACCTTTGTTCCTTTCTTTGTGGTGACATAATGTTGTCAATCACAGAATGTGACATATGGTAATTAAGAATTGGTGTTATTGAATAAGTATGGATTTTCTCTAAATTAGTTATTTTCAGATGGAAACTTTCCATAATTTAAATGTTATTTAACATATTTTTGAATTCTGAAATACTAGATTATTATATTCCAAAACACGTTGTCAACTCTTCAGAACTTACCTAGTCATAAATTGACAGTTACTAAGCAAAAGTTAGTGGTCTTTTCCTGTGGAGAAAAGTACAGATGTTAAATGTTATGCTTTTAGCCCTTCTGTTTTTCTTTCTGAGACAGGAGTTGAATGTCTCAAACCTCTTTCTCTGCTTTACTTATTAGACTAGGAAATTATGCCAGTCTGGGGCAGAATAACCCATATTCACATTTTCTATAAGAAAATAATGAAAGAATTTTGCTCAAGGATTGGTATATAACATTAAGGGTAACTAATGAAACTATGTAGTTAAAGAATAAACAGAATACGTGTCCAATGTAGCTAGTGTGGAGTATAACAAAAATATCTTCTATCAATAATTCCAAAATGTGGATGAACAAGTAGATTTATGCAGTTATATGGTACAAACTAAGAATACTAAGGATGGGCCACTCATGGTGGTTCATGCCTGTAATCCCAAAGACTCAAGAGGCCAAGGTGGGAGGATAGCTTGAGGCTAGGAGTTTGAGACCAGCTTGGGCAATATATCAAGACCACAACTCTACCAAAAATTTTAAAGCTAGCTTGGGGTGGTGGCACGCACCTGTAGCCCTAGCTACTTGGGAGGCTGAGGTAGGAGGATCACTTGGGCCAAGAGTTTGAGGTTACAGTGAGTTGTGATCATGCCACTGCACTCCAGCCTGGGCAACAGAGCGAGACCCTGTCTCTAAAAAACAAAAAATACTAAGAGTGATGGGAAAGCTGAGGTCTAGTCTTGGCTAAACTAGTAAAGACTAGCCAAATAACACTTAAACAGTCCCTTTTCGGGGTCTCAGTTTGCTCTGTTATAAAATAAAGATACAGAAGAGTCTGTCTTTTCCAGCAGTAAAATTTTATGCATGTGATTTGACATGACAAAATAGAATCCAAACTCAGGCACTATAAAATTCTAGCCAACATATAACTCTGTGAAAAAATCATTTATTCATATCCATTTAATAGTACAAACAAACCCATACTAAAATAATAAGCTTGAATATTCTCTTAGAGGATTTCCTTAGAGGGGAAATTGCTTTATTCAAAAGATACTTTTAAATTAAATCCTCTTAGATACTGCCTTTAAAAGACGTTATACTAAATTTAAAAGTGTAGCAAAAAGCATAACATTAAAGTGCCCAAGCAGAGGAGCTATTATAGAAACAAGAATTTCTAAATAAACAGAATGATTTAACATATATTAGCTAACAAAACTCATAAAATTATCGAACTTTAGAGCTAAATTTGGACCTCTTACAGATATTTTACATGTATAAAATTCTCAATATGTCAGAATTTATATCAATTCTGAAGGTAATCTTCCCATGCCCTTATTATGTCCCTAGGAAATCTCTATTCACAAATGTTTGTTATGTAGTTGGCCTACTAAGTTTCTAAGTTACAATCATGTATCTTGTTTTATCAAAATTAAATGTCTTCACCTTTTTTAACCATTTTACAATTTACAAAATGGCTTCATATAACCATAAATCTATATTCTCAAGGGGAATTTGGAAAGAATCAGGGTTTTTATAGTCACTTAGTTTCCAAAGGCTTAAAGAAAATGAAATGCCCTGAACCCAGGAGGCGGAGCTTGCAGTGAGCAGAGATCGCGCCACTGCACTCCAGCCTGGGTGACAGAGCGAGACTCCGTCTCAAAAAAAAAGAAAAGAAAATGCCCTACTTTCATAGAAATAATAATCCTATAATACTTTTTTGCTATAGGGCAGAATTTAATTTAAAGCTGATGTATTTCAGCTCCCACATACACACATATATACACACACATCTTTCAAGAATATAGATGTCAGCAACTCAAAGTATTCCAGTGCTGCATGAGGCTGGATTCTACGGCCTCATGAGTGCCAATTATGTGCATCTCTGCACAACTGCATGTTCAGTGACCATGTTGGTAGCTCGAAATTGGCCCTGGTAGGAATATTTATGTCATGGAAATTGGCAAACTACAAATTGGTTGTTTTTTGGTTTGGGTTCTGGTTTGGTTTGTGGAGAGCTAGTTGTTAATCATTTAATAGTGGTGCATAACTGAAGTAAATGCCAGGTCATAGTTCCTGAAGGCCATGTCTTCACCTATCAAAGAAAAGACCTATTACTCCCCTATTCTACAAATACAAGAACTGAAATTTTCTACTTTCACATATACTCTTCCAACTTCCTAGGTTTGAACTAGAAGGATAAAAAAGGGAGTAAGGTCCATGTCATATATGATTTGTTGTGTGTCTTTAAACCTGTGTAGCAATGATGTCCAATAGAAATATAATGCAAGCCACAGACAGAATTTTAAATTATCTGCTACATCTTAGGGTACATCTCAAATCAGATGTTAAATTTTCATTGGAAATACATGATCTATATTCATATTTCATAAAATTTACAGTTGAAGTAGTTTGTTACCCAAGTTGTTGTACACATTCTTTAAAATTTCACAATTACTAGATAGAATATCAATTTTTTAATTTAATTGAAATTAAATAAAATTTTAAAATGTAGTTCCCCAGTCACATGAGCCGTGTTTCAAGATTCAGTAGTCACATGCAGTAGTGTCTACCATATTGGAACTGCAGCTTTACAACATCAATAATTCAGGAGTTTCCCAGAAGCTTAGGCCTTTTTCTGTGCTAGCTTAAATTGTAGAATCAAAAATGAATTATTTCACTTTTCAGTGGCGTAATTATCTGAGACGAAAATAACCTTTGAAGAATGAGGTGCTAATAGTTATTAATAGCTGTCTAACCAAAGAAATTTGTATTATTGCTATAATCATGAAAAGGTTCACATGATATACCACCTGCCATTTTGGGCATGTCATCTTATTTAACAATTAACTCATGAAGCTGTAGCTGCATTTTGTTTTTTTTTTTTTAGAAAATATTTATTTTTAATTTTCATTTGAGATTAGGGGAATGCATGTGCAGGTTTGTTACAAGGGTATATTGCCTAATGCTGAGGTTTCGGCTTCTATTGACCCTATCACCCAGAGAGTCAATATAGTACCTAACAAGTTTTTCAGCCCTTGCCCCTATCTTTCCCTCTTTCCTTTTGGAGCCACCAGTGTGTGTTGTTACCATCTTTACATCTGTGTATACCCAGGGTTTAGCTGCTCCTACTTTATAAGAGAACATAGAATATTTCATTTTCCGTTTCTGCATTATTTCACTTATGATAATGCCTCCAGTTGCATCCATGTTGCTGCAAAGGACATGATTTCATTCTTTTTTATGACTACATAGTATTCCATGGTGTATAATGTACCACATTTTCATTATCCAGTTCACCATTATGGGCACTAAGGTTGTTTCCATATCTTTGCACTTGTGAGTAGTGCTACAATAAGCTTACAAGGCCGGGTATCTTTGGTAGCACAATTTTCCTTTGGGTATAAACACGGTAGTGGGATTACTGGATGTAATTGTAGTTCAACTCAGTTTTTTTAGAAATCTCCAAACTGCTTTCTACTGGGGCTGAACTAATTTTTACATTCCCACCAACAGTGTATAAGCATTCCCTTTTCTCTGTAGCCTTGCCAACATCTGTTGTTTTTTAATTTTTTAACAACAGCCATCCTGATTGGTGTGAGATGGTATCTCACTGTGGTTTTGATTTGCATTCCTCTGATGATTAATGATATTGAGCATGTTTTTAATGTTTG
Organism: Pongo abelii; assembly: GCF_028885655.2. Classification (NCBI taxonomy): domain Eukaryota; kingdom Metazoa; phylum Chordata; class Mammalia; order Primates; family Hominidae; genus Pongo; species Pongo abelii. Next base: position 69,161,366 of record NC_071997.2, read on the forward strand.
ACCACTTGTATGTCTTCTTTTGAGAAGTGTCTTTTCATGTCCTTTGCCCGCTTTTTAATGGGGTTATTTTTTTTTTCTTAATGATTTGTTTAAGTTCCTTATAGATTCTGGATATTAGTCCTTTGTTGGAGGTGTAGTTCGCAAATATTTGCCCCCATTCTGTAGGTCATCTATTTATTCTGTTGATAGTGTCTTTTGCTGTGCAGAAGCTCTTTAGTTTAAGCAGGTCCCGATATTCCATTTTTGTTACTGTTGCAATTGCTTTTGAGGATGTCTATCAAGTCATAAATTCTTTGGCTGTGTCGATTTCCACAAGAGTATTGCTTAGGTTTTGTTCTAGGATTTTTATATTTTGAGGTTTTACATTCAAGTCTTATCCATCTTGACTTAATTTTTGTATATGTTGAGAGGTAGGGGTCCAGCTTCATTCTTCTGCATATGGCTAGCCTATTTTCCCAGCATCATTTATTAAAGAGGGAGTCCTTTCCCCATTGCTTATTTTTGTTGACTTTGTTGAAGATCAGTTGGTTGTAGGCATACAGCTTTATTTCAGCATTCTCTATTCTGTTCCACTCTATTCTGTATGTCTGTTTTTGTACCAGTACCATGCTGTTTCGGTTACTGCAGTCTTGTAATGTCGTTTGAAGTCAGATAGTCTGATGCCTCCAGCTTTATTCTTTTTGCTTAGGATTGCTATGGCTATTCAGCCTCTTTTTAAATTCCATATGAATTTTGGAATAGTTTTTTCTAATTCTGTGAAAAATGACCTTGGTAACTGGATAAGAATAGCATTTAATCTGTAGATTGCTTTGAGTGGTATGGACATTTTAGTGATATTAATTCTTCCAATCCATGCACATGGAAGTTTTTCCGTTTGTTTGTGTCATCTATGATTTCTTTCAGCAGTGTTCTGTGGTTCTTGTGGAGATCTTTCACTTTCTTGGTTAGGTGTATTCTTAAGTATTTTATTTTGTGTGTGGCTACTGTAAGTGGGATTATGTTCTTGACTTGGCTCTCAGCCTGAACGTTATTTGGATATAGAAATGGCACTGATTTTTGTACATTGATTTTGTATCCAAAACTTTACAGAAGTCATTTATCAGATCTAGGAGTCTCCTGGTGAAGTATTTAGGGTTTTCTATGTACAGAATCATATTATCAGCAAAGAGATAATTTGACTTCCTTTTTGGATGCCTTTTCCTATTTGGATGCCTTTCATTTCTTTCTCTTCTCCTGATGTCTCTGACTAGGACTTCTAGTACTTTTTTGAATGGGAGTGTGAGCACCTTTGTGTTGTTCCTGTTCCTAAGGGGAATGCTTCCAGCTTTTGCCCATGCAGTATGATGTTGGCTGTGGGTTTGTCATATATGGCTCTTATTATTGTGAGGTTTGTTCTTTCTATGCCTAGTTTGTTGAGTGTTTTTATCAAGAAGGATGTTGGATGTTATCAAAGGCTTTTTCCATGTCTATTGAAATGATCATATGTTTTTTTTTAATTCTGTTTTTGTGGTGAATCACATTTATTGATTTGCAAATGTTGAACCAACCTTGCATCCCAGAAATAAAGCCTGCTTGATCATGGTGAATTGACTTTTTAATTTGCTGCTGGATTCGATGTGTTAGAATTTTGTTGAGGATTTTTGCATATATGTTCATCAGGGATGTTGGCCTGTGGTTTTCTGTTTTCATTGTGTCTTTGCCAGGTTTTGGTATCAAGGTGGTTCTGGCTTCATAGAATGAGTTAAGAAGGAGTTGCCTTCTACTCAGTTTCTAGAATAGTTTCAGTAGGATTGGTACAAGTTCTTCTTTGTACATCTGGTTTAATTCACCTGCGAATCCATCTGGACCAGGGCTTTTTTTGATTGGTAGCTTTTTATTACTGATTCATTTTCACAACTTGTTGTTTACTGTTCTGTTCAGGGTTTCACCTTCTTTCTGGCTCAATCTTGGGTGGTTGTGTGTTTCCAGGAGTTTATCTGTTTCCTCTACATTTTCTACTTTGTGTATATTGAGGTGTTTGTATCAGTTTCTGAGGATCTTTTGTATATCTATCTGTGGGATCTGTTGTAATGTCTCCTTTGTCACTTCTGATTGTGCTTATTTGGATCTACTTTTTTCTTTGTTAATGTAGCTAGTGGCCTATTAATCCCGTTTAACCTTTCAAAGAACCAACTTTTCATTTATCCTTTATATTATTTTTGGTGCCAGTTTCTTTAGTTCTGCTCTAATTTTAGTTATTTATCTTCTTCTGTCTTCACAGCATTTTGAAGAAGAGCTTAATGATGTTTATATTAGTGGTAATAAATGCTAAGCATTTATGGAGTGCTTTTCATCTTTGAAGGGCTTTACAAATAGTTATTAATCTGATAACATAACAATATATCATTTCTGTTAGAAGTGAATTATAGAGCCAAAGAGGGCATTTCTTCTCAACAAAAACCATCAGTACACTTGTCATACATTCTATACTACAATGTACATAAACTTGTGTTAATATCTTATTCCTGAATAAGACAAAATATTCATATTAACTAAGTTTTCTAAGTACCATAATAAACTAATCACAGAGAAAAATGATTCTTCTTTAATGTTTATCACCTGTGTATTGTCTACAAAATTAACAAAAGCTAGCCACGGCTTTCTTGATTAATAACATTTTTATGTTATTTATCCTCTCAACTGCCATCCAAATTATTATATCATCCATTTTATAGACATTCCAGCTTTCAAAGGGATTACTTGCATCATTTTTTTAAGAGATGAAATCTTGCTCTGTCACCCAGGCTGGAGTGCAGTGGCATGGTCATAGCTCACTGCAGCCTCAAACTTGTGGGCTTAAGCAATCATCCTGCCTCATTTTCCCAAGTAGCTGGGATTACAGGTGCAAGCCACAGTGCCCACTTCATTTAATATTGTTATCTCAACAACACTAAAAGATAGATGGTAACAGGTGTTGTTATACCCATTTATTCTTTTTGATGAAACTCAGGCTAGGTGACTTGCTGAAAGTTAACATACTGATTGGTATAAGAACTAGAGCCAGAATCTGGGTACTGTGATTTTAGCTACCCTTATTTAGTATTTACTGTATGTTGGAGAATGTGTTGAACACTGTTCATACATTATCTCATTTTATGGTTATGGCCACCTCACAACATATCTATTTTACCCATAAGTAAAAATTATGATGCTGAGAGACTGTTACATATAGGTCCTTTTTACCACCCTAAGCATATGTTCTTTATTTTTATAATACTATGCTGAATCTACAAATGGAATACTGGGTAGGTTGGTTGGGCACAGGAGGAGATGGCTGCACCTCCTGCAGAGTTAACCTTGGCTTAGCAAAGGGCTCCAGGGCTGGGCACCAGATCAACCTCATACCCCTAAGTGAGGGCATCATTAATGTCTGTGGCCTGCAAGTCGAGGCATGCAGGCAGTCACTGGATCAACATCTGACCACTCCTGGACCAGAACCAGTGCATTCCAGAATTCTTGAATTGAGGATTCTAAGGCAGGGATTCATAATGCCCTCTGCTTGATGTGCTGGTGGTTGCCAGGAGGCTTGGCTTCAGATTCAGAGGAAGATACCAAAAAACTGATAGTTTCCTTGAATTGGCTTTTGTATGTGCTTCTTCGATGTCTCTCATATTGAATATCTTAAGAGAGATGCTGGAATATTTTGGCATTCCTCTAGACGAAGTTTTACCAATTTGAGAAAATAAAGAATGTGGATCAAGTAGAATATCATTTGTATTATTGGGAAAATGCTTCCATTAGAACTTTGTAGAGGACTTAATTTTGAGTTGGTCCCACTCTTGAACTGTGTAGACTCTGTGGATTTATGGTTCCATCTTTTGCTGATATTTTCTGTGTGGCAAATGATGAAGAAGCCAGCTAGCTCTGATTTTTTAATAGTATACAGAAAAAAGAAAAGAACAAAATTGAATTTTTCCATATTTTGCAATTAATTTGGGATCCATTGTCACCTACCCTAAGACATAACAAACCAGTGAAAAAAGATCTGCCTGCAAATGAAGCTGCAATTTAAAAAAGTAGTTGTCCTTGAAGTTAATTTTTGTTTTGGCTGTCAGATTGCTGCAATTGTGGAAATGCAGGAACTTAAAAAGAGTACAAATTCTAGCTCCTTTGGCTTGAATGACAGGCCCATTAGTTTGAAACAGATGCCAACATTGGGGGCTGCTCAGATGAGTTTCCAACTTGGAGTCAGATCAGTTGCCAAGTTCAATGCTTTCTTTTCCTCCTTGCTTCCTTCTCCTCCACCACCACTTCCTCCTCAATTTTCTTCTCTCCAGCCTCCATAATACTCCTGTACAACCAGGATCTAATATTTGTAACTCAGATAATCCAGCTACTGAAATGAACACAGAACATGCAGGTGCTAGTAAGACCAATTATAATTATCATTAAAAAAAGCCAGAGAAATATATTCCAAACATATTGGATGTTCTAAAGGATATGAAAAAGGTTAAGCTTAATGTGATTGAATGGTCACCTAGCAGCAAACCCATTCATAAGAGGAAAAGACAAAATTCATATTAGGACCACATGTCTTTAATATCTCATGCACTTATGCAGAAATTTGCGTTTCAAGATTCTTTTGAGAAAGTAAATACATCTTGAGAGTCTTCCCCATTTTCTAGTTCAATAACTTCAAGGTTTGGACATCACATTTCACAGTAAGGACAGTGAACTAAAGCAAAACTGATAAACACAGCAGCTGTTGGCCAAGGTATCAGCAACAAAATCTGTGTCTAAACTTAGAAAGAAAGATTGCAAAAATACACCAGCCTGGCTTTCACTACATTTCAAAGTATCTTCTCTTCTGTTAAATGAAGTCAAATAAACTCTGTATGCTGGATTATGCTAGTGTGGAGGTCTGAAAAGTCTGGACTCTTAAGAATACCTTGTCTCGAAGTTCTTGGCCATGCCTATGGCCTGAATGGTGTTTCCCAGGTTTTCTTCTAGAGTTTTTATGGTTTTAGGTCTAACATTTAAGTCTTTAATCCATCTTGAATTAATTTTTGTATAAGGTGTAAGGAAGGGATCCAGTTTCAGCTTTCTACCTATGGCTAGCCAGTTTTCCCAGCACCATTTATTAAATAGGGAATGCTTTCCCCATTGCTTGTTTTTGCCAGGTTTGTCAAAGATCAGATGGTTGTAGATGTGTGGTATTATTTCCGGGGGCTCTATTCTGTTCCATTGGTCTATATCTCTGTTTTGGTACCAGTACCATGCTGTTTTGGTTACTGTAGCCTTGTAGTATAGTTTGAAGTCAGGTAACATGACGCCTCCAGCTTTGTTCCTTTGGCTTAGGATTGTCTTGGCAATGTGGGCTCTTTTTTGTCTCCATATGAACTTTAAAGTAGTTTTTTCCAATTCTGTGAAGAAAGTCAATGGTAGCTTGATGGGGATGGCATTGAATCTATAAATTACCTTGGGCAGTATGGCCATTTTCACGATATTGATTCTTCCTATCCATGAGTATGGAATGTTCTTCCATTTGTTTGTGTCCTCTTTTATTTCACTGAGCAGTGGTTTGTAGTTCTCCTTGAAGAGATCCTTCACATCCCTTGTAAGTTGGATTCCTAGGTATTTTATTCTCTTTGAAGCAATTGTGAATGAGAGTTCACTCATGATTTGGCTCTCAGCTTGTCTGTTATTGGTGTACAGGAATGCTTGTGATTTTTGCACATTGATTTTGTATCCTGAGACTTTGCTGAAGTTGTTTATCAGTTTAAGGAGATTTTGGGCTGAGACGATGGGGTTTTCTAAATATACAATCATGTCATCTGCAAACAGGGACAATTTGACTTCCTTTTTTCCTAAATGAATACCCTTTATTTCTTTCTCTTGCCTGATTGCCCTGGCCAGAACTTCCAACACTATATTGAATAGGAGTGGTGAGAGACGGCATCCCTGTCTTGTGCGACTTTTCAAAGGGAATGCTTCCAGTTTTTGCCCATTTGGTATGACACTGGCTGTTTATCATAAATAGCTCTTATTATTTTGAGATATATCCCATGAATACCTAGTTTATTGAGAGTTTTTAGCATGAAGCGCTGTTGAATTTTGTGGAAGGCCTTTTCTGCATCTATTGAGATAATCATGTGGTTTTTGTCTTTGGTTCTGTTTATATGGTGGATTACGTTTATTGATTTGCATGTATTGAACCAGCCTTGCATCCCAGGGATGAAGCCCACTTGATCATGGTGGATAAGCTTTTTGATGTGCTGCTGGATTCGGTTTGCCAGTATTTTATTGAGGATTAAAACACCAAAAGCAACGGCAACAAAAGCCAAAGTTGAGAAATGGAATCTAATTAAACTAAAGAGCTTCTGCACAGCAAAAGAAACTACCATCAGAGTGAACAGGCAACCTACAAAATGGGAGGAAATTTTTGCAATCTGCCCATCTGACAAAGGGCTAATATCCAGAATCTACAAAGAACTTAAACAAATTCACAAGAAAAAATCAACCCCATCAAAAAGTGGGCAAAGGATATGAACAGACACTTCTCAAAAGAAGACATTTATGCAGCCAGCAGACACATGAAAAAATGCTCATCATCACTGGCCATCAGAGAAATGCAAATCAAAACCACAATGAGATACCATCTCACACCAGTTAGAATGGCGATCACTAAAAAGTCAGGAAACAACAGGTGCTGGAGAGGATGTGGAGAAATAGGAACACTTTTACACTGTTGGTGGGACGGTAAACTAGTTCAACCATTGTGGAAGACAGTGTGGCAATTCCTCAAGGATCTAGAACTAGAAATACCATTTGACCCAGCCATCCCATTACTGGGTATATACCCAAAGGATTATAAATCATGCTGCTATAAAGACACATACACACATATGTTTACTGTGGCACTATTCACAATAGCAAAGACTTGGAACCAACCCAAATGTCCATCAATGATCGACTGGATTAAGAAAATGTGGCACATATACACCATGGAATACTATGCAGACATTAAAAAGGATGAGTTCATGTCCTTTGTAGGGACATGGATGAAGCTGGAAACCATCATTCTGAGCAAACTATCACAAGGACAGAAAACCAAACACTGCATGTTCTCACTCATAAGTGGGAATTGAACAGTGAGAATACTTGGACACAGGGTGGGGAACATCACACACCAGGGCCTCTCGTGGGGTCGGAGGAGGGAGGATGGATAGCATTAGGAGATATACCTAATGCAAATGACGAGTTAAGGGGTGCAGCACACCAACATGGCACATGTATACATATGTAACAAACCTGCACATTGTGCACACGTACCCTAGAACTTAAAGTATAATAAAAAAAAAAGTTATGCTTATTTTTTGTCTTTTTTTTTTTCCTTTTTCTGGAGAACTAGGCATCACGCTACCTGACTTCAAACTATACTACAAGGCTACAGTAACCAAAACAGCATGGTACTGGTACCAAAACAGAGATATAGACCAATGGAACAGAACAGAGCCCTCAGAAATAATGCCACATATCTACAATGATCTGATCTTTGACAAACCTGACAAAAACAAGAAATGGGGAAAGGATTCCCTATTTAATAAATGGTGCTGGGAAAACTGGCTAGCCATATGTAGAAAGCTGAAACTGGATCCCTTCCTTACACCTTATACAAAAATTAATTCAAGATGGATTAAAGACTTAAATGTTAGACCTAAAGCCATAAAAACCCTAGAAGAAAACCTAGGCATTACCATTCAGGACATAGGCATGGGCGAGGACTTCATGTCTAAAACACCAAAAGCAATGGCAACAAAAGCCAAAATTGACAAATGGGATCTAATTAAACTAAAGAGCTTCTGCACTGCAAAAGAAACTACCATCAGAGTGGACAGGCAACCTACAAAATGGGAGAAAATTTTTGCAACCTACTCATCTGACAAAGGGCTAATATCCAGAATCTACAATGAACTCAAACAAATTTAAAAGAAAAAAACAACCCCATCAAAAAGTGGGCAAAGGATATGAACAGACACTTCTCAAAAGAAGACATTTATGTAGCCAAAAAACATGAAAAAATGCTCATCATGAGTGGCCATCAGAGAAATGCAAATCAAAACCACAATGAGATACCATCTCATACCAGTTAGAATGGCCATCATTAAAAAGTCAGGAAACAACAGGTGCTGGAGAGGATGTGGAGAAATAGGAACACTTTTACACTGTTGGTGGGACTGTAAACTAGTTCAACCCTTGTGGAAGTCAGTGTGGCGATTCCTCAGGGATCTAGAAATAGAAATACCATTTGACCCAGCCATCCCATTACTGGGTATATACCCAAAGGACTATAAATCATGCTGCTATAAAGACACATGCATGTGTATGTTTACTGTGGCACTATTCACAATAGCAAAGACTTGGAACCAAGCCAAATGTCCAACAATGATCGACTGGATTAAGAAAATGTGGCACATATACACCATGGAATACTATGCAGCCATAAAAAATGATGAGTTCATGTCTTTTGTAGGGACATGGATGAAGCTGGAAACCATCATTCTCAGCAAACTACCGCAAGGACAAAAAACCAAATACCACATGTTCTCACTCATAGGTGGGAATTGAACAATGAGAACACATAGACACAGGAAGGGGAACATCATACACCGGGGACTGTTGTGGGGTGGGGGTAGTGGGGAGGGATAGCATTAGGAGATATACCTAATGCTAAATGACGAGTTAATGGGTGCAGCACACTAACATGGCACATGTATACATATGTAACAAACCTGCACATTGTGCACATGTACCCTAAAACTTGAAGTATAATAATAATAAAATAAAATTTAAAAAAAGGAATATAGAATCAATCAAAAAAATCAAAAAAAAAAAAAGAAAAAGAAAAAATAAAACAAAAAGAATACCTTGCCTCTGTTTTGGAAGATCCAGCAACATATTACTGATTATAGTTAGGCGTAATGATTTTTTTTCATGTGTTAATATTACTGAAAGTTGAATGTATACTTCAAATAGTTTTCCTAAGCAATTGTGACTTGCTAATTTAAGAGCCTTTGAATCTTTTAAAAATTGGCAGCAAACTGGTGTAAATGACCTCCAGCAACTTGCAGATTTTCAGAAGATAAAAGTAAACTTTTTTCATTAAGAAAGTCATAGTTTGAGTCATATATGTTGAGCCTTCTAAAACTTCTTCCTGAGATGATAAATTATTCTTAGCAACTGATTTTGACTATTAAATGATACAAGTAGTAATATTTAAAGACTCTTCTCAACAAATTTTGCTATACTTGGTATGTAAATATGTATGCCTGTCATTTTTGTTTCCTTTGTTCCCTGTTACCTTTATACTCTGTTCCTTTGTAAATACAGTGTAAAATAAATGTACCTTTTGAACTTGAAATAAATAAAAATGGAATATTATCAAGGTTAGGGAATATAGGAACCAATCTTCATTAAAAATAACTACTATTAGCACATGCTATTTGCAAGCCATAATGTGAAGCTCTGTAATTACTATCATATTTCATATTTACAACTACAGAGTTAAATATTAGTTTTCCCATTTACAAATGAGGACACAGAGACTCAGACTATCAGTGGCAGATTTTGAAACCACGCCTATTTGACTACAAATCTCATACTCTAAATCACTTTGCTATTCTGCTTTTTAAGTCCACTGCCATTTCCCATATTTTTTACCACCATAATGTTGCTACAGATTAGTTGTGTGGTTCTTTTTTAATTTTGGCATAGAAAAGATAGCAAGAAAGGTTTTCTTTGTCTTGTTTACCATATTATATTAACAATGCTACAAGCAAGTGCTTACACTACTTACATAGCACAGTGCAGGAAAGTAGCTCTGAGCCTTGTACCATACAATCTCTATAACACCTTTGCATGGTATCATACTGACAGGTTTTAATACTAATGTGGAACTGGAGGTTTTTACCTTGGACCTTGATCTAAGCAATTCCTTCATTTATGAAATGGAAACTTCTACAATTTCTCTAGAATTGAACAACTAAAGGAAGTTGTTCATTCAGTGAGTTATGTTAAAGCTATATTTATAATAAAATATGAGATAGAGGATAAAACATTGCTTATCATAGCTAAATAATTTACATTAATGGGGACTGTTAATTATGTGCATAGAATGATTCCTTTTCCTTAGGAAAATTTTTTTTCTACATTACCTGAATATCCTTCTGAGAGCCTCACTTTATTTTGCCTTATTTATTAAAAATAAAAGGGTTTGGAGCTATTCTAGGTTACTTAGATGTTCATAATAATGCTTTTTCATAACAAATGGTGTGTTAAGTTCCATAAACACTTTCTAGCCAAATTTTCTGTTAACTTTCAATTAGTTCTTTCTTCTTTATTTTCTGGCTAAATTCCACTTACAGTAGATAGTTACCATGTTGTGCATAAGACTGCTTCCAAGAAAGAAGTAAAACAAGTTTGTACATGTACATTCATATGAAAAGACAAAATGTGAAAGAGAAACATAATATTTCTAGTAAAACTCTACCCTTATCTAGAATTAAGTATATTCATAAATGTATGTTCTATAGTAATGTAGAGAGATTACTCTTTCATTATTTTGTAAAGTGTGTAATTTTTCCAAGCTAATAATCTAGATATCTGGGATGCATTCATTTAAGCAGAAGGAATAGCTGGCAAATATTTTCATGTCAGGTGGTATGCATGCTAGGTTTTTATAACCTTTCTTCTGTTTATTCGACGTAAGGTAACTTAATGTGACAGGGTGTGACACATCGCAAAGATGACTCAGGTCAGGAATTTCAAGAAATCTTGAAAACAATACCTTAAAATGATTTAAATAAATAGTATTTTAAGGTTGTATAGAATATATAGTCTTTTTTTTTCCTATCAAAGAATTTAGTTCAAATGCTTAGGAAAGTCTTTTACTCAAAAAAAGGAAAATATATGGCAATTGAAGTAAGGGAGGAATCCCTAGGTTTCTCTGGGTTAGAGTCCCTTCCAGCAGACACAGCTATTTAGTTAGAGTTTACACATTCCTTGTTGACCAAACCATTCTAGGAATAAAATTATGTTTTCCTCATCTACCTTTATTTTTCTAAAGCCTCTGCAGTATATTTAGCTGTCATCACAAACTCCTGTTCCAAAGCATGGAATTTCAACATGGAGTATGGGTAGATGAGTTGATAACAAGATTTGCTTTGGAAGAGCCAAATTTTGTTTCTATCATAGTGAATATACATATTGTAAGTGTTCAACTCAAAGAATTTTGACTAAGTAAACACACACATATAATTGGCATCCAGACCATGAAACTAAATTTTAGCAGCACTCCAAAAGGCTCCTTTGTCCCATCTTCTTATACTGCAAAGGATTAAAGTTCCTGCCTTCTAATACTATAAATCAGTTTCACCTGGTTTTGGAAGAGAATTACACATCCTTATCCAGAAATAAGTGCATTCGTAAATATATATACTGTAGTAATATACAGAGATGACTATTTGCGTCTTTCTGTGTGTTGGCAGAGGTAGATGAGGAAAACATAATTTTATTACTATTATGTTTGTGAAATGAACCCATATTGTTGTGTATATTATCCCACTGTATACCACAATTTGTTTATTCATTTCATCATTAAGAAACATTTGGGTTGTCTCCAGTTTGAGACTATTATAAATATTATTCTGCATGTCCTTTGTGAATGTATATATCCATTTCTTTTGGGTATAATATCTGGGACTTGAATTGTTGGGTCTTAGGGCATGTGTTTTTTCGGCTTTAGTAGATACCTCTTAGGATTTTTCCAGAGTAACTATAACAATTTATGTTCTCACTGCCAATACGTGGAATTCTCTTACATCCCCATCCTTGCCAACACTTGGTATCCTCAACCCCCAACCACCACTACCATTTTACTTAATTTGTATTTTTCTGATGATTCACAAAGTTTCTTTTTATATGTTTATTGGGAATTTGGATATATCTTTTGTGAGGTGCCCTTTCAAGACTTTTGCCTTCTGTCTATTGCTCTATAGAGTTATCATCCCTATTCTTACACTTTCCAAGAGTTCTTCATATATTCCTTATACAAATCTTTTGTGAAATGTATGTACTGCAGAACAAGCCCAAAGTCTGAAAAGTATTTTTTCATTCCTGAGTATCTTTATAAAAATTATTTTAATAGGTTTTTTTTTAGTCATTGTAGGTTCACAGCAAAATTAAGCTAAAGGTATAGAGATTTCCCCTATACCCCCAGTTCCCACACATATAACAGTCTTCCCCTATAACAACATCCCCTTCTAGAATGGTACATCTGTTACAATTGGTGAGCCTATATTTATACATCATTATCCTCCAGAATAATAATTTACATTAGTGTTTGCTCTTTGTGTTGCATATTCTATAGGTTTAGACAAATAAATGTACAATGACATATATCCACCATGTAATATCATATAGACTAGTTTCACTGTCCTTAGAATCCTCTGTGCTCTGGCTGTTCATCCCTCTGTCCTCCCTAGTGCCTGGCAACCACTGATGCTTTTACTGTTTCTATAGTTTTGTCTTTTCTAGAATGTCACATAGTTGGAATCATACAGCCTTTTCAGATTGGCTTCTTTCACTTGGTGATATGCATTTAATAAGGTTTCTTCATGTTTTTTTCATCGCTTGATATCTCATTTACTTTTAGTGTTGAATAATACTCCGTTATCTAAATGTACCACAGTTTATCTAGTCATCGACTGAAGAACAACTTGGTTACTTCTGAGTTCTGGCAGTTATGAATAAAGCTATGATAAATATCTGTGTGCAGGATTTTGTGTGGACATAAGTTTTCAATTCCCTTGGGTAAATATCAAGGAGTGCAAGTATTGGGTCATACAGTATGAGTATGTTTAGTTTTGTAAGGAAGCACCAAACTTTCCTCCAAAGTGACTGTACCATTTTGCATTCCCGCCATCGATGAATAAGAATCCTTGTTGTTCCACCAGCATTTTATGTCATGAGTGTGCTAGATTTTGGCCATCCTAATAGGTGTGTAGTCATATCTGCTTGTTATTTTAATTACTGAAAATTGCATTTCCTTAATGACATATAATGTGGCGTATCTTTTCCTATGCTTATTTGCCATATGTATATCTATCTTCTTTGGTAAGGTGTCTCTTTAGGCCTATAACAGTATTTTTGGTGTAAACTGACAACTGATTGTAAGATGAAAATGGAAATGCAAAGGACCAAGAATAGCTAAGGCAATTCTGAAGAACAACAAAGCTGGAAGACTTACAGTGCTAGAAATCAAGAACTTTTACAAGTCTATAGTAATTGAATAGTGATATTGATGCAAGAATAGACAAACAGACCAACGGAAGCAAATAAGCCAGAAACACACCCCATATATAGTATGGCCATATGATTTATGACAAAGGTGACACTGTAGTGCAGAAGAGATAGGATAATCTTTTAAATAAATGGTGCTAGGTTATTTGGATATCTGTGTGATTAAAATGTAAGTTTTTAAAACCCCGCCTAATAGCATACACACAAAGCAACTCCTTATGGATTAAACAGTTTAGAAGAAGTGGGCCAATCTCCTGAAACATATTGCTGCTAGGTATTTACCTGGCCATGCTATAGCCCTGCCACCATATGCCACAATTGTAGTGAGTCTTATGTTTCGCAGAATTCGCTCAATCCTTGCCCACTTACTGCCCTGGAATAAGGCCTCTTGTAAGCTCCACAGAAAAGCACAGACTGGATTATTACTATTTAGTTTCTCTTTTCCAGGTAAGCCTTTATGTAACTGTAGGAATATTGCCTTTATAATGGCTGGTTTGTGAGTGCCAATCAGATTTTCACAACCAAACAATATGCTATCTCGGGATTCTCACATGTGAGGGTGGTAAAACGTTCTCTGATAATATCATTAGGTTAATGAAGAATCTAGGTCTTTGCTGATTGCCATCTGTGTATCAGAAATTATCCAAATAGTTGCAAATGTATTGCCCAATTTAGTCAAAACTCACCCAACATTCAGGTATTAATAGAATTCATAAGCATATTTGATAGCAGGTGAGTTGTTTCGTCAAATAGGAATTGCTAGCTTTCTCATTTAAAATTTAAGACATCCTACATATAGACATATTTATATTTAGTACTGATACAGTCATATTTTGTTTAATTAAGGACTAAAAGATTATACTCATTTTATCTTATCTGGTTATAGATAATTGGTTTGTTAGGACCACTTTCCCGTTTTTTCTTATGTTTTATATCAATCAGGTGTTCTTAACCCTCTTCGACCTTTTCCCCCTTTTAAAACATATTTCAAAGAAGATCAATTTTACTTTACTCAAATCAAACTCATAATGAACACATGTATATATACACACATTATTAATGACAATGAAATGTCATAATTTTATAGAGAAGAAATAAATGGAAAATAATTTATAAGTTAAAAAATAGATTCATGTAACAATTCTATACTAAAATACATCAATTATTTAGTTGCTTATACCTGTATATAAAATCACAGTAAATGTTACAGCTACAAATGCAGCTGATACAGCTATGTGTAGTGCTGACTTAAATTATTATAAGCTTCACCTCCAGGCACTGCTTTAAGCATAGTCTGCAAACTACCTACCTAGATGTGCCATCTGCTCTATCCACTCTATCCACTCCTAAAATTCTAACCAAATGTACTGCTTCCTATAGGTCTTCTCAGACGAGGAGACAAAGGAGTTACATTGTCACCAGAACTGCAGGTGCTTGACATGATAAACAGTGTATTTAATATCTAAGCCAGAGGCCCTTGCTCCCACATTCCTGATGTATGGCCACGCCAGTGTCTTGTTTTTTAAAAGTTGGGAGTTGAGGGAATCCTGTTGTGCTAAATCCCCACAAGTCTGATGGTAGAAGTTTTAAAGAAGCTAAACTTAAACAGTAGAATTGTAAGTAAGGAAGCCTTCCAGACACTGTTAAAAGTGTCTGTTACTAAAAGTAACTGGTGATGTTCTTAAGTCCATAAAATGCTATAGGTGCATTCCAAATGTTGGTCCATAATATTAGAAGTAAACATATATATATATATATATATATATATATATATATACATCTATATATATATATATACATCTATATATATATATACACATCTATATATATATATATACATCTATATATATATATATATACATCTATATATATATATACATCTATATATATATATATATAGATGAAACTTTGCTTTCTCTCTTCAGCCTCAACTGCATATGAGTCTCTGTCCAGGCAAAGGTGAACTGCCTGCAAGAGTACTACCACTGGACCAATCCCTAAAATTGTATCTTTGAGAGCCTGGTGGTGACTCTTATAAGTAATGTTCTCTCCAACTATGGGAAAGGATCCAACCCAGAATGGGACAGCCTGCACCCCTCATCAAAGATATTTAAATGTTCCTAGCATTTGCAGGTTATTTCATCACCCATTTTTCTAATGTCATTGCCCTACCTAATGAACCTTCTCAAAAAAATACAAGGTTTTGCTTGAGTTCTGGTCATAAATTCTCTACACAATTTTAATTAACTGAGATAATTAGGAGGAAACAACAAGTGGACACCTACATATAGCAATGCCTGACCTAATCGAGAACATTTTAGAGTAAAGCCCCTGAAGATAAGGAATGCAGGTCAGGAAATGGAGGGGAAGTTAATCTACCAATACACCTGGTTCTATGTATCTTTTAAAAAGCTCCAGCAAAGCTTTACTTTTGTGATAGATGTACCTCCAGCAAAGACCCAGAACGTCCAAGAAGTTGCTATGTCTGAACTGTCTTCTAAATACCTTTAGGAAACTGTTGCTATGGATGTTATAACAAACATGTCCTCTCAAGGATGACATTTAATCCTGACATTGGTAGATGAGCTTATCGAAATGGCTCTATTACCTTCATTGGGCCTATTGGCTCCTCTGTTCTATTAGTATATCATTCATCAAAGTTTTCTACCCCAATTAACTTCCCCACAGCCTATTCCCTTATCCCACAGTTTACATATGCAATTGTCAAAAGCATTACAAAACAGCTGCTTTAGCTGGAAGAATTCATATTCTTCTATTCACCATTCAAATGAAGGGAAGAGAAAACCAATACTACATGAATCCTGGAAAAATAGTTCTACAGCTACATATGATATAGACAACACTCCTGGTTCTCTTATCTCATTGTTGAAAAATAGGCGTATACTATTCACAATAGCAAAGACATGGAATCAACCCAAATGCCCATCAATGATAGACTGGATAAAGAAAATGTGGTACATACACACCATGGAATACTATACAGCTATAAAAAGAATAGGATCATGTCCTTTGCGGGACAGGGATGGAGCTGAAAGCCATTATCCTTAGCAAACTAATGCAGGAACAAAAAACCAAATACTACATGTCACTTATAAGTGGGAGCTGCACAATGAGAACACATGGACACAGGGAGGGGAACAACACACACTGGGGCCTTTTGGTGGGCAGGGGGAGGGAGAGCATCAGGATAAATATAGCTAATGCATGCAGGGCTTAGTACCTAGGTGATGGGTTGATAGGCAAACCACCATGGCACATGTTTACCTATGTAACAAACCTGCACATCCTGCACGTGTATCCTGGAACTTTAAATTAAATTTGAAAAAAGAAAAATATGCATATAATAATGTACTACATTCATTTATACATCACTGCATAGTAACTTTAACTTCCATACCTGCATTTTGTCTGCACTACTGGGTAATTTCACAAACCCTTGCCAATCAACAGCTAGAAAGAACTTCTGACAAAAAAAAAACTAAAACGACTCAGAGTGAACCTTCTAATATGCCAAGCAATAAACAGTAGTTATCAGAAGACATAATCCAAGTTGGAGACACCATTTTCCTCCAGAACATATCCATACTATCAATTTTAACTAAACATTTCCTAGAGCCATTCAGGGTCACAGATGTAACCAACCACCTAATATTCAGCCTAGAGTTGTTTATGTTCAGTCAGATTTCCCCCCCTTCTCTTTTTCTGCTGATCCCTACTTCTCTCATTAAGTTCTCACCCCATTCTCCAACCCCAGAAGCTAACAAATTCTCAAAAACTCCATGGCCAGCTCTGAAATTGATGATAATGGGAATCAGTTTTCTAAAACCAGGAAGTGCTAAAATACATGTGCAACTTTTATTGGCTTAAACCCTGGCTTCAGCTACCCAAATCTGTGCCTTTAAGTTAAAACTTAAGGATGACATATTTCAGGTAGCAGAAGAAGGAGGTGCAGTCAGTGTAGCCAAAGGCTTTTGTTGTTTGTTTTGTTTTTACTATATCTTCTTTTTTTCTTTTTTTGGGAGACAGAGCCTCACTCTGTCACCCAGGCTGGATTGCAGCGGCACGATCTTGTCTTACTGCAACCTCTGCCTCCTGGGTTCAAGCGATTCTTCTGCCTCAGCCTCCCAAGTAGCTGGGACTACAGGTGCTGCCACCACCCCCGGCTAATTTTTGTATTTTCAGTAGAGATGGGGTTTCACCATATTGGTTGGCCAGGCTGGTCTCGAACTCCTGACCTCGTGATCTGCCCGCCTCAGCCTCCCAAAGTGCTGGGATTACAGGCATGAGCCACCGTGTCCGGCCTGTTTTTACTATATCTTAATATGCATACATTCACTGAAAATGATACATATTTTAATTCATTCACATTAGAATTTTTTAGATGTGTAAAAATTATAGAAAATGTTGGAAGCAAGATAAATAACCACAGTTTTAACAATTTTGTTAAAAGATTAAGTTTTTATCATTCTTACATCAATCACTTTAAGAAAATACAAGACTACTCTTTTAAATGGAAGAAAAGTAACTGCTTGAGGACTTCAACTTTAATCTGGGGTTTTCAAACACTGATATGGTTGCATGGCCTTTTAAAAGCCTTTGGGCACAAAACTGATAAAATGTGGTTTTAGTTATTGGCATGCCTGTGCAACAAAGCATTTGAGAGGCATGACTGACAGGCCAGAAGTATGTATGAGTGAAAACCTATGCTTATGTCTGCTTCAGTGACTTTTTTAGCCACACCCTACTTGTAAATTGTAAACTGTCATTCAGAGTACCATACTGATGTTTCAAACAAGTCAGGTTATAATACCTCTACTTCTTTTGTCTTAATGCCCAGAGGTGAATTCAGAAAATGTTCCTATGTTTTGGCTCGTAAAAGCATCCAGCTGGAAAATACTAAATAACAAACCCTAATAGTAAAGAGCAATGCAAAGATTTATGACACTATGCATACATGTAAATTGTATATTTAAACATCATAATTAGCTAACTCAGCCTTCCTTATAGTTCAGCACGTATTTCAGGTTGAGGACAAAGAAAAGCATTCTATTGTTTTGTGTCAGGTTTTAAGCCATATTTTAAAACATACTATTAACCCTATACACTGAATTAAAATTTCAATTAATAACAAAAACTTCATTGGAGTTTTTTTAGTATCTAAAAAGAACTATAGAACAATCTGTATTTTGACTAGCTGCAGTGGCTCACGCCTGTAATCCCAGCACTTTGGGAGGCCGAGGTGGGCAGATCATGAGGTCAAGAGATCAAAACCATCCTGGCCAACCAACGTGGTGAAACCCCGTCTCTACTAAAAAAATACAAAAATTAACTGGGCATAGTGGTGCATGCCTTTAGTCCCAGCTACTCAGGAGGCTGATGCAGGAGAATCGCTTGAACCCGGGAGGCGGAGGTTGCAATGAGCTGAGATAGGGCCACTGAACTCCAGCCTGGGTAACAGAGCGAGGCTCCATCTCAAAAAATAATAATAATAAAAAAATAAATAAGTAAATAAATAACAATCTATTTTAAAGCATGCTGTAATTTATGAGAAACATCCAATTTAAGATATTAAACAGAAACAAATATATGTTCCCATCATACTTTTCTTACAACTGTACAGTTTTGAACTGAAATAAGGCATGAAAACAAATATTACAGTTTGACTTTTATTAACAGTGCTAATATCCCTTCCTGAATACAACAGTATCCTATTTCTAATAAAAGTAATATATATTCATTTGTAAAATTCATACAGTACAGGAAAGCATGATATATTCAATAAAAATGCCCCATAATCCCCTCCTTCACTGACCAAAAACTTTACTTAAAATAATTTTTGTGGTCTAAATTTCAATAAGGGTAGTAATTCAAATGTATAGCTTTTAGATAAGTATTAAAGGTTTTAATCCATTTACCATAAATTATCAAATTGAATTCTCATTAGTACTCAAACTTTAAGGTAAAGAGCATTCTGTATAACTGCTCAGTAAATTAGTACTCAATAATGATACTTCAAATTTTTCATTTCTTGAAGGATATCTCCACAGAGGTAACCTTAAGGGACAACCTTAAGTAGTCTAATCTTTATCAAGGAGTTCAATTGTGGGATTCTTGGGTTTTTCTTTTTGAGGTGGACCAAACTGCAAAATGATGTCTCAGGAACCCCATTTATCTGACAACTAAGAAAAGATAAACACCTGTAAGTTGATGTTTAAAGCCTAAACTAGTTTTGAAGTAACAAGAAAGAGAAAGCTAATAGTTCAAATTTCAGTCGCTTTTCATCTAAACCCATCAATGTGTGCACTGGTCCATTAATTATGTGGCTCAGCACAAAATGATATGTTAGTCTTCCCTTTTACTCTAAGATGACAGCTGAGAGGTAAGGTTTTAGTTCAGGAGAAAGAAAGCTATTTCAAATACTTTATTTGTTGGTCCCAAGAATGTACCTAAATCATGAATGAAAATGAAAAATTTTCCTAATTGAGGATCAAACCAATTATTTCTTTGATCACTCTGTTAGAACCTAAATAATATTAAGGTCAAGGATTTAAAACTCATGATACTAATACACCCAGCTTTTCCAGATTAATGAAATATTTTAAAGCAGAGGTAGGAAATTTTTGTTTCTGTAAAGGGCCAGATAGTAAGTATTTTAGGTTTTGTGGGCCACACAGTTTCTGTCACAACTACTTGACTCTGCCCTTGTAGTCCAAAAGCAGCCATAGATGATATATAAATGAATAATCAAGGCTGAGTTCAATAAAACTGAATTTATGGACATAAATATAAATTCTATATAATGTTGACAGATCTCAGAAAATTCTTTTGATGTTTTTCCAACCATTAAAAAGTAAAAACCATTCTTACCTCACAGGTTAAAGAATAACAGGCATCAGCCTGGATTTTGTCTGAACTTAGTTTGTTGAACTCTGTTCTAACAGATTGTTTTGGTTCTTGTTTTATAGACTGTACCTATGCTTCAAAGGAAAAACATGTCACTGAGGTATTTTTTTAAATTTTGTTTAAAGTATTTCATAGGTTCAAGAATCCTACCAATTGCCAGAATAATTATTGGAAGTAATGCCATTTAAAATATTTCTTTCAAGTGAACCCAATTCAGTGTCTTTAGACCACATTAACATTATAGTAGTCTTGAGTAGAAAACATCAGTTTTCAGTATAAAACCTTTTGTTCCATTTACTTCATTAAAAAATTTCCTATGCTAATAAATTTTTAGAGAAAAAATTGTTTGGCCATGTTCTACCTTAACTATTTTATTTATTTATTTATTAAACTTTAAGTTCTAGGGTACATGTGCACAACGTGCAGGTTTGTTACACATGTATACATGTGCCATGTTGGTGTGCTGCATCCATTAACTCTCATTTACATTAGGTGTATCTCCTAATGCTATCCCTCCCCCCTCACTCAACACCACGACAGGCTCTGGTGTGTGGTGTTCCCCACCCTGTGTCCAAGTGTTCTCATTCTTCAATTCCCACCTATGAGTGAGAACATGCGGTGTTTGGTTTTCTATCCTTGTGATAGTTTGCTCAGAATGATGGTTTCCAGCTTCATCCACGTCCCTACAAAGGACATGAACTCATCCTTTTTTATGTCTGCATAGTATTCCATGGTGTATATGTGCCACATTTTCTTAATCCAGTCTATCGTTGTTGGACATTTGGCTTGGTTCCAAGTCTTTGCTATTGTGAATAGTGTTGCAATAAACATATATTTGCATGTGTCTTTATAGCAGCATGATTTATAACCCTTAGGGCACATGCCCAGTGATGGGATGGATGGGTCAAATGGTATTTCCAGTTCTACATCCTTGAGGAATCACCACACTGTCTTCCACAATGGTTCAACTAGTTTACAGTCCCATCAACAGTGTAAAAGTGTTCCTATTTCTCCACATCCTCTCCAGCACCTGTTGTTTCCTGAATTTTAATGATTGCCATTCTAACTGATATGAGATGGTATCTCATTGTGGTTTTGATTTGCATTTCTCTGATGGCCACTGATTATGAGCATTTTTTCATGTGTCTGTTGGCTGCATAAATGTCTTCTTTTGAGAAGTGTCTGTTCATATCCTTTGCCCACTTTTTGATGGGGTTGTTTGATTTTTTCTTGTAAATTTGTTTAAGTTCTTTGTACATTCTGGATATTAGCCCTTTGTCAGATGGGCAGATTGCAAAAATTTTCTCCCATTCTGTAGGTTGCCTGTTCACTCTGATGGTAGTTTCTTTTGCTGTGCAGAAGCTCTTTAGTTTAATTAGATCCCATTCCTCAACTTTGGCTTTTGTTGCCATTGCTTTAGTGTTTTAACATAAAGTCCTTGCCCATGCCTATGTCCTGAATGGTATTGCCTAGGTTTTCTTGTAGGGTTTTTATGGTTTTAGGTCTGACATTTAAGTCTTTAATCCATCTTGAATTAATTTTTATGTAAGGTGTAAGGAAGGGATCCAGTTTCAGCTTTCTACCTATGGCTAGCCAGTTTTCCCAGCACCATTTATTAAATAGGGAATCCTTTCCCCATTTCTTGTTTTTGTCAGGTTTCTCAAAGGTCAGATGGTTGCAGATGTGTGGTATTTTTATTTTTTTTTATTATACTTTAAGTTTTAGGGTACATGTGCACAACATGCAGGTTTGTTACATATGTATACATGTGCCATGTTGGTGTACTGCACCCATTAACTCTTCATTTAACATTCAGTATATCTCCTAATGCCATCCCTCCCCCCACACCACAACAGGCCCCGGTGTGTGATGTTCCCCTTCCTGTGTCCATGTGTTCTCATTGTTCAGTTCCCACCTATGAGTGAGAACATGCAGTGTTTGGTTTTCTATCCTTGTGATAGTTTGCTCAGAATGATGGTTTCCAGCTTCATCCATGTCCCTACAAAGGACATGAACTCATCCTTTTTTATGTCTGCATAGTATTCCATGGTGTATATGTGCCACATTTTCTTAATCCAGTCTATCGTTGTTGGACATTTGGCTTGGTTCCAAGTCTTTGCTATTGTGAATAGCACCGCAATAAACATACATATGCATGTGACTTTATAGCAGCATGTTTTATAATCCTTTGGGTATATGCCCAGTAATGGGATGGCTGGGTGAAATGGTATTTCTATTTCTAGATCCCTGAGGAATCGCCACACTGACTTCCACAAGGTTTGAACTAGTTTACAGTCCCACCAACAGTGTAAAAGTGTTCCTATTTCTCCACATCCTCTCCAGCACCTGTTGTTTCCTGACTTTTTGATGATCGCCATTCTAACTGGTGTGAGATGGTATCTCATTGTGGTTTTGATTTGCATTTCTCTGATGGCCACTCATGATGAGCATTTTTTCATGTGTTCTGCTGGCTGCATAAATGTCTTCTTTTGAGAAGTGTCTGTTCATATCCTTTGCCCACTCTTTGATGGGGTTGTTTGTTTTTTGCTTGTAAATTTGTTTGAGTTCATTGTAGATTCTGGATATTAGCCCTTTGTCAGATGAGTAAGTTGCAAAAATTTTCTCCCATTTTGTAGGTTGCCTGTCCACTCTGATGGTAGTTTCTTTTGCTGTGCAGAAGCTCTTTAGTTTAATTAGATCCCATTTGTCAATTTTGGCTTTTGCTGCCATTGCTTTTGGTGTTTTAGACATGAAGTCCTTGCCCATGCCTATGTCCTGAATGGTATTGCCTAGGTTTTCTTCTAGGGTTTTTATGGTTTTAGGTCTAACATTTAAGTCTTTAATCCATCTTGAATTAATTTTTGTATAAGGTGTAAGGAACGGATCCAGTTTCAGCTTTCTACATATGGCTAGCCAGTTTTCCCAGCACCATTTATTAAATAGGGAATCCTTTCCCAATTTCTTGTTTTTGTCAGGTTTGTCAAAGATCAGATCGTTGTAGATATGCGGCATTATTTCTGAAGGCTGTGTTCTGTTCCATTGGTCTATATCTCTGTTTTGGTACCAGCACCATGCTATTTTGGTTACTGTAGCCTTGTAGTATAGTTTGAAGTCAGGGTTATTTCTGAGGGCTTTGTTCTGATCCATTGGTCTATATCTCTATTTTGGTTACTGTAGCCTTGTAGTGTAGTTCGAACTCAGGTAGCATGATGCCTCCAGCTTTGTTCTTTTTGCTTAGGATTGTCTTGGCAGTGTGGGCTCTTTTTTAGTTCCATGTGAACTTTAAAGTAGTTTTTTCCAATTCTGTGAGGAAATTCATTGGTAGCTTGATGGGGATGGCATTGAATCTATAGATTACCTTGGGCAGTATGGCCATTTTCATGGATATTGATTCTTCCTATCCATGAGCATGGAATGTTCTTCCATTTGTTTGTGTCCTCTTTTATTTTGTTGAGCAGTGGTTTGTAATTCTCCTTGAAGTGGTCCTTCCCATCCCTTGTAAGTTGGATTCCTAGGTATTTTATTCTCTTTGAAGCAATTGTGAATGGGAGCTCACTCATGATTTGGCTCTCTGTTTGTCTGTTATTGGTGTACAGGAATGCTTGTGATTTTTGCACATTGATTTTGTATCCTGAGACTTTGCTGATGTTGCATATCAGCTTAAGGAGATATTCGGCTGAGGCGATGGGGTTTTCTAAATATACAATCATGTCATCTGCAAACAGGGACGACTTGACTTCCTCTTTTACTAATTGAATACCCTTTATTTCTTTCTTTTGCCTGATTGCCCTGGCCAGTACTTCCAACACTATGTTGAATAGGAGTGGTGAAGAGGGCATCTCTGTCTTGTGCCAGTTTTCAAAGGGAATGCTTCCAGTTTTTGCCCATTCAGTATGATACTGGCTGTGGGTTTGTCATAAATAGCTCTTATTATTTTGAGATACATCCTGTGAATACCTAGTTTATTGAGAGTTTTTAGCATGAAGCGCTGTTGAATTTTGTCGAAGGCCTTTTCTACATCTATTGAGATGATCATGTGGTTTTTGTCTTTGGTTCTGTTTATCTGATGGATTGTGTTTATTGATTTGCATATATTGAACCAGCCTTGCATCCCAAGGATGAAGCCCACTTGATCATGGTGGATAAGCTTTTTGATGTGCTGCTGGATTCGGTTTGCCAGTATTTTATTGAGGATTTTTGCATCAATGTTCATCACAGATATTGGTCTAAAATTCTCTTTTTTTGTTGTGTCTCTGCCAGGCTTTGGTATCAGGATGATGCTGGCCTCACAAAATTAGTTAGGGAGGATTCCCTCTTTTTCTATTGACTGGAACAGTTTCATGAAGAATGGTACCAGCTGCGCTTTGTACCTCAGGTATAATTCGGCTGTGAATCCATCTGGTCCTGGACTTTTTTTGGTTGGTAGGCTATTAATTATTGCCTCAATTTCAGAGCCTGTTATTGGTCTATTCAGAGATTCAACTTCTTCCTGGTTTATTCTTGGGAGGGTGTATGTGTCCAGGAATTTATCCATTTCTTTTAGATTTTCTAGTTTGTGTAGAGGTGTTTATAGTATTCTCTGAGGGTAGTTTGTATCTCTGTGGGATCGGTGGTGATATCCACTTTATCATTTTTGTTGTGTCTATTTCATTCTTCTGTCTTTTCTTCTGTATTAGTCTTGCTAGCAGTCTATCAATTTTGTTGATCTTTTCAAAAAACCAGCTCCTGGATTCATTGATTTTTTGAAGGGTTTTTTGTTTCTCTATGTCCTTCAGTTCTGCTCTGTTCTTAGTTATTTCTTGCCCTGTGCTCGCTTTTGAATGTGTTTGTTCTTGCTTCTCTAGTTCTTTTAATTGTGATGTTAGGGTGTCAATTTTAGATCTTTCCTGCTTTCTCTTGTGGGCATTTAGCGCTGTAAGTTTCCCTCTCCACACTCCTTTAAATGTGTCCCAGAGATTCTGGTATGTTGTGTGTTTGTTCTCATTGGTTTCAAAGAACATCTTTATTTCTGCCTTCATTTCGTTACGTACCCAGTAGTCATTCAGGAGCAGGTTGTTCAGTTTCCATGTAGTTGAGCAGTTTTGAGTGCATTTCTTAATCCTGAGTTCTAGTTTGATTGCACTGTGGTCTGAGAGACAGTTTGTTATAATTTCTGTTCTTTTACATTTGCTGAGGAGAGTTTTACTCCTAATTATGTGGTCAATTTTGGAATAAGTGTGATGTGGTGCTGAGAAGAATGTATATTCTGTTGCTTTGGGGTGAAGAGTTCTGTAGCTGTCTATTAGGTCCACTTGGTGCAGAATTGAGTTCAATTCCTGGATATCCTTGTTAACTTTCAGTCTCATGGATCTGTCTAATGTTGACAGTGGGGTGTTAAAGTCTCCCATTATTATTGTGTGAGAGTCTAAGTCTCTTTCTAGGTCTCTAAGGGCTTGCTTTATGAATCTGGGTGCTCCTGTATTGGGTGCATATATATTTAGGATAGTTAGCTCTTCTTGTTGAATTGATCTCTTTACCATTATGTAATTGCCTTCTTTGTCTCTTCTGATCTTTGTTGGTTTAAAGTCTGTTTTATCAGAGACTAGGATTGCAAACCCTGCTTTTTTTTTGTTTTTCATTTTCATGGTAGATCTTCCTCCATCCCTTTATTTTCAGGCTATGTGTGTCTCTGGACATGAAATGGGTCTCCTGAATACAGCACACTGATGGGTCTTGACTCTTTATCCAATTGGCCAATCTGTGTCTTTTAATTGGGGCATTTAGCCCATTTACATGTAAGGTTAATATTGTTATGTGTGAATTTGTTCCTGTCATCATGATGTTAGCTGGTTATTTTGCTCGTTAGTTGATGCAGTTTCTTCCTAGGATCGATGGTCTTTACAATTTGGCATGTTTTTGCAGTGGCTCGTACCATTTCTTCCTTTCCATGTTTAGTGCTTCCTTCAGGAGCTCTTGTAAGGCAGGCCTGGTGGTGACAAAATCTCTTGGCATTTGCTTGTCTGTAAAGTATTTTATTTCTCCTTCACTTATAAAGCTTAGTTTGGCTGGATATGAAATTCTGGGTTGAAAATTCTTTCTTTAAGAATGTTGAATATTGGCCCCCACTCTCTTCTGGCTTGTAGAGTTTCTGCTAAGAGATCTGCTGTTAGTCTGATGGGCTTCCCTTTGTGGGTAACCTGACCTTTCTCTCTGGTTGCCCTTAACATTTTTTCCTTCATTTCAACTTTGGTGAATTTGACAATTATGTGTCCTGGAGTTGCTCTTCTCAAGGAGTATCTTTGTGGCATTCTCTGTATTTCCTGAATTTGAATGTTGGCCTGCCTTGCTAGTTGGAGAAGTTCTCTTTGATAATATCCTGAAGAGTGTTTTCCAACTTGGTTCCATTCTCCCTGTCACTTTCAGATACACCAATCAGATGTAGCTTTGGTCTTTTCACATAGTCCCTTATTTCTTGGAGGCTTTGTTCATTTCTTTTTACTCTTTTTTCTCTGAACTTCTCTTCTTGCTCCATTTCATTCATTTGATCTTCATTCACTGATTGATACCCTTTATTCCACTTGATCAAATCGGCTACTGAAGCTTGTGCACGTGTCACATAGTTCTCGTGCCATGGTTTTCAGCTCCATCAGGTCATCTAAGGTCTTCTCTACACTGTTGATTCTAGTTAGCCATTCGTCCATTATTTTTTCAAGCTTTTTAGCTTCTTTGCGATGGGGTCAAAGTTCCTCCTTTAGCTCGGAGAAGTTTGTTATTACCGATCTTCTGAAGCCTTCTTCTCTCAACTCATCAAAGTCATTGTCCATCCAGCTTTGTTCTGTTGCTGGCAACGAGGTGCGTTCCTTTGGAAGAAAAGAGGCACTCTGATTTTTAAAATTTTCAGCTTTTCTGCTCTGATTTCTCCCTATCTTTGTGGTTTATCTACCTTTGGTCTTTGATGATGTTGACGTACAAATGGGGTTTTGGTGTTGGATGTCCTTTCTGTTTGTTAGTTTTCCTTCTAACAGTCAGGACCCTCATCTGCAGGTCTGTCGGAGTTTGCTGGAGGTCCACTCCAGACGCTGTTTGCCTGGGTATCACCAGCGGAGGCTGCAGAACCACAAATATTGCAGAATGGCAAATGTTGCTGCCTGATCCTTCCTCTGGAAGCTTCGTCTCAGAGGAGCACCCGGCCGGCCGTATGAGGTGTCAGTCAGCCCCTACTCAGAGGTGCCTCCCAGTTGGGCTACTTGGGGGTCAGCGACCCACTTGAGGAGGCAGTCTGTCTGTTCTCAGATCTCAAACTCCGTGCTGGGAGAACCACTACTCTCTTCAAGGCTGTCAGACAGGGACGTTTAAGTCTGCAGAAGTTTCTGCTGCCTTTTGTTCAGCTGTGCCCTGCCCCCAGAGGTGGAGTCTACCGAAGCAGGCAGGCCTCCTTGAGCTGCAGTGGGCTCCACCCAGTTCAAGCTTCCTGGCTGCTTTGTTTACCTACTCAAGCCTCAGCAATGGCTGGCGCCCCTCCCCCAGCCTCGCTGCCGCCTTGCAGTTTGATCTCAGACTGCTGTGCTAGCAGTGAGCAATGCTCCATGGGCGTGGGACCCGCTGATCCAGGCGTGGGATATAATCTCCTGGTGTGCTGTTTGCTAAGACCATTGGAAAAGGGCAGTATTAGGGTGGGAGTGATCCAATTTTCCAGGTGCCATCTGTCATGGCTTCCCTTGACTAGGAAAGGAAATTCCCTAACCCCTTGCACTTCCCTGGGTGAGGCGATGCCTTGCCCTTCTTCAGCTCACAGTCCATGGGCTGCACCCACTGTCCTGCACCCACTGTCTGACAAGCCCCAGTGAGATGAACCCAGTACCTCAGTTGGAAATGCAGAAATCACCTGTCTTCTGCGTCACTCATGGTGGGAACTGTAGACTGGAGCTGTTCCTATTCGGCCATCTTGGAACTTTCCCCTACATTAACTATTTTAAATGAGTTTTAAATTTGTGCAAAGTTAATTTACACAAATTTTAATTTAAAAAATTTTAATTTGTGTAAATTAATTACACCAAAGAAGTTTTAATCTGTGAAAATTTTTAATTTTAAATCACATTTAATTTTTTGAATAATAAATACACACATGGCTCAGAATTCCAAAGGTTTCTAGTTAAAGGGTCTACTGCCAAACTTGTTCTGTAGTCATCCAGTCTTCTCTTCAGAGGCAAACAATGTTAACTGTTATAAACCTAACAGCCCATATTAGGTTTGCAATTACATATGTATATTCTGTAAATATATAACATTTATAATTTTATATGTATATTAATTTTATCTTAATTTTATAGCATAGCCATTGTTTTCAAAATGTACTCTTCTTTCTAATGACAAGTTAATACATTCACATTACATAAAACTCAAACATTTAGAAAATAAGAGATCTGTATAATGCCACCAACCAGAAAAGGAATCTTAAGATAGTGCATATTTTCTAGCATTTCCCCTTTCACATATTTTTAGCAAAATATAATCATGCTTCCTGTTTTGCAAAATGACTTTTTAAAAATTTAACAAAATATTTTGGAATGCTATATGTCAGTATATGTAGACTGACCCCCTTCTCTTTTTTATAGCTATATTATTCAATTGTATGAATATATTACAATTTAATCAGTACCCAATTAGTGGGTGTTTGGGTTATTCCTTGTTTTTACTAAAATCTGTGCTGCTAGATAATTCTAAAAAGATGCTGTCACTGAAGTATTTTAATCCCCTGGAACTTCTCTTAACAGAAAGAGCAACCACAATAATGAACACCAATATCCATGGACAGCATCTACAACAAACTTTAGTGACAACATATTCTTATAAACCCCAAAACATAAGTGGATAGGGATAAATCACCAACAGCTACAAGACCCACTAAAAACTTCATGAGGTCTAGAGGGTCCACAGTGGGTGTTAAAGCAATGTGATTTCTGTGCAGTCCTCTGAATGTCAACATGAAAAAATTCAATGAGGCTCAGGTAAGTGGCAGTAGCAACTATAGGTCTCTTAAGGAACCCTAAAGCTTGGTCATTTAATTAGTGACACACATGAATGGATGACCAAGATTCCTACTGTCCCTACCTACTGTCCAGTGAAACCTCAGCCGAGGGAATGAGTATGGCAGAAACAGCTATGAAAGGTGAACGATAAGTGCAAGGGAGAACACTTATTCTATTATATTTTATGGAATAAAGTGTTATGCAATTCTACAATCACAAAAAGTAAAATAATTAGAGGCACCCCTGTGAGGGAGTGGGATGGAGGCAGCCTTTTGGGCTGCCTGTGAAATATATCACTACTCTTACTGTTTTTGTTTTTTACTGGCCCAGTATGGGGAGAGTAGAAAGCGAGCCCTAATGGGCCGTTACTTTCAGCTGTAAGCACCCAGTCACACCAGCCAGATACAACCCTTGCCAGAGCCAGAGCCAAATGGGGAGTTAAACTGGGGGGAAGCAGTGTGGGAGGGTGCAGATATACCTATGAAACAATAATGCAGGTGTTCCAAGGCAAGGTCAGGGAGGGTATAAACCTCCTATGGAGCAGAAGGGCAAAAGCTGACTTGATCTTGATTTTCAGTATAAATACAGACCATGAAAGCAGAGTCTCACACAAAGGAAAATAACAACAACAACAGCTTCATGGGAGAAACACACGGAAGGTAGGGGGACTTCTAATGGTCAAGACAGATGAAAACTTCAACTACTAATTGGAAGATTTTGTGAAGTCATTCTCAGAACAGCAGCAGAAAATAGAGATGATTCTGTAGATTCCAATTTGTGGATACAAGAAAACTGTAGAAAGTATGGAGGTGCTGGGATGGTCTAGATTCTGGATCCTATAAATGCTTAAGACTAACAAATCAAAATAATTTCTAGATAAATCCCCAAACTTAGGAGAAACAGTTCAGAGTAGAACCCAAATTGAGCATACCAGGCACAATGGGGGAAAAGGAAAAAGAATGTAGAAATTAAAGGGGTAAAATAGAAGACCATATTTTCGTCTATATCATGAACACAACAAACTCAGAAGCTCCAGACCTATGCAGATAAGAAAGCTTTCTTGGCACACTCACCCCCTTAAAAGTATGGAACCTTTTATGGAAAAGGTAGTTTTCCATAAAAATGAACAAGAACAAAGGGTTGCAATCACATCCCATACAAAGTAGCATTTGAAAAACAACAGAACAAGAATAATAATTTCCCTATCAACAATGAAAGCACTCTAGAAAGACATGCCCACAGATAAGAAATGACCGCAATATTTTAAAATAATCTTAAATACAGTGATATAAGTTATGAAAGAAAAATGTAAATAAGGATAACAAACTCAGAGGTGATTAAAGAGGATTTTTTAGAGAATGAAAGAATAAGAAACAAAATAAAAAAATCATTTTAGAAATGAACATTAACTTAGAAGGATCACAAGACTAAGTAAACACAATTGCTTATGATAACTAGAGAATTTAAAAGAGGAAACACTTAAAAATCAAAGATAAATGAAAATGGACTCGAAAAAGTGCTAGAGAAAGATCATAGGCAAAGAAGATCCAACATACATAAAATGAGCATTCCTAGAGAAGAAAAACCAATGCAATACAGCAGAATCCTGAAAAACTCTTAAGAAAAATTTCCTGAAATAGAAAAAAACTTTATAGTAGTAATGAAAGAGCACATCATGACCTGGAAACATCAGCCCAAGTTGGTGGACATCAAGACATATTCTAATGAAATCCTTTGAGCATTCAGACTAAAAGACCAAGTTCTTATAAATGAATGAAAATGGATTAAGATCACTTTTTGTTAGCAACACTTTATGCCAGAACACAATACAGAAATATATTTAAGATACTCAAGAAAAAGGTGAGCCAAAACGACCTATTTGCATTAGGTCCATTCTCACATTGCTATAAAAAACTACCAGAGACTGGGTAATTTATTAAGAAAAGAGGTTGAACTGACTCGTAGTTCCGTAGGCTGTACAGGAGGCATGGCTGGGGAGGCCTCAGGAAACTTACAATCAGGATGGTAGGGTGAAGGGGAAGCAAGCACCTTCTTCACAGGTGGAGAAGGAGAAAGACAGTGAAAGAGGAGGTGCTACAGAAACAACCAAATCTTGTGAGAACTCACTGTCATGAGTTTGACATGAGATTTGGGTGAGGACACAGAGCCAAACCATATCACTATTATTTCCATGAGCCACTACCAGGAAATCTATTGGATAATGAGATTCAAACAGCCAACATGACTTGAGACATGTATGTAAGGACTAGTGATAAGCATAATAAATACATCTACATTTAACTAACTGATGAAGCCAGTCACAAAAGGGTAAATACTATATGATTCCACTCACATGAAGTAGTTTTTAAGTGGTCATAACTCATAGAAACAAAGAGGTGGTTGTCAAGAGCTGGAGAAAAGGGAGGAGGAGAATTGGTTTTTAATGGGTTTCAGTTTTGCATGATTAAAAAGTTCAAGCAATTTGTGGCCCATCAATGTGAGTATAGTCAACACTACTGAAGTATTCACTTAAAAATGATTAAGATAGTAACTTTTCTTATGTGTTTTTTACCACAATAAATGAAAAACTATTAGCTTGTAAGTAAATTAAAAGTAAAACTACGTTGAAAATTCTTCGTCCAACTTTGTTCCGTTGCTGGTGAGGAGCTGCGTTCCTTTGGAGGAGGAGAGGTGCTCTGCTTTTTAGAGTTTCCAGTTTTTCTGCTCTGTTTTTTCCCCATCTTTGTGGTTTTATCTACTTTTGGTCTTTGATGATGGTGATGTACAGATGGGTTTTTGGTGTGGATGTCCTTTCTGTTTGTTAGTTTTCCTTCTAACAGACAGGACCCTCAGCTGCAGGTCTGTTGGAGTTTGCTAGAGGTCCACTCCAGACCCTGTTTGCCTGGGTACCAGCAGCGGTGGCTGCAGAACAGCGGATTTTCGTGAACCGCGAATGCTGCTGTCTGATGGTTCCTCTGGAAGTTTTGTCTCAGAGGAGTACCCGGCCGTGTGAGGTGTCAGTCTGCCCCTACTGGGGGGTGTCTCCCAGTTAGGCTGCTCAGGGGTCAGGGGTCAGGGACCCACTTGAGGAGGCAGTCTGCCCATTCTCAGATCTCCAGCTGCATGCTGGGAGAACCACTGCTCTCTTCAAAGCTGTCAGACAGGGACATTTAAGTCTGCAGAGATTACTGCTGTCTTTTTGTTTGTCTGTGCCCTGCCCCCAGAGGTGGAGCCTACAGAGGCAGGCAGGCCTCCTTGAGCTGTGGTGGGCTCCACCCAGTTCGAGATTCCCGGCTGCTTTGTTTACCTAAGCAAGCCTGGGCAATGGCGGGCACCCCTCCCCCAGCCTCGCTGCCACCTTGCAGTTTGATCTCAGACTGCTGTGCTAGCAATCAGCGAGACTCCGTGGGCATAGGACCCTCCGTGCCAGGTGCAGGATATAATCTCCTGGTGCGCTGTTTTTTAAGCCCGTCGGAAAAGCGCAGTATTGGGGTGGGAGTGACCCGATTTTCCAGGTGCCGTGTGTCACCCCTTTCTTTGACTAGGAAAGGGAACTCCCTGACCCCTTGCGCTTCCCAAGTGAAGCAATGCCTTGCCCTGCTTCAGCTCGCGCACGGTGCGCTGCACCCACTGTCCTGCACCCACTGTCTGGCACTCCCTAGTGAGATGAACCCGGTACCTCAGATGGAAATGCAGAAATCACCTGTCTTCTGCATCACTCACGCTGGGAGCTGTAGACCGGAGTTGTTCCTATTCAGCCATCTTGGAGACTTAAACGTTAGACCTAAAACCATAAATTCCCTAGAAGAAAACCTAGGCATTACCATTCAGGACATAGGCATGGGCAAGGACTTCATGTCTAAAACACCAAAAGCAATGGCAACAAAAGCCAAAATTGACAAATGGGATCTAATTAAACTAAAGAGCTTCTGCACAGCAAAAGAAACTACCATCAGAGTGAACAGGCCACCTACAAAATGGGAGAAAATTTTCACAACCTACTCATCTGACAAAGGGCTAATATCCAGAATCTACAATGAACTCCAACAAATTTACAAGAAAAAAACAAACAACCCCATCAAAAAGAGGGCGAAGGACATGAACAGACACTTCTCAAAAGAAGACATTTATGCAGCCAAAAAACACATGAAAAAGTGCTCACCATCACTGGCCATCAGAGAAATGCAAATCAAAACCACAATGAGATACCATCTCACACCAGTTAGAACGGCAATCATTAAAAAGTCAGGAAACAACAGGTGCTGGAGAGGATGTGGAGAAATAGGAACACTTTTACACTGTTGGTGGGACTGTAAACTAGTTCAACCCTTGTGGAAGTCAGTGTGGCGATTCCTCAGGGATCTAGAACTAGAAATACCATTTGACCCAGCCATCCCATTACTGGGTATATACCCAAAGGACTATAAATCATGCTGCTATAAAGACACATGCACACGTATGTTTATTGTGGCACTATTCACAATAGCAAAGACTTGGAACCAACCCAAATGTCCAACAATGATAGACTGGATTAAGAAAATGTGGCACATATACACCATGGAATACTATGCAGCCATAAAAAATGATGAGTTCATGTCCTTTGTAGGGACATGGATGAAATTGGAAATCATCATTCTCAGTAAACTATCGCAAGAACAAAAAACCAGACACCGCATATTCTCACTCATAGGTGGGAATCGAACAATGAGAACACACAGACACAGGAAGGGGAACATCACACTCTGGGGACTGTTGTGGGGTAGGGGGAGGGGGGAGGGATAGCTTTAGGAGATATACCTAATGCTAAATGACGAGTTAATGGGTGCAGCACACCAGCATGGCACATGTATACATATGTAACTAACCTGCACATTGTGCACATGTACCCTAAAACTTAAAGTATAATAATAAAATAAAAATTTTAAAATTTAAAAAAAAAAACAACTAAATGATGGTTAAAGCAAGATAATGACACAACCCAAAACAAATAAAAATATAGGGAGAATAAGAAGAGTAAAATAAAAATACAATAAGTGGGATGCTGAGACAGGAGGATCAATTGAGCCCAGCCTGGGCAACATGGCAAAACTCCATCTCTTTAAAAAGTACAAAAATTAGCCAGGCATGGTGGCACACTCCTGTACTCCCAGCTTCTCAGGAGGCTGATGTGGGAAAATTGCTTGAGTCCAGGAGGTCAAGGCTGCAGTGAGCCATGAGCCACTGCACTCCAGCCTGCATGACAGAGTGAGACTGTGTCTCAAAGAAATGGAAAAAAATAAAATCAATAAAGGACTGCCTTACAGATGCTGGCTAGAAACAAGAAGTGTATTACTTCATATCTGACATTGGGAGAGAAGAAGGATAAAGGGGGAAATTGGCTACTAATTCTAGTAATGCTCATAGTAGAGAACCAACAGACAGTACTCCTCTAAAAATGACAGGAAAAAAAGAAAACAACTGGTGAAATATCTCTGATGAATATTGATGGAAAAATCCTCAACAAAATACTAGCAAACCAAATTGAACAATATGTTAAAAAGTGCTTTCATCATGACCTAGTGAAATTTATTCCTGGGAGGAAAGGATGGTTCAAAATATGCAAATCAATGAATGTGATACATCATATCAACAGAATGAAAGACAAAAGCCATATGATCATTTTCATTTGATGCTAAAAAAAAGCATTTGATAAAATTCAACATCACTTCAGGATAAAAACCATCAAAAATGGTGTAGAAGGAATATACCTCAGCTTAATAAAAGCCATATATGACAGACCCACAGCTGGTAACATACCGAATGAGAAAAAACCAAAAGCCTTTCCTCTAAGAATAGGGACACAACAAGGATGCCTGCTTTCACCACTGTTACTCAACATAGTACTGGAGGTCTTAGCAAGAGCAATTGGACAAGAGAAAGAAATAAAGGGCATCCATATTGGAAAGGAAGAAGTCAAACTGTCCTTGTTTGCAGATGCTTATACTTAAAAAAATTTAAAGAATCCACACAAAAGAACTGTGAGAACTGATAAATTCAGTGAAGCTGCAGGTTACAAAATCAACCTACAAAAATCAGTAGCATTTCTATATCCCAACAATGAACAATGTGAAGAAGAAATTTAAAAAGTAATCCCATTTACAATAGCCACAAATAAAATAAAATACCTAGGAATTAACTTACCCAAAGAAGTGAAAGATCTGTATAATGAAAACTATAAAACACTGATGAAAGAAATTGAAGAGAACACCAAAAAGTAGAAAGATATTCCATGTTCATGGATTGGAAGAATCAATATTGATAAAATGTCCATACTACCAAAACAATCTACATATTCAATGCAATCCATATCAAAATACCACTGACATTCTTCACAGAAATAGAAAAAACATCCTAAAATTTACATGGAACCACAAAAGACGCAGAGTAGCCAAAGCAATCCTAAGCAAAAAGAATCATATTACCTTACTTAAAATTATACTACAGAGCTATAGTAACCAAAACAACATGGTACTGGCATAAAAATAGACATGCAGACCAATGGAACAAAATAGCTAACCAGAAACAAATCCATGCACCTCCAGTGAACTCATTTTCAACAAAGGTGACAAAAGCATACACTGGGGGAAAGATAGTCTCTTCAATAAATGGTACTGGGAAAACTGGATATCCATATGTAGAAGAATGAAACTAAACCTGTATCTCTTGCCATATGCAAAAATCAAAATAAAATGACTAAAGACTTAAATCTACAACCTCAAACTAATACAAGAAAATATTGGGGAAATGCTCCAGGGCATTGGTCTGGGTAGAAACTTCTTAAGTAATACCCCACAAGCACAGGTGACTAAAGCAAAAATGGACAAATGGGATCATATCAAGTTTAAAAGCTTCTACCCAGCAGAGGAAACAATCCACAAAGTGAAGAGACAAGCCACAGAATGGGAGAAAATACCGCAAACTACCCATCTCACAAGGGATTAATAACCAGAATATATAAGGAATTTAAACAACTCTGTATGAAAAAAACATGTAATAATCCTATTTTAAAATGAGCTAAAGATTTAAATAGACATTTCTCAAAAGTACAGTCCAGGCACAGTGGCTCATGCCTGTCATCCCAACACTTTGGGAGGCTGAGGCAGGCAGATCACCTGAGTTCAGGAGTTTGAGACCAGCCTGGCCAACATGGTGAAACCCTGACTCAACTAAAAATACAAAAATTAGCCAGGCATGGTGGCAGGTGCCTGTAATCCCAGCTACTCGGGAGGCTGAAGCAAGAGAATCTCTTGAACCTGGGAGGTAGAGGTTGCAGTGAGCCGAGACTGCACCATTGCACTCCAGCCTGGGTGACCAGAGTGCGACACCGTCTCAAAAAAAAAAATAAATAAATACAAATGACAAACAGGCATATAAAAATGTGCTCAACATCACTGATCATCAGAGAAATGCAAATCAAAAACTGCAATGGGATATCATCTCACCCCAATTAAAATGGCTATTATCCAAAAGACAGGTAATAAGAAAAGCTGGTAAGGATGTGGAGAAAAGGGAAAATTCATACACTGTTGGCGGGAATGTAATTTAGTACAACCACTGTGCAGAACAGGTTGGAGTTTCCTCAAAAAACTAAAAATAGAGCTACCATATGATTCAACAATCCCACTGCTGGATATCTACTCAAAAGAAGGTACATTAGTCTATCAAAGAGATATCTGCACTCCCATGTTTGTTGCAATGTTGTTCACAGTAGCCAAGACTTGGAAGCAACCTAAGTGTCCATCAGCAGATGAATGGATAAAGAAAATGTATATATGCACAATGGCATACTATTCGGCCATAAAAAAGAATGAGATCCTGTTATCTGCAACAACACGGATGGAACTGGATGAAATAAGCCAGGCACAGAAAGACATACTTCTCATGTTCTCATTTATAAGAGCTAAAAATTAAAAATGATGGAACTCAGAGAGAGTACAAGGATGAAAGACAAACTT
Organism: Pongo abelii; assembly: GCF_028885655.2. Taxonomy (NCBI): domain Eukaryota; kingdom Metazoa; phylum Chordata; class Mammalia; order Primates; family Hominidae; genus Pongo; species Pongo abelii. Next base: position 69,198,630 of record NC_071997.2, read on the forward strand.
CTCATGTTCTCACTTATTTATAAGAGCTAAAAATTAAAATAATTGAACTCAGATAGCGTAGAAGGATGGTTACCAGAGGCTGGGAAAGGTAATGGGGGAGGTAGTGGGGAAGTGAGGATGGTTATTGGGTACAACAAAATAGAATGAATAAGACCTAGTATTTGCTAGCACAACACAGTGTCTATGGTAAAAAATAGTTGTACATTTTAAAATAACTAAAAGAGCATAATTGGATTGTTTGTAAAATAGAGAGTAGAAGGATGGTTACCAGATCTGGGAAGCATTAGTGGGGAGGTGGAGATGGTTAATACATACCAAAAAAAGACAGTTAGAAATAATGAATAAGACATAGTATTTGACAGCACAATAGGGTGAATTTAGTCAATAATAATTTAATTGTACACTTTAAAATGACTAAAAGAGTATAATTGGATTGTTTGTAACAGAAAGGATAAATGCCTAAGGTGATGGATACCCCATTTCCACAATGTGATTATTATACATTGCATGCCTGTTTCAGAACATCTCATATACTCTGTAAAGATCTATACCTACTATGTAACCACAAAAATTGTTTTTAAAAATTAATAAAAAAGACAGGTGCCAAGGGTATTATATAAAGCTATCGATATGAATGCAACTATTGGAATAAATACAAACTTTACTAAGTATCAAAAGTTTATACACACACACGCATACACCCCAAATAAGGCAGACAACACACACTCTATATGTGTGTACAATGAAACAATATGACAAATTTGAGGCCAGATATAAAGATCTTATCAATGAATGTAAATGGGCTGAACTCACTTATAAAAAGTTCAGATTAGTAACAGAGCAAAATCTAAAACTAGGCTGAATATAAGATAGATAGATACACAGACAAGGGAAGGAAGGAGGAAGAGGAAGAATGAGAGATTGATTTATAACGGTTGAAAATAAAGGATAAACAAAGATGCAGACAAATGAAATGTGACACCCAGTCTTGGTATCTGAGAAAGGTATATAATTCAGATCAAACAGAGACAGAAGGAGGGCTTTCATAATGCTAAATACTACAATTCACAATGAAGATGTAATGCTTTATGGAATCTCCTAATAACACAGCAACAGCTTTCGTTAAGCAGAAGTTACAGGGCTGCAAGTAGAGATAGAAAGAACTGCACTATAAAAGGAAACTTTAACATACCTCTCTCAATTTAAGAAAAATCAAGTGGACAAAAAATTAAGGAGGAAATAGAAAATCTAAACAACATAATGAGGTAGATCTTTTAGATCTGTAGTAAACTCTGAATTCTGATAATGGAGGATATGCCTTTTTTTAAGTGCTGATGGGAACATTCAGGAAAAGTTGGCCATATCTTAGGCAACAAATGAAACTTCAATCATAAGTCAATTTCAAAGAACAGAAACAATAGAGAAAAATACACCCTGATCTGAAAGCAATAAAATGAGAAATGATTAACAAAATACAATCAAAAGGCCTGCTATTTGGCATCTTAAAAACATAACTATTGAATAATTCTTAAACTGCAGAATTTCTTGAAAATAAAGCTAAAGAAAATCCTATATATATAAAAAATGATTGAGATATTAGGGTAAAATATATAGTACTTAATGTTTATATCAATAAAAATGAAATTTTAAGAAAATTAGAAAACCTTAAAAGCTGTGAAATAGAGCAGTCCTCAAAAAAAAAAAAAAAGGCAGAAGGAAGGACTGAATTTAAAAAGCAGAAATTAATGCTAGAATTTATAGAAATTAAATCTAGAAAGTAGAAAAACAACAGAACTAACAAATCCCAAATTTGGCCACTTGAAAAATGAGTCACAAAAATAATCAGCTGTTGGAGAAAGGGAAAAGGCACAAATATACAAAATAGAAATGATGAATAATTACCAAACAGAAAATTTTAAGTATTATAAGAGAATACTTCATACAACTCTATGCAAATAAATTTGAAGAGTCACATTGGATGGATAATTTCTAAGAAAATTACAGTTTACCAGACTAACATTAAGTCTTAAATGACAAATTACCTTAGAAGAGAATAAGAAACTTAAAGTGCTCCCCCCACAATAACAGTCCTGGCTCAAAAAGTTTAGTGACGAAATTCTACCAGACCTGTAAAAATCAGATTACCCAATGGTTCTTAAACTTTACTAGAACATTAAAAAAGAGGAAATTGTCAAAATTGATGTTATAAAGTACAACATTGATCTAAAACCTTAAAACCTATTGTACTGCAGATCATTCTCACTCAATGAGTATCAGTGTAAAGTATTAGCATGTGGAATCCAAAGCACATTTTAAAAATACTATATCGTGACCAAGTGGGGTTTATTCCAGTTTGCAAGTATGATTTTTGTATTAGTCCATTCTCACATTGCTAAAAGGCACTACCTCCTGAGACTGGGTAATTTATAAAGAAAATAGGTTTAATTGACTCACAGTTCTGCAGGCTGTACAGGAAGCACGGCTGGGGAGGCCTCAGGAAACTTACAATCATGGTGGAAGGCAAAGAGGAAGCAGGCATGTCCTACATGTCTGGAGCAGGAGGAAGAGAGTGAAGGTGAAGGTGCCACACACTTTTAAACATCCAGATCTCATGAGAACTCACTCTCTATTATGAGAACAGCAAGGGGGAAATCCTCCCCCATGATCCAATTACCTCCCACCAGGCTCCTCCTCCAACATTGGGAAATACAATTTGACATTAGATTTGGTAGATTTGGGTGACGACACAGACCCAAACCATATCATTTAGCCCCTGGCCCCTCCCATATCTCATGTCCTTCTCACATTTCAAAACACAATCATGCCTTCCTAACAGTCCCCCAAAGTCTTAACTCATCCTCACCTCCCCATTACCCTTCTCAGCTCTGGTAACCATCCTTCTACTGTCTATCTTACATACAATCCAATTATACTCCTTTAGTTATTCTTAAATGTACAATTATTTTTTACCATAGATACCCTGTTGTGCTAGCAAATACTAGGTCTTATTCATTCTTTCCATTTTGTTGTACCTAATAAACATCCTCACTCTTCCCCACTACCCTTCCCAGCCTCTGGGTTCCTCTGGGTTCTGCTCTCTCTGAGTTCCATCATTCTAATTTTTAGCTCTCATAAATAAGTGAGAACATGATAAGTTTGTCTTTCTGTGCCTGGCTTATTTCATCCAGTTCCATCCATGTTGTTGCAGATAAAAGGACCTCATTCTTTTTTGTGGCTGAATAGTATGCCATTGTGTATATATACCACATTTTCTTTATCCATTCATCTGCTAATGGACAGTTAGGTTGCTTCCAAGTCTTGGCTCCTGTGAACAACATTGCAACAAACATGGGAGTGCAGATATCTCTTTGATAGGCTAATGTACCTTCTTTTGAGTAGATACCCAGCAGTGGGATTGTTGAATCATATGGTAGCTCTATTTTTAGTTTTTTGAGGAACCTCCAACCTGTTCTCCATAGTGGATGTACTAAATTACATTCCCACCAACAATGCATGAGTTTTCCCTTTTCTCATCTTAAAAAAGACAAGTCCCTTCCACCTATGAACCTGTAAAATCAAAAACTAGTTACTTCCAAGATACAATGGGGGTACAGGCATTGGATAAATACATCCATTCCAAAAGGGATAAATCAGCCAAAACAAAGGGACTACAGGCCCCATGCAAGTTTGAAACCCTCCAGAGCAGTCATTAGGTCTTAAAGCTCCAAAATAATCTCCCTTGACTCCATGTCTCACATCGAGCACATGCTGATGTAAGCAGTGGGCTCCCAAGGCCTTGGACAGCTCTGCCCCTTTGGCTCTGCAGGGCTCAGCTCCCATGACTGCTTTCATGAGCTGCTGTTGAGTGCCTGTGGTTTTTCCAGGTGCACAGTACAAGTTGTTGGTGTATCTACCATTCTGGGGTCTGGGGGATGGTGGCCCACTTCTCACAGCTCCACTAGGCAGTGCCACATTGGGGACTCTGTGGGTGGCGGGGGGGGCCTCCAACCCCACAGTTCCCATCTGCACTGCTGTAGTAGAACTTCTCCATGAGGGTCCTGCCCCTGCAGCAGACTTCTGCCTGGACATCCAGGCGTTTCCATACATCCTCTGAAATCTAGGCTGACGTTCCCAAGCCTCAACTCTTACACTGTGCACCTGCAGGCTTAACACCACATGGAAGCCACCAAGGCTTAGGGCTTGTACCCTCTGAAGCAATGGCCCAAGCTATACCTTTGCTCATTTTAGCCATGGCTGGAGTTGAAGCAGTCACAATGAAGGGTGCCTTGTCTGGAGGCTGCACAGAGCAGCAGGGCCCTGGGCCTTGCCCACAAAACTATTCTTCCCTCCTAGGCCTCCAGGCTTGTGATAGGAGGGGCTGCTGCAAAGGTCTCTGAAATGCCTTGGAGGCATTTTCCTTATTGTCTTTACTAACATTCAGCTCCTCTTATGCAAATTTCTGCAGCCAGCTTGAATTCCTCCCCAGAAAGTGGATTTTTCTTTTCTACCACATGGTCAGGCTGCAAATTATCCAAACTTTTACACTCTGCTTTCCCTTTAAATATAAATTCCAGTTTCAGATCATCTCTACTCACTCATATGACCACATATTGTTAGAAGCAACCGGGCCAAACCTTGAATGCTTTGCTGCTTAGAAATCCTTCTGCCATATACCCTAAATCATGACTCTCAAGTTGAAATTTCCACAGATCCCCAGAGCAGGGGCACAATGCTGTCAGTGTCTGCTAAAGCATAGCAAGAGTGACTTTTCTCCAGTTCCCAATAAGTTTCTCATCTCCATCTGAGACCACCTTAGCCTGGACTTCAACAATTTAACCAGTCTCTAAGAAGCTCCAAACTTTCCCTCATCTTCCTGTCTTCTTCTGAGCCCTCCAAACTGTTCCAACTTCTGCCCACTACCCAGTTCCAAAGTTGCTTCCACATTTTCAGGTATCTTTATAGCAATGCCCCTCTCCCAGTACCACTTTTCTGTATTAGTCCTTTCTCACATTGCTATAAAGAACTATCTGAGACTGGGTAATTTACAAAGATAAGAGGCCTCAGGAAACTTACAGTCATGGCAGAAGGTGAAGGGCGAACAGGAGGAAGAGAGTGAAGGTGAAGGTGCCACACACTTTCAAACAATCTGATCTCCTGATAACTCACTCACTATTACTAGAACAGCAAGGGGGAAATCTGCCTCCATGATCCAATCACCTCCCACTAGGCTCTTCCTCCAACACAGGGGATCACCCCTCCCAAAGTTAACTTACAAATTTAACATTATGCATATAAAAATGCCATCAGACTATTTTTCCCTGGCGTCCACAAGTTAATTGTAAAATTTATTTGGAAAGCCAATAAAAAAAAATCTGGGAATATCCTGCAAAAGAATAGTAAAAAGAACCTAGCCCCACAGACATTTAAACATACTGTAAAAACTCTTTAATTAAAATTACAGAGTATATTGGTATCCCAATGGAAATGAGCAGAAAATCTGTATGGAAATTTAGTGTATGATAAAAGCAGTTCAGATCAGTGGAGAAAAGATGAACTTCAGCTTTTTAATAAATGGAATTTCTGTAAGTGTATTAGATTTTTTAATGATAAAATTGGATTCACTCCTCACCCCATAATAAATTCCAGAAGGATGAGGGATTTAAATGTAAACAAATGAAACCATATAAGTGCTAGAAGAAAACAAGGGTGAAATCTGGTATAACCTGTAAATGGGAGAACCCTTCCTAAAAATGAGTAGTAGACAAAATATCTCCCCCGAGAGATGTTCACATTCTAATCCCTAGAACCTGTGAATATGCTACGTTACATGGCAAAAGGGACTTTGCAGATTTAACTAAGATTACAGAGAAATTATTCTGTATTATCCAGGTGGGCCCAATCTAATTAAATGAGCCAGAGAACTTTCTTTGGCTAGGTAAGATGTGGTAGAAAAGGAGGTCTTGCAGCAACATGGATAGAACTGGAGGCCATTATATTAAGTGAAACAAGTCAAACACAGAAAGACAAATATTGCATGTTCTTACTTATAAGTGAGAGCTAAATAATGGCTAGTTTCAGATATGTTGAAATTTCCATAATAAATAATGTATGTTTAATCACAAGCTTACATAAGTACCCTCATACATATCTTCATGCTCATTCTATTGATGTTTTTTACAGGATATACTTCAATAGGTAGGCTTTCTAGGCCAAAGAGTATGAATATTTTTATTTTTATTTTTATTAATACTGCCAAATTGCCCTTTTAAAAATACAACTAACCCTTGAACAAGGTGGAGGTTTGGGGGCACCCCCATAAAGTAGAAAATCCATGTATAACTTTTGACTTTACCAAAACTCAACTACTAGTAGCCAACTGTTGATTGGAAGCATTACCAATAGCATAAACAATCAATTAACATATGTTTTATATGTTATATTATATACTATCTTCTTACAATAAAGTAAGCTAGAAAAAAGAAAATTTTATTACAAAAATCATAAGGAAGGGAAAATATATTTACCATTAAATGGAAGTGAATTATCATAAAGGTCTTCATCCGTGTTGTCTTTGTGTTGAGTAGGCTGAGAAGGAGGAAGAGGAGGGGTGGGTATTGCTGTCTTGGGGTGGCAGAGGCAGGATACGTGAAGGAGGTTGAAGGAGAGGCAAGAGAGGTAGGCATACTTGGTGTAACTTTATGGAAATACATCATAATTTGTTTATTTCTTTTTCACTTCTCTAAAAATATTTCTATATTGTACCAATCCTTCTTCCATTGTTTGCTTTAGTTTCAGTGCCTGTTTCATAGAAGGGTCTGTGTCAGAAGCAGTCAAAAGCAGTCTTGAACAGTCAGAACCCTTCTGCCAGATTGTCAATTTGTTTTCTGGCACTGGTTCTTCTATGTCTTCTTCCTCATGGTCTGACTACTTATAGTCAGAGGCACTCATGTCTTCCTTACTAATAAATGTCCTTTGTGGCATTTTTTTCCCCCAAGAATCAAGCACTTTTCTCTACATTAAACACCTCAGGTAGATATCCTTTCTCCTCAATGATTTTCTTAATGGTGCCTGAGAACTTGTCTGCTGCTTCTTGGTCAGCAGAAGCTGCTTCTCCTGTTATCTTGATATTTTTAAAGCCAAACACCTGTCTAAAATTATCAGACCATCCTTTGCTGGCATTAAATTCTCCAGCTTTAGATCCTTCATCTTCCTTTTGCTTTAAGTTGTCATATAATGACTTCACATTTTCTCAAATCGTTATAGTCTATAGATATGTCTTTCTCATAGGAATCCTGTAACCCACATGAAAGCTGTGTTTTCAAAACAAGATAAAAGGGTATTTTGCAAAAAGTGCAAGATTTTAGCACCTGCTAGCATAGCTTCAGTGACAGCTTCATGAATTTCCTTTTCCTTTTTTAGAATGGTCCTTATGCTGGATTCATTTATCTTGAAATGGTGAACAACTACAGCTGCAGATCCCCAGTCTATTGTACATATCAAGCAATTCAACATTATTCAACATTGTCTTGTAACGTCAGGACTTTTCTCTACTTCTTGGCAGAAATTCCAGCATCACTAGTGGCACTTCATAGGGAACTGATAGTGTTATTCAAGGTTTCTGGTATTGCACTAAATATAATGAAAAATATACAAGAACCACAAAAGATCACTTTTTACTATGATACACAATTTACTTAAGAGACAAACTGCTCGTGGATAGATGATTAGCATCATGCAGCATTTTAAGCAGATACTCAAAAACCTCAAATCCACCACATTAGCAACAGGAGGTGGCTATACAATTATTACAGTAGTACATTATGTGTACTACAGTTAATTTTATGCTATTATGACTTAATATTCAATGTTTATATTTGTTAACATTTCTTTTGATTGAATGGTTTCATGTATGGTCTATAAGTGTGTGTACACATTTTGATAAATTTTAACTTTTTATAATAGATTTGTATTTATTTATCTTAGACTAATATCTACATGTTTTTTTGAATTCATGAAATACCTTTTTCTTAATTTTTTTGCATATTTTTAGCCTATGTGGTTCATCTGTGAGTTTTTTCAAATTGTCACAAACCTCCAAAAACTTTTTTTTTTATATATTTGTTGAAAAAATCTATGTCTGTCCTGGCATGGTGGCTCACGCCTATAATCCTTTGGGAGGCTGAGGCAGGAGGATCACTTAAGCCCAGGAGTTTGAGGCTGCAGTGATCTGTGATCACTGCACTCCAGCCTGGATGCCAGAATGCAACCCTGTCTTAAAAAAATTTAAAAAAAAAAATCCATGTATAAGTGGACCCATGCAGTTCACACCCATGTTGTCACGGGTAAACTGTATTAATTTACCAATAATATGTAAGATGCCCACTTCTAAATGCCACTTCCAACAATCTGAGAGATTACGTGACCTGCTTAAGATCTCATGGCAGAGTGTAGAATAACTCTCATAATTATCAGTAATTATTGTTGCCTGACTCAGTACAGTTTATTTGAACAGTTTGTAAATGTGCATCTATGAAACACTGAATGAAAAGGCTCATCGGCCTTTGACTCCTCTACCAATTATAAAAATGTCATCTTGGTTTTGAGTCAATAAAAATTTAAAGAATAAGTGCAAAATAAGTTAAATATTAACTCTAAAAGAAAAAATTTTTGAAATGTAGATTGTTAAAGTCATTTAATCAAGACTAGTCAGTTGTTTATATATTTCCTAGCCCTATATTTAACTATAAAATTACCATACATTTTTGAGAAAATATATAAAAATAAAACAGTAATAACTAGTATTCTACCAGTACATTTGAGTTGTAGAAAACCATCTGATTACTACTGAAATACAATAAACAGATTTTGTGATTCCTGATATTGATTATATTTTCTACTTGCAACAAGCAATGAAAACTGAAATCTGATCTTGTTTAAGAAAATTTCTTTTCCTATCAAGTTATGCTGGAATAAACTGGTTCAAATATCTGCTTTTTCCTGTGATATGCTTTGATAATATATAGACACTGAAACTCAATGTATCAACCAACACATAGTAATGATAATTGAAAATGAAATTTTTAGAAAATACTTTAATCTCAATACCTTTACATCTCTCCAAAGAATGACTACTTATTTCCATATAGGCACATCAACTCATATCAAAGATTTCTAAGATGAGAAGGGAAAACTCAATGTTAAAGACAAACTTTTGTACAGAAATATAACACATTATCATTAATTGCATATTTTTCCTGTTTTGCTTACTTATTTTTCTAATGAAAAGAACTGTCAACAATATATATGCGGGTATTTCTTACACAGGAAGGCATAACTTCCATAGAGATCACATCAACACTTTGCAATAACTAAGACCAACAGTATGGGACTTCATAACATTTACCCTAAAAGATAAGTTGCCTGTTATCAGCCTTTTGGGTGAAGGTAACATTATTTTTTTTCTTTCTTTCTTTTGATAAGCTGCTGACACTTACTGAACATCCTAACACTTCCTCCATCATCCTCTTAGTCTCTTGCCTTTTTCTAGTTCTAAAAAATGGAAAAATATTATTTTCTTTAAGAGCAGCATGGAAAATACTATATTTGGAAGGACAACAAAGTGTGAACTAAGTGAACTTGAAGGTAGAAAAAATAATATCAAAACATTTTTAAAGGTTTGTAATAATTCCATAATTTATAGGGATATTTAAAAATGAAAGTATGTGGTTTTCTCAAGCTATTAGTATATCACAGATTTAGAAATCACTACCAGAAGGTTTTCTTTCTTTTCAATCTAATGGTCTTACCAGTAAGTAGAAGTCATTAAATAAATCAGCAAGCTCATGTTATCACAGGATCATGACCAGTATCATTCTTCCATTAACTCAAAATTTTGCAAAAAGCCACCTTCACATATATATAAATTTTTTTCCTTGTGAATAACCTTGGGTTGTAAAAGTTACATATGACTGCTCTATTTTGATAAAATTAATTTTACCCAACAATGCAAATTTTTAATGTTTACTTTTTTTAAAAAAATCACTTAGCTTATATATAAAATATCAAATTACTAGCCGAGGCAACATAGTTAGACCCCATATCTACAAAAGTAATTTAAAAATTAGCCAGGCATGGTGGTTCGTGCTCGTACTTCCAACTACCCAGGAGGCTGAGCTAGGGAGGATTGCTTAAGCCTAGCAGTTAGAGGTTGCAGTGAGCTATGATCATGCCACTTCACTCCAGCCTGGAAAACAGAGCAAGGCCTTGTTTCTAAATAAATAAATAATGTCATATGAACAGATAAAGGCATAAAATGCAAATGTTCAGTTACTTTTAAACATTTTTGTTAACATATATTGGTTTGCTCTCTTGATCTATTTCCCACAACTTCTAATTATTTACATAAGAAATTTGGCTGTAATTCTAGTAGAATATAAAATGCAACTGAGTTCAATAGAGATTCATTCATATGTAACTATCTTCTAAGAATAAAGCTTTTTTGGAAAAAAAAAAAAAAACACCTAAAACATAAAGCTTATTAAAGGATTATGTTTGGGGGTTCCCTAAATTGTTTCCAAGATCAGTATGGAAAATTCTTGTAAACAGTTCAGTTCTTACTCAGTCAGTGTCCTTTTAACTTAAAAGGCTTTGTAGTATAATTGCTGTGTAAATATCAGAATTTTCCATATATTGTGCAATGTACATAAAGAAGTCACCAAATGGCTTATCTTGTACTTATCAACTTGTTTATTTTTATGCCTCCAGAAAGCTGTATTTTTTTACAAGAGCAGCTGCTACTTTGTAAATATTTTAATGGTTTCTGTTAAGTAGAGCTGTCAGTTTAACAAACAATATTATAAAAGATTTTCATTCTTCCATGTGATTGAACATCTTGAAAAGTGTTTTACCTTGAAAATCCTTTGGAGATTTTAGACTGGAAAGGATATCTTCTTTGAAGGCACAAAGCCAACAAAAGAATAGATAGGTTTAAAGAATAATGTATAAGATCACCAGAGAAACAGTGCCATTTATTTCAGAAGACAAATGTGTAACAGCAATAAGTTCTCTTAGCTCACTTCTCTTCTTTTGACTTCAGCAGTTTGTTGAAATGGAAGAGCACTGGCTTTGTGCCAGACATTTCAGGTATGAACCTTGATTCTTTTGCCACTTAATAGATATTGATTTAGAGCAAGCCAATTAACCTCTTTGACCCTCAGTTTCTGTATCTGCAAATGGGGTAATGATACCTACCTTAAAGGGTCATTATGAGAATTAGAGATAATATATGTAAATGGGCTAACTGAATAAAGGTGGCAATTATTATTCTATCCTACCTACCTAGCAACCAGGAGTCTCCCAATCATTCTTTAGTCTTTGTCCTTTACATTTTTATTCACCCAGCTTATCTCTTCTTTCTTTTTTGTCTACTTCATGGAATTGAAAGTAAGAAATATTTTAGAGATGATCTAATTTAGCACTTTTGTTGAACAAATGAGGAAATAGAAGCTCAGAGAGATTAAATGACTTGTCTAAGATCACAGATAGTTAAACACAGAGATCAGAACCCTGGTCTCCTGAGTTTTTCACTGTTTTCATTCTTGCTGTGAAATGGAATTTGATAAGGTAATTCTAGCCTGGATCTAAAGGAACGTGTTAAGATAGGATAGCAAAAAAACAGTGAAAGAGACAAGAAAAGGAAAAAATTTAAAGGGGGGTAAGGAGAGCTTTTCCTTTTGTTCTGCATCAAGGCTCAGCAAATTTTTTTAAGGGCCAGATAGTAAATAGTTTAGGCTTCTCAAGTCATATGGCCTCTATCTCAACTACTCAACTCCAACACTATAGTACAAAAGCAGCCTTAGACAATATGTAAACAAACAAGCATGGCTACGCTCCAGTAAAACTTTATTTGGACACTGAAATTTGAATTTCATATAATTTTCACATCTAAAAATATATCTTTCTTGTATTTTTTCAACCATTTGAAAATATAAAAACCATTCTTAGATTGTGGGCCATAAAAAAACAGATGTAGGGCTGCATTTGGCCCATGTGATCTATAGTTTGATGCCTTTAGAAGTATAAGCCTGATAAGTAGAACAGATATTCAGCCTTGATGTCATAGAAATAATAGAGTTTAATGGGGACTGGGATGAAGTGGAGTGTGCCTGCCCCACTGAAGTGGGCAGTAGCCATTCTGATTAAGGAGACTATGGCTTTTAGGAAATGGAGGCCAAATATTGCAAAATCTGACTTTTCAAAAAGCCTGAACACTGGATTTTTATGCTAAATCTCTCCATTTTTTTATGAATTAGGGTAGCTTCCATTGCACAAAACAGAATGAAAGCTCACCTAAATGTCCCAATTTTTTCTTTTGAGATGGAGTCTGGCTCTGTTGGCCCAGGCTGGAGTGCAGTGGCACAATCTCAGCTCACTGCAAGCTCTGCCTCCCGGGTTCACGCCATTCTCCTGCCTCAGCCTCCCGAGTAGCTGGGACTACAGGGCAGGGGCCCGCCATCAGGCCTGGCTAATTTTTTGTATTTTTTAGTAGAGACAGGGTTTCACCGTGTTAGCCAGGATGGTCTCGATCTCCTGACCTTGTGATACGCCTGCCTCAGCCTCCCAAAGTGCTGGGATTAACAGGCGTGAGCCACCACACCTGGCCCTAAATGTCCCAATTTTTAAGTGTTGGTAAATAATTCAAAATAGTTGTTAAATACTGTAGATCAAACATCTTTGAACTGAATTTGGCACATGGACTCCCAGTCTAAAATCTGTGTTCTAGGAAGACAAAGCAAAATTCTAGGTAATTCATGCTTCCTAGCAATAATTCAAATTTACCCAATTCAGGATCTTTCAGACCAAACACTTAACTTTTCCACAAACTGAACACAAAGGTGATTATAAAGTAATAGGTCACTCAGGCTATAATCACTCCCTATCCCATCCTGTACCCCACCCCCACCAAAATTCTGCTTCTTTGTAGTTTATTAGTTTAAGACATTAAGCTTTGTTTAGTAAGTGGTACCAAAGTACTAGTCACATCTAGAACCTTTCCTGGAATTGAGTACACTCAATATTATATTTCAAAAATATAATCACATATTATAGCTATAATCTAAGACTATCAGATTTAAAATAGTTAATATAAATTTTTTTTCTAACTCTTGTTGTCCTTTCTCAAAGTTAGAACCATATTAAATTGCTGCCACTATGGATCTTACTTTCATTTTATATTGAGGAAAACACAATTTAAACATATTTACAAATATAAAGGACCCAAAATATGTCCTTTAGCATCTTCTAAAAACTTTTCTCCTCTACATTTTTTTTTTTTTTTTTTTTGAGACAAGGTCTCACACTGTCACCCAGGCTGGAGTGCAGTGGCATGATCACGGCTCACTGCAGCCTCAACCTCCCCAGGTCAGGTGCTCCTCCCATTCAGCCTCCCAAGTAGCTGGGAGTATGTGTGTGTGCCACCATGCTTGGCTAGTTTTTGTATTTCTTTTTTTTTTTTTTTTTTTAAGAGATGGGGTTTTGCCATGTTGCCCAAGCTGGTCTTGAACTGCTTGGCTCAAGCAATCCGCCCGCCTCAGCCTCCCAAACTGCTGGGATTACGGGCATGAGCCATAGCACCTGGCCTCTTCTCTACTTCTATGTTGTCACTATTTGTTTATTTTTTTCTGCCCCCTCTCCCCACCCTGCTGTCACACTGTAAACTCATTAAGGATGGGATTATGTCAGCTTCATCTTTATATCCCCCAATCAGTAAAGATATCTGCACAGAATAGACCTTCAATAAATGTTTGCTTTTAAGAATGAACAATCAAACCTAATTTTCACATTTGAAAATGCAACCATCTAAGAACTCCATTTACTGGTAGAGATACGTTTTCATTTTATCTTAATGAATAGCAAAGAGTACAATTGATCCACGTAGTGATATTCTGGAAAATAAGTATGTTAATAGAAGGACCTACTACACTTTTCATCCTTAAAATAGTACTAGCATATCCAAGCAGAATGCATTACAGAAAGTTTTGGGAGGAGACAGTCCATATGCTGTATGTATTTTCTAATGGAATATAAAAAGAAATTCAATAACAGTAAGGATTGGGAAAAGGACTCAAGGTGACAATAAATATAATGTTTTGTCTGTCAAGGAAAAAGCATTTAGTCCTTACCTGCTGCAGTTTTCAAATATATATATCTATGTAGATCTACATACACACTGTGGAAATAATATACATAAGTGACATTAGCAAGATGGCAGATTAGGAAGCTCCAGGCCCTCATTTTTCTGTGGAGACAAATCATCTGTAACATATACATAAAAATAGCTTTGTGATAAATCTAGAAATTAGTTAATGGACTACAGGACTCAGGCAAGTGCAAAAACAAGAGAATGGATGGTGCCTGAGAGGGTAAGAGAGTTCATTGCATTTTGCTTGCCTGACCCCTCCCTTGGAACAGAAGAAATAGAGTGAAACTTCAATCCAGCATGCTAACTTGTTTGTGGGCTGCATTACTTTGCCCAGTGAACTGATGAGAATGACAGTTTGCATAGTTTGGATACAAGATTAGAGGCCACTGAAAACAGAGGTTAATGCCTTAGCATGTTAGACAGGAGAGACTCTGCGGTTCTGCAGGCAGGCTCTAGGGGGAGCAAGAGATTAAGGGCAGAAGACTACAACAGAAACAGCTCCCGTGAAGACACAGGAAAGGAAGACAGAAGCACCCAGATAAACCCCAAAGAAAAAGCATCCCCAGGAAAAATCTGAGAGGTCTCAGAACCTCTAGCCAGCCTGACTGGTCACAGTTTTCCCCCAAGTAAAAGTAGTTCATAAAGATTGAGAAAGGTGGCTGTTTCTTCAAATGCTCAAATCCCAACAAAAGACCTCAAGGCATAATGGGACCATGGCCTGACCAAAGGAACAAAATTAAGCTCCAGAAATTTGCCTTAAAGAAATGCAGATCTATAAGGTTCCTAAAAAAGAATTTATAATAACTCTCATAAAGATGATCAAGACCTACAAGAGAACACAGAACTGCACAGAAATCAGGAAGACAATGCATGAACAAAATAAGAATATCAACAAAGAGAAACTATTTTCAAAAAATTATAAAGCCAGGCATGATGGCTCAAGCCTCTAATCCTAGCACTTTGGGAGGCTGAGGAGGGAGGATTGCTTGAGCTCGGGAGTTCAAGACTAGTCTGGGCAACATAGCAAGACCCTGTCTCTTGAAAAAAAAAACAAAAATAAACTGTGGACCTGCAAAATACAAGTGAACTAAATAACTCACTAGAGGGGTTCAATGACAGACTTAAGCAAGCAGAAGAATCAGTGTTCTTGAAGTTAGCACATTTGGAATTATTGAGACTGAGGAGAAAAAAGAAAAAAAATGAAGATAAATTAACAGAACCTGAGCAGAATAATATATGTAGTATGGGAGTCTCAAAAGGAGGAAAGAAAGAGAAAGAGACAAAGAGCTTATTTGAACAAACAGTGGCTACAGACTTCTCAAGGCTGATAAAAGAAATGGACCTACAAACTCAAGAACTCAATGAACTCCAACTATGATAAACCTGAAGAGACCCATACCAAGGCACATTATAATCAAATTGTTATGAGTCAAAGGAAGAATCTTGAAACCAGCCAGAGAGAAACAACTCATCACGTACAAGTGAGCCAACTAAGATTAGATTATCAGCAGATTTCTCAATAGAAACCTTGAAGGCTAAAAAGAAATGGGATGATTAAAATGCTAAAAGAAAAAAAAAATCAACTAAGAATACTGTATCCAGCAAAACTGTCCTTCAGAAATGAAGAAGAAATGAAGACCTTTCCAGATAAACAAAAGCTGTTTAGTCAATATTACTAGACAATAAATACTAAGGAGAGTCCCTCAAATTAAACAAAGGATGGTAGGCATCAACATAGTAATATGAAATTATAAAGTTCTCCACTAATGATAAACATTTAAATAAATATAGAATCCTATATTGTAATTCTAGTGCATAAATCCACTTTTAATTCTTGTATATGCAAGTCTAAACAAGTAAATCACAGACACACACAATTATAAATCTATGTTAATTGGTACACAATATATATAACAGGTAATTTATGACAATAACATAAGGGGGGAAATGGCAGCTGTAAAGGAGAATTTGTGTATGCAATTGAAATTAAGTTCTTATTAGCCTAAAATAGATTTGTTATAACTTTAAGATACTTTCTGCAATTGCAGTGGTAACCACAAAATATCCATACAATGCACACAAAAGGACAAAGAAGGGAGTCAAAGACAGACAGTAAGAGAAAAATGAGGGTCCAAAAAGCCACGAGATATACAGGAAACGGGTAACAAAATGGCAATAGAAAATCCTTCCATATCAGTAATTACTTTAAAGTGAGGCAATTAAACCCCTCAGCCAAAAGATATATTGGCTAAGCGGATAAAAAAAATAAAAATAAGATCCAGTGATATGCTGCATAGAAGCACTTTAGATCTAACAACACATAAAGGCTAAACTTGAAGGATGAAAAAAGATACTCAATGCAGACAATAACCAAAAGAGAGGAGGGATATCTATACTAATATGAGGCAAAATAGACTTTAAGTCAAAAACTGTCACAAGAGACTAAGAAGGATACAATATAATGATTAAAGGGTCAATTCACCAGGGTGATATAGTAATTATAAATATTTATGCACTAAATATCAGAGCTCTTAAATATGTGAAGCAAACATTGACAGAATTGAAGGGATAAATACATATCAACACAGTAATAGTAGGAGATTTCAATAGCCCACTTTCAATAATGGATAGGACCACCAGATATAAGATAAGATCAATAAAGAACTAAAGGACTTCTTTTATTTTCCCCCCAAGGTGGCAGATCAGAAACTCTTCTAGCATGCTTCACCTATTTGGAAGCGCAAAAAAAAAAAAACAAAAAAAACAAAAAACAAAAAAACAGTGCATAGTCAATAGTGCTCTTTTATTCAAGAAGGAGCACAGAAATTCAAATCCTGGAAAATAAAAGGTGAGAAGGCACCCTGAGTAGCAGCATCTGGCTGAGAACTGTGAGTGAAGCCTGATATGGTAGAAGAGCAAAGAGTGTACCTCTGTGAAACCTTTCCTCTGAGAAACCATGCCACCCAGGCCATGGGAAACTACCTCGGCCCTTCTAAGCCCTGGGGCTAACATGGCGAGAGGCCAGGAGACTGAGAAAGAAAAATACTGGGAAATGCTCCAGTATTTTTCTCAGACCTGGGATCTAACAGGAGGATGCCCTTCTCAATCTTGGCTCACAACAAACTGGGCAGGATTCAGTAACCTAGCAACAGTAGCCATGGGCATTAGAGATTCTTGGGCTGGAGAATGGAGTGCTGGGAGTGGAGGTGGGGAAGGGCCCCCCACATCCAGAACTGAGTGGTGATTGTGGAGTGCATTCAAGCCATGGGTTCTGAAATTGGGCTTTCCCCCTTTGTGGAACCAGAGAAGGAGGAGATTTGCTAGACAGCCATGGTTTTCCCCAAGTGGTAAGATTTGTGGACAGGGATGGCACTGCGATCTAATGCCAGTCTGCATTGACTTTCCTGAGTGCCCCAGCTCATGGCAGGGTGGGATTCAACTCCATTGGTTCTGAGGAGTGAGAGGGAGGCCAATTCCCACACCAGCTCACCTGGCCTAGGAGCTTTGGCTGCCCTGGTCTTCACATGTGAGGAACTTGGTGCAGCAGCAGTGTTTCTACCCTTTACTGGGCATATCTCCAGGCATTTGGTGACTGCTTCCTAAACTCTGTTTGCATTCACTGTTTGGGAGGTAGGGGGCCGGGGGGCGGGAGCAGCGCAAGTGCAGGGTTGCCAGTCCAGCTCTGCCCAGCTTCACATACTCTCTCAGGCTGAGGATCAAACCCAAACCACTGAGCATTCCACAATCCAGCCCATTGCCTGGGACATTGGAGAGTTTCTCTTGGTAAACAAAGATCAAGCATGAACTTTACTACTACCACCACAGCCAGCTCTTACCTACAAGTGCCACTGACTGGCCTGGAGGTCAACCTGCACAATACAGGACAAAATCTGGTAACACAAGCCCATAGCACTTATGAATGAGATGAGCTCCTTGCGACCTATAACCTTGGCTTCACAAGAGGTCATGAGCCTGCTCACATGCCTGGTATACCACTACTACAACCAGCATTTGAAAAAGCCACCACGTGATGGTAATTTACAACCAAGGAATTCATACATAGTCTTTGCCACTGAATGCACCCAGAAGCAAAGCCAAACAGCCCTGCACGACATATATTACAGTCACATCCTCAAGGATTTGGGGGTGGGGGAGTGGGGGAAGTCCTGTCCAAATCCAAGTAAATTCAATAATAAGAAGTGACTACTTCTCCAAATGAGAAAAAATCTGCTTAATACTGGAAGCATGAAAAGTCAGGGGGTTATGACACCCCTCAAAGGATTACACTAACTCTCTAGCAATGGATGCTGACCAAAAGGAAATTTCTGAAATGCCAGATAAAGAATTCAAAATATTGATTTTATAGAAGCTCAATCAGATCCCAAAGAAATGTGAAAACCAATAGAAAGAAATCAGAAAATTAATTTTGGATATGAATGAGAAATTTATCACGGAGAACTTCACCAACTTTTTCTTATGTAAAAATGAACAAACATAACTTTTGGAAATGAAAAATTCACTGAAGGAATTAAAAAATACAGCTGAAAGGGTCAATAACTGACTAGATAAAGCAGAAGACAAAATCTCAAACTTTGAAGACAATCCTTTGAATTAATCTAGTCAGACAAAGATAAAGAAAAAAGAATAAAATAGAATGAACATTTTGAGAAGCACGGGATTATATAAAGAATCTAAACTTATGAGTCATTGGTGTTCCTGAGGGGGAAGAAAAAACAAAGTTTTGAAAATCATTTAAGGAAATAATAGATGAAAATTTCCCTAATTTTATAAGAGATTTAGACATGCAAATACAAGAGGCCAAATGAATACTAGGAGAACACACTGCCAGATGGATTTCACCACAATGTGTAGTCATTAAATTGTCTAAAATTAATATAAAGGAAGAAATCCTAAAATCAGCAAGAGAAAATCATCTAGTCACTTGTAAAGGAAACTCCATCAGACTAACAGTGGACTTCTCAGTGGGAACTTTATAAGCCAGTAAGAGATAGATTGGGATTCTATTTTCAATGTGCTTAAAGGAAAAAAAAATTGTAAACCACAAATTTTGTATTCTGCTAAAATAAGTTTCATAAATAAAGGAGAAATAAGGTACTTCCCAAACACTGACAGAATTTATCACCACTAGACGAACCCTATAAAAATATTCAAAGGAGTTCTAAACATGGAACAAAATGGTCAATGTTTGCCATCATAAAAAATACACAAAACTATAAAACTCACAGGTCTTATAAAAACAGTTACACAAAGGAGGAAGAGAAAGAAATCAAATTACAACAGGACAGAACTCCGCCAAACAACAAAGACAAACAGAAAGAGGGAAAAAAAGATGCAAATAATGTACAAAGCAATTTGATAACAATTAACATTATGATAGAAACAAACCTCACATATAACTATGAACATTGTACATAAATAGATAAAATGCTTAATTTAAAAGGTATAGATTGGCAGATGGGTTTTTTAAAATATGAACCATATTTTCATAAGAACTATAAGAAACTCCCCATATTGGTAAAGATTCTTATAGCCTGAAGGTAAAGGACTAGAAACAGATCTCCCGCACAAACAGAAACTAAAAGTGAGCAGGAGTATCTATGCTTATATCAGATAAAACAGACTTTTAATCAACAAAAGTAAAAAAAAAGACAAAGTCAGTCATTATATAATGATAAAGGGATCAATTCTACAAGAGGATATAAAAATCCTGAATATATACACACCAAACACTGGAGCAGTCAGAGTCACAAAACAAATATTACTGGACATAAAGAGATAGACAGCAATATAATAATGGTGGGAGACTTCAACACTGTACCTGTAGCAGTTCACAGATCATTGACAGAAAAACAACAAGGAACACTGGGCTTAAATTGATCTTGAGACCAAATGTACCTGACAGACATTTACAGAACATTCTACCCAACAACAGCAGAATATAGATTCTTCTCATCAGTGCATGCAGCATTCTCAAACACAGACCATACATCAGGTCACAAAACAAATCTCAATAAATTTTTAAAAATTGAAATCATACCAAGTATTTTCTCAGACCACAGAAAAATAAAACTATAAATAAATATCAGGAGGAATGATTGAAACTATACAAATACACACAAATTGGATAACATATTCCTGAATGGTCTTTAGGTCAATGACAAAATTAAGATGGAAATTTAAAAATTTTTGGAAATGGATGAAAATGAAAACAACATACCAAAACCTCTGGGATACAGCAAAAGCAGTGCTAAGAGGGAAGTTTATAGCATTAAATGCTTACAACCAAAGAATAGAAAAATCAAATTAACAACCTAACATCGCACCTCAAGAAACTAGGCATTACCATTCAGAACATAGGCATGGGCAAGGACTTCATGTCTAAAACACCAAAAGCAATGGCAACAAAAGCCAGAATTGACAAATGGGATCTAATTAAACTAAAGAGCTTCTGCACAGCAAAAGAAACTACCATCAGAGTGAACAGGCCACCTACAAAATGGGAGAAAATTTTCGCAACCTACTCATCTGACAAAGGGCTAATATCCAGAATCTACAATGAACTCCAACAAATTTACAAGAAAAAAACAAACAACCCCATCAAAAAGTGGGCAAAGGACATGAACAGACACTTCTCAAAAGAAGACATTTATGCAGCCAAAAAACACATGAAAAAATGCTCACCATCACTGGCCATCAGAGAAATGCAAATCAAAACCACAATGAGATACCATCTCACACCAGTTAGAATGGCAATCATTAAAAAGTCAGGAAACAACAGGTGCTGGAGAGGATGTGGAGAAATAGGAACACTTTTACACTGTTGATGGGACTGTAAACTAGTTCAACCATCGTGGAAGTCAGTGTGGCGATTCCTCAGGGATCTAGAACTAGAAATACCATTTGACCCAGCCATCCCATTACTGGGTATATACCCAAAGGACTATAAATCATGCTGCTATAAAGACACATGCACACGTATGTTTATTGCGGCATTATTCACAATAGCAAAGACTTGGAACCAACCCAAGTGTCCAACAATGATAGATTGGATTAAGAAAATGTGGCACATATACACCATGGAATACTATGCAGCCATTAAAAATGATGAGTTCATGTCCTTTGTAGGGACGTGGATGAAACTGGAAATCATCATTCTCAGTAAACTATCGCAAGAACAAAAAAACCAAACACCGCATATTCTCACTCATAGGTGGGAATTGAAAAATGAGAACACATGGACACAGGAAGGGGAACATCACACTCTGGGGACTGTTGTGGGGTGGGGGGAGGAGGGAGGGATAGCATTGGGATATATACCTAATGCTAGATGACGAGTTAGTGGGTGCAGTGCACCAGCATGGCACATGTATACATATGTAACTAACCTGCACATTGCGCACATGTACCATAAAACCTAAAGTATAATAATAATAATAATAATAAAAAGAAACTAGAAAAAAAAGAACAAAGAAAACCCAAAGCTAACAGAAAACAAATAACAAATCAGGGAAGAACTAAATGAAATTGTGAACAAAAGAACATTATAAAGGATCAAAGAAACAGAAAGTTGGTTCTTTGATAAAATAAACAAAGTTGACAAACTGCTAGCTAGACTAATCAAGAAAAGAAGACAGAAGATCCAATAAACAATCAGAAATTTAAAAGGAGACATTAGAACTGATACTGCAATACAAGTGATCATCAAGGACTACCACGAACATCTCTACACTCACAAACTAGAAAATCTAGAAGACATATAAATTCCTGGAAACAAAACCACCAGAGATTGAACACATAGAAATCCTAAGCAGACCAATAACAAGTAGTGACACTTAATCAGTATTAAAAAAGTCTCCTAAGGAAAAAAAAAAAAAAAAGAAAGTCCAGGGCCAAATGGATTCACAGCCAAATTCTACCAAATCTACAAAGAACTGGTACCAATGCCCTCTGAAATGCTTCCAAAACTTCAATGAGAAGGGAAGCCTCCCTGACTCATTCTACAGCACCAGTATTATTCTGATACTAAAGCCGGACTAGCACACAACAAAAAATGAAAACTATAGACCAAAATCTGTGATGAACATAGATGCAAAAATCTGCAGCAAAGTACTAGCAAACTCAATACAACAGCACATCAAAAACATAATACACCACAATCAAATGGTTTTATTCCAAAGATGCAAGTATAGTTCAACATACTCAAGTAAACAAATTTGATTCATTACATAAGGAGAATTAAAAACAAACTATATAAATATCTCGATACAGAAAAAGCATTTGATAAAATTAAGGATCCTTTTGTGATAAAATCCTCAACAAACTAGGCATAGAAGGAACATACTGCAAAATAATAAAAGCAATATATGATAAGACCACAGAAAACATTATACTAAACAGGGAAAATTTGAAAGCAGTCTCCCAAAGAACTGGAACAAGACAATGATGACCACTTTCACCACTCCTATTCAACATACTAGAAGCCCAAGCCAGAGCAATCAGGCAAGAGAAGAAATAAAAGGCATCCAAATTTGGAAAAGATGAAGTCAACTTATCTTTGTTTGCTCATGATATGATCTTATACCTAGAAAATCCCAAAGACTCCTAGATTTTGTAAGTTCAGTAAAGTTTTAGAATATGAAACTGATGTACAAAAATCAGTGTCATTTCTATACATCAACAACAAACTGAGAACCAAATGAAGAACTACAATAGCCACAAAAAAGTAAAATATTTAGGAATATATTTTAAACAAGAGGGTGAAAGATCTTTACAAGGAAAACTACAAAACACTGATGATAGAAATCATATATGACACCAGTAGAAAAACCTCCCATGTTCATGGATCACAAAAATCAATATCATTAAAACAACCATACAGATGTACAGATTGAATGTAATTCCTATTTTTAAAATGTAATTTTTCATAGAATTAGAAAAAACAATCCTAAAATTCATATAGAATGAAAAAAGAGCCTGAATATCCAAAGCAATTGTAAGCAAAAAGAACAAAGCTGGAGGCATCACATTACCTGACTTCAAATTATACTATGAGGTTACAGTAACCAAAACAGCATGGTACTTGTATAAAAATAGACACACAGATCAATGTAACAGAATAGAGAACTCAGAAATAAAGCCATATACCTACAGACAACTGATCTTTGACAATGTCAACACAAACATACCCTGAGGAAAGGACATCCTTTACAATAAGTGGTACTGGGAAAATTGGATTACCTGTGCAGAAGAATGAAACTGGACTTCTGTCTCTCACTATCTACAAGCCAAATCAAGATCAATTAAAAGCTTAAATGTAAGACCTGAAACTATAAAAATACTAGAAGAAAACCTAGGGAAGACTCCTCTGGACATTGGCCTAGATGAGCAATTTATGACCAAGGCCTCAAAAGCAAATGCAACAAAAACACAAATAGACAAATGGGACTTAATTAAACTAAAGAGCTTCTGCAAAGCAAAAAGAAATAAAAGAACAGACAATGTGTAGAATGAGAGAAAACATTTACAAACTATGCATACAAGGGACTAACATACAAGGAACTCAAACAACTCAACAACAACAAAAACAAATCAAAGAACATAAATATTTTCTCATCTTTTACCCACCTCCTACACTACCGAATGGGCAAAGAACATGAGTATTTTTTCAAAAGAAAACATACAAATGTCTAACCTGCATATGAAAAAATTTTTAACATCACTAACGATCAGAGAAATGCAAATTAAAACCACAATGACATATTTCACACAAGTCATAATGGCTAATACTAAAAATTCAAAAAATAACAGATGTTGGTAAGGATGCAGAGAAAATGGAACACTTACACACTGTTAGTGGGAATGTAAATTAGTATAACCTGTATGAAAAACCATATGGAGATTTCTCATAGAACTGAAAATAGAACTGCCATTCTAGGCAGCAATCCCACTACTGGCTATCTACCCAAAGGAAAAATAATTAGATCTAAGAGATACCCACACTCATATGTTTATCACTGCACTATTCACAATACCAAAGAGATGGAATCACCTACGTTTACATCAGTGAAGGACTAGATACAGAAAATGTAGTATATAAGTGCAATGGAATACTACTCAGCCATATAAAATAAAATCATCTTTTGCAGCAACACTGATGGAACTGGAGGCTATAATCTTAAGTGAAATAACTCAGAAACAGAAAGTCAAACACCACATGTTCTCACAAGTGAGAGCTAAATAATGTGTACATATGGACATAAAGTATGGAACAATGGACACTGAAGATTCAGTAGTGTAGGAGGTGGGTAAAGGATGAGAAATAAATTAATGAGTACTATGTACATTATTCAGGTGGTGGTTACACTAAATGGCCAGACTTTACCACTACACAGTATATCCATGTAACAAAACTGCACATGTACCCCTTAAATGCTTACCAAAAAAAAGTAATAGAGGTCTTCAACAACACAGTTACCACCCTTCCACTGTTCTGAGGCTCCAGTGTCTATTATTGTACACTCTATTTCCATTTAGCTCCTATTTATAAATGAGAACATATGGTATTTGACTTTCTGTTTTCTGAGTTATTTCACTTAAGATAATGACCTCCAGGTCTATATAAAGAACAGAACGTATACAGAACACTCACCCATCAACTGCAAAAAAACACATTCTTTTCAAGTGCACATGGAACACTCTCCAAAACAGACCACATGAAGGCCACAAAACAAATCTTAACAAATTTTAAAAGACAGCAATCACAGAAAATATCTTCTCTGATTACAGTGAAATGACACTAGACATCAACAACAGAAGGAAAACTGGAAAATCTACAAATACATGAAAATTAAGCGATGCACTCTTAAACAACAGGTCAAAGAAGAAATCACAAGGAAAATTAGAAAACTTCTTGAGACAAATGAAAATGAAAACACAATGTTCCTGTGTTAGGCCATTCTTGGACTGCTATAAAGGAATACTCCAGACTGGGTAATTTATAAAGAAAAGAAGTTTTATTGACAGTTCTGCAGGCTCTACAAGCACAGTGCTGGCATCTACTCAGCTTCTGAGGAAGCCTCAGGGAGCTTTTCCTCATGGCAAAAGGTGAAATGGGAAGAGCAAGGGAAGGCTGGAGAAGGAGAAAGAGAAGGGGGAGGTGCCACACACTTTTAAACAGCCAGATCTCATGAGAACTCACTATTGCAAAGACAGCACCAAACGGATGGTGCTAAACCATTCATGAGAAATCTGCCCCCATAATCCAGTCACTTTCCATTTCACCTTCCTCCATGAGGAAAAATTCCCTGAGTCCTCCCCAGAAGCTGAGCAGATGCCAACACCATGCATGTACAGCCTGCAGAACAATGAGTCAATTAAACCCCTTTTCTTTATAAATTACCCAGTCTCTGATATTTCTTTTTTTTTTTCCCCCGAGACAGGGTCTCACTCTGTCACCCAGGCTGGAGTGCAGTGGTGCAGTCTCAGCTCACTGCAACCTCCATTTCCCTGGTCAAGCAATTCTCCAGCCTCAAATTCCTGAGTAACTGCAACTACAGGCATGATCTACCACACCTAGGTAATTTTTGTACTTTTTGTAGAAATGGGGTTTTGACATGTTGCTCAGGTTGTATGGTATTTCTTTATAGTGATGCAAGAACAGCCTAATAATACAAGGTCCCACCTCCAACACTGGGGATTACATCTCAACATGAGATTTGGAGGCAACATCCAAGCCATATCAGTGCCCAAACTTGTGAGATGTAGTGAAAACAGTACTAACAGAGAAGTTTACGGCTATGTTTACATTAAAAAAGAAGAAAGACTGAAAATTAATAACCTAATTTTGTACCTTAAGAAACTGAAAAGAAAGAAAAACAAACTAAACCCAAAGCTAACAGAAGAAAATAATAAAGTTTAGAGCAAAGATCAATGAAATAGAGAATACAAAAGCAGTAGAAAAAAAATCAACAAAACTTAAGAGGTGGTTTTTCCAAAATACCTACAAAGCTGACCAATTATTAGGTATACTAATTAAAAAAAAAGAGAGAAGACTCAAATAACTAAAATCAAAAATGAAAAAGGGGATATTACAGCCAATACGACATAAAATAAAGAGGGTTGTAAGAGAATATTACAAACAGTCGTATGCCAACAAACTGGAAAACTTACATAAATGGACAAAATCTTTTAAACACACAACCAACCAAGATTGGATAATGAAGAATTACATAATCTGGACAGACTTACAACTATTAAAGAGATTGCATCAGTAACCAATACTCCATACAAAGAAAAGCCCAAGACCTCATGCCTTCATTAGAATATTCCAGCAAATATTTAAAGAATTAGCACCCATTCTCCTCAAAGTCTTCCAAAAAAATTAAAAGAAGGGAAAATCCCAAATTCATTATATAAGGCCAGCATTACCCTAGTAACAAAGCCAGATGAAGACAAAGAAAACTACAGACCAACATTCTTGATAGATATTGGAGCAAAAGTCATTAACAAAATACTAGCCAACGAAATTCTTAGGCATAGTAAAAAGATAATATACCATGATCAAGTAAAATGTACTGATGTAAAGTAAGGATGGTTCAACATAAGAAAATCATTCTAATCACATTAACAGAATGAAAGATGAGAACTACCTAATCATCTCAATTGATACACACAAAAAAAATTTGACAAAACTGGATGTTCTTTCATGCTAAAAATGTTCAACAAACTAGGATGTAAGGAAACTATTAATACCCCAACATAATAAAGGCTATACATGAAAAGACCACAGCTAACATCAGTCTCAATGGTGAAAAACTGAAAGCCCTTCCTCTAGGATCAGGAACAAGACAAAGATGCCTGCTTTCACCCCTTCTATTTAACATAATACTGGAATGTCCTAGTCAAAGCAATTATGCAAGTGAAATAAAAGACACCAAAATCAGAAAGGAAGTAAAATTGTCGCTGGTTATAGATGTCTTAATCTCCTATGCAGCAAGCCCTAAAGATCCCATTTAAAAACTTTAGAATAATTGAATGCAGCAAAGTTGCAAGATGCAAGTCAACATACAAAAATTCATTGCATTTCTGTACACTAAAAATGCGCAATCTGCAAAGGACAGTAAGAAAACAATTTCATTTACAATAGCATCAAAAAGAATAAAATACTTTGGAATAAACCTAACCAAGGAGGTAAAAGACTTAAAACTAGAAAACACTGCTGATAGGTATTAAAGACACAAATAAATGGAAAGACATCCAATATTCATGGATTGGAATACTTCATGTTGTTAAAATGTCAGTATTGCCCAAGGTAATCTACCAATTCAGTGCAATCCCTATCAAAATCCCAATGGCATCTGTGGAGATATAGAAAAATCCATTTAAAAATTCATATGGAATCACAAGGGATGCTGAATAGCCAGAACAATCTTGAAAAGGGAAAAAGAGGTCTTTCTGTTTTAAAACATATTACAAGGCTACAGTAATCTAAACATTAGTACTGGCATAAACACCGACATATAGACCAACAAAAATGAACAGAATTGAGAGCCCAGATATAAACCATTAACCATATGGTCAAACAATTTTTGACAGATGTCAACACCATTCAATGCAAAAGGAACTATCTCTTCAACAAACGTTGCTGGGAAACTGGATATCCCCATGCAAAAGAGCGAGTTGGACACCATAAACAAATTAACTCAAAATGAATTGAAGACCTGGGGGGAGGAGCCAAGATGGCCGAATAGGAACAGCTCCGGTCTACAGCTCCCAGCGCGAGCGACGCAGAAGACGGGTGATTTCTGCATTTCCATCTGAGGTACCGTGTTCATCTCACTAGGGAGTGCCAGACAGTGGGCGCAGGTCAGTTGGTGAGCGCACCGTGCGCCAGCCGAAGCAGGGGCGAGGCATTGCCTCACTCGGGAAGCGCAAGGGGTCAGGGAGTTCCCCTTCCAGGGGTGACAGACGGCACCTGGAAAATCGGGCCACTCCCACCCGAATACTGTGCTTTTCCGAAGGGCTTAGGAAACAGTGCCCCAGGAGAGTATAGCCCGCACCTGGCTC
Source organism: Pongo abelii (assembly GCF_028885655.2). Taxonomy (NCBI): domain Eukaryota; kingdom Metazoa; phylum Chordata; class Mammalia; order Primates; family Hominidae; genus Pongo; species Pongo abelii. Next base: position 69,226,915 of record NC_071997.2, read on the forward strand.
AGAGGGTCCTACGCCCACGGAGTCTCGCTGATTGCTAGCACAGCAGTCTGAGATCAAACAGCAAGTCGGCAGCGAGGCTGGGGGAGGGGCGCCCGCCATTGCCCGGGCTCGCTTAGGTAAACAAAGCAGCCTGGAAGCTTGAACTGGGTGGAGCCCACCACAGCTCAAGGAGGCCTGCCTGCCTCTGTAGGCTCCACCTCTGGGGGCAGGACACAGACAAACAAAAAGACAGCAGTAACCTTTGCAGACTTAAATGTCCCTGTCTGACAGCTGTGAGGAGAGCAGTGGTTCTCCCAGCACGCAGCTGGAGATCTGAGAACGGGCTGACTGCCTCCTCAAGTGGGTCCCTGACCCCTGACCCCCGAGCAGCCTAACTGGGAGGCACCCCCCAGCAGGGGCAGACTGACACCTCACATGGCCGGCCAGGTACTCCAACAGACCTGCAGCTGAGGGTTCTGTCTGTTAGAAGGAAAACTAACAGAAAGGACATCCACACCAAAAACCCATCTGTACATCACCATCATCAAAGACCAAAAGTAGATAAAACCACAAAGATGGGGAAAAAACAGAGCAGAAAAACTGGAAACTCTAAAAACCAGAGTACCTCTCCTCCTCCAAAGGAACGCAGTTCCTCACCAGCAACGGAACAAAGCTGGACAGAGAATGACTTTGACGAGCTGAGAGAAGAAGGCTTCAGACGATCAAATTACTCTGAGCTACGGGAGGATATTCAAACCAAAGGCAAAGAAGTTGAAAACTTTGAAAAAAATTTAGAAGAATGTATAACTAGAATAACCAATACAGAGAAGTGCTTAAAGGAGCTGATGGAGCTGAAAACCAAGGCTCGAGAACTACGTAAAGAATGCAGAAGCCTCAGGAGCCGATGCGATCAAATGGAAGAAAGGGTATCAGCCCTGGAAGATGAAATGAATGAAATGAAGCGAGAAGGGAAGTTTAGAGAAAAAAGAATAAAAAGAAACGAGCAAAGCCTCCAAGAAATGTGGGACTATGTGAAAAGACCAAATCTACGTCTGATTGGTGTACCTGAAAGTGACGGGGAGAATGGAAACAAGTTGGAAAACACTCTGCAGGATATTATCCAGGAGAACTTCCCCAATCTAGCAAGGCAGGCCAACATTCAGATTCAGGAAATACAGAGAACGCCACAAAGATACTCCTCGAGAAGAGCAACTCCAAGACACATAATTGTCAGATTCACCAAAGTTGAAATGAAGGAAAAAATGTTAAGGGCAGCCAGAGAGAAAGGTCGGGTTACCATCAAAGGGAAGCCCATCAGACTAACAGCGGATCTCTCGGCAGAAACCCTACAAGCCAGAAGAGAGTGGGGGCCAATATTCAACATTCTTAAAGAAAAGAATTTTCAACCCAGAATTTCATATCCTGCCAAACTAAGCTTCATAAGTGAAGGAGAAATAAAATACTTTACAGACAAGCAAATGCTGAGAGATTTTGTCACCACCAGGCCTGCCCTAAAAGAGCTCCTGAAGGAAGCGCTAAACATGGAAAGGCACAACCGGTACCAGCCACTGCAAAATCATACCGAAATGTAAAGAACATCGAGACTAGGAAGAGACTGCATCAACTAACGAGCAAAATATCCAGCTAACATCATAATGACAGGATCAAATTCACACATAACAATATTAACTTTAAATGTAAATGGACTAAATGCTCCAATTAAAAGACACAGACTGGCAAACTGGATAAAGACTCAAGACCCATCAGTGTGCTGTATTCAGGAAACCCATCTCACGTGCAGAGACACACATAGGCTCAAAATAAAAGGATGGAGGAAGATCTACCAAGCAAATGGAAAACAAAAAAAGGCAGGGGTTGCAATCCTAGTCTCTGATAAAACAGACTTTAAACCAACAAAGATCAAAAGAGACAAAGAAGGCCATTACATAATGGTAAAGGGATTAATTCAACAAGAAGAGCTAACTATCCTAAATATATATGCACCCAATACAGGAGCACCCAGATTCATAAAGCAAGTCCTGAGTGACCTACAAAGAGACTTAGACTCCCACACATTAATAATGGGAGACTTTAACACCCCACTATCAACATTAGACAGATCAACGAGACAGAAAGTCAACAAGGATACCCAGGAATTGAACTCAGCTCTGCACCAAGCGGACCTAATAGACATCTACAGAACTCTCCACCCCAAATCAACAGACTATACATTTTTTTCAGCACCATACCACACCTATTCCAAAATTGACCATATACTTGGAAGTAAAGCTCTCCTCAATAAATGTAAAAGAACAGAAATTGTAACAAACTGTCTCTCAGATCACAGTGCAATCAAGCTAGAACTCAGGATTAAGAATCTCACTCAAAACCGCTCAACTACGTGGAAACTGAACAACCTGCTCCTGAATGACTACTGGGTACATAACGAAATGAAGGCAGAAATAAAGATGTTCTTTGAAACCAACGAGAACCAAGACACAACATACCAGAATCTCTGGGATGCATTCAAAGCAGTGTGTAGAGGGAAATTTATAGCACTAAATTCCCACAAGAGAAAGCAGGAAAGATCCAAAATTGACACCCTAACATCACAATTAAAAGAACTAGAAAAGCAAGAGCAAACACATTCAAAAGCTAGCAGAAGGCAAGAAATAACTAAAATCAGAGCAGAACTGAAGGAAATAGAGACACAAAAAACCCTTCAAAAAATAAATGAATCCAGGAGCTGGTTTTTTGAAAGGATCAACAAAATTGATAGACCACTAGCAAGATTAATAAAGAAAAAAAGAGAGAAGAATCAAATAGATGCAATAAAAAATGATAAAGGGGATATCACCACCGATCCCACAGAAATACAAACTACCATCAGAGAATATTACAAACACCTCTATGCAAATAAACTAGAAAATCTAGAAGAAATGGATAAATTCCTCGACACATACACCCTCCCAAGACTAAACCAGGAAGAAGTTGAATCTCTGAATAGACCAATAACAGGAGCTGAAATTGTGGCAATAATCAATAGCTTACCAACCAAAAAAAGTCCAGGTCCAGATGGATTCACAGCCGAATTCTACCAGAGGTACAAGGAGGAGATGGTACCATTCCTTCTGAAACTATTCCAATCAATAGAAAAAGAGGGAATCCTCCCTAACTCATTTTATGAGGCCAGCATCATCCTGATACCAAAGCCTGGCAGAGACACAACAAAAAAAGAGAATTTTAGACCAATATCCTTGATGAACATTGATGCAAAAATCCTCAATAAAATACTGGCAAACAGAATCCAGCAGCACATCAAAAAGCTTATCCACCATGATCAAGTGGGCTTCATCCCTGGGATGCAAGGCTGGTTCAATATACGCAAATCAATAAATGTAATCCAGCATATAAACAGAACCAAAGACAAAAACCACATGATTATCTCAATAGATGCAGAAAAGGCCTTTGACAAAATTCAACAACCCTTCATGCTAAAAACTCTCAATAAATTAGGAATTGATGGGACGTATCTCAAAATAATAAGAGCTATTTATGACAAACCCACAGCCAATATCATACTGAATGGGCAAAAACTGGAAGCATTCCCTTTGAAAACTGGCACAAGACAGGGATGCCCTCTCTCACCACTTCTATTCAACATAGTGTTGGAAGTTCTGGCCAGGGCAATTAGGCAGGAGAAGGAAATCAAGGGTATTCAATTAGGAAAAGAGGAAATCAAATTGTCCCTGTTTGCAGATGACATGATAGTATATCTAGAAAACCCCATTGTCTCAGCCCAAAATCTCCTTAAGCTGATAAGCAACTTCAGCAAAGTCTCAGGATACAAAATCAACGTGCAAAAATCACAAGCATTCTTATACATCAATAACAGACAAACAGAGAGCCAAATCATGAGTGAACTCCCATTCACAATTGCTTCAAAGAGAATAAAATACCTAGGAATCCAACTTACAAGGGATGTGAAAGACCTCTTCAAGGAGAACTACAAACCACTGCTCAAGGAAATAAAAGAGGATACAAACAAATGGAAGAACATTCCATGCTCATGGGTAGGAAGAATCAATATCATGAAAATGGCCATCCTTCCCAAGGTAATTTACAGATTCAATGCCATCCCCATCAAGCTACCAATGACTTTCTTCTCAGAATTGGAAAAAACTACTTTAAAGTTCATATGGAACCAAAAAAGAGCCCGCATCGCCAAGTCAATCCTAAGCCAAAAGAACAAAGCTGGAGGCATCACACTACCTGACTTCAAACTATACTACAAGGCTACAGTAACCAAAACAGCATGGTACTGGTACCAAAACAGAGATATAGATCAATGGAACAGAACAGAGCCGTCAGAAATAATGCCACATATCTACAAGTATCTGATCTTTGACAAACCTGACAAAAACAAGAAATGGGGAAAGGATTCCCTATTTAATAAATGGTGCTGGGAAAACTGGATAGCCATATGTAGAAAGCTGAAACTGGATCCCTTCCTTACACCTTATACAAAAATCAATTCAAGATGGATTAAAGACTTAAATGTTAGACCTAAAACCATAAAAACCCTAGAAGAAAACCTAGGCATTACCATTCAGGACATAGGCATGGGCAAGGACTTCATGTCTAAAACACCAAAAGCAATGGCAACAAAAGCCAAAATTGACAAATGGGATCTAATTAAACTCAAGAGCTTCTGCACAGCAAAAGAAACCACCATCAGAGTGAACAGGCAACCTACAAAATGGGAGAAAATTTTCGCAACCTACTCATCTGACAAAGGGCTAATATCCAGAATCTACAATGAACTCCAACAAATTTACAAGAAAAAAACAAACAACCCCATCAAAAAGTGGGCGAAGGACATGAACAGACACTTCTCAAAAGAAGACATTTATGCAGCCAAAAAACACATGAAAAAATGCTCACCATCACTGGCCATCAGAGAAATGCAAATCAAAACCACAATGAGATACCATCTCACACCAGTTAGAATGGCAGTCATTAAAAAGTCAGGAAACAACAGGTGCTGGAGAGGATGTGGAGAAATAGGAACACTTTTACACTGTTGGTGGGACTGTAAACTAGTTCAACCATTGTGGAAGTCAGTGTGGCGATTCCTCAGGGATCTAGAACTAGAAATTCCATTCGACCCAGCCATCCCATTACTGGGTATATACCCAAAGGACTATAAATCATGCTGCTATAAAGACACATGCACACGTATGTTTATTGCGGCATTATTCACAATAGCAAAGACTTGGAACCAACCCAAATGTCCAACAATGATAGACTGGATTAAGAAAATGTGGCACATATACACCATGGAATACTATGCAGCCATAAAAAATGATGAGTTCATGTCCTTTGTAGGGACATGGATGAAATTGGAAATCATCATTCTCAGTAAACTATCGCAAGAACAAAAAACGAAACACCGCATATTCTCACTCATAGGTGGGAATTGAACAATGAGAACACATGGACACAGGAAGGGGAACATCACACTCTGGGGACTGTTGTGGGGTGGGGGGAGGGGGGAGGGATAGCATTGGGAGATATACCTAATGCTAGATGACGAGTTGGTGGGTGCAGCGCACCAGCATGGCACATGTATACATATGTAACTTACCTGCACATTGCGCACATGTACCATAAAACCTGAAGTATAATAATAATAATAATAATAAAAGAAAAAAAAAACAAAAAACAAAAAAAATGAATTGAAGACCTAAACATAAGAAACAAAAGTATAAAACTGCTAGAAGAAAACATTAGAGAAAAGCTTCATGATATTGGATATGACAACGATTTCTTGTATGTGACACCAAAAGCATAGGCAACAAAAGCAAAATAGACAAATGGGACTACAAATGGGGCTTAATCCAACTTAAAAACTTTTATGCATTAAAGGACACAATAAAGTACCAATAAAGTGAACAGACAGCCTAAGGAATGGGAGAAAATATTTGCAAATCTGACAAAAGAATTAATATCTAGACGACATACAGAGCTCCTACAACTTAAGAACAAAAACAACCTAATTAAAAATGGGCAAGGGGGCTGGGCACCATGGCTCATGCCTGTAATGCCAGCACTTTGAGAGGCAGGATTACAGGCATGAGCCACCACAGGAAGTGGGAAGATTGCTTGAGCCCAGGAGTTCAAGACCAGCCTGGGCAACCTAGTGAAAGCCCCTCTCTACAATAATGTTTTTTTTAAATGAGTCATGCATTGTGGTGCACACCTGTAGTCCCAGCTACTCAGAGGGCTGAAGTGGGAGGATCACTTGAGCCTGAGAGGTCAAGACTTTAGTGAGCCATGATTGTGATACTGCACTCCAGCCTGGGCAACAGAGTGAGACTCTGTCTCAAAGAAAAAAAAGGACAAGTGACTTGAATCCACATTTCTTCAATGAAGGTATACAAATGACCAACAAGCATATAAAAAGATGCTCAGTATCACTTATTAGAGAAATGCAAATCAAAACCATAAGGTAGCATGTCACATTCATTAGGATGACTAGTTTTAAAAAAACAGAAAATAACAAGTTTGTCAAGGATTTGGAGAAATTAGAATCCTTGTGCACTGTTGGTAGGATTGTAAAATGGTGAACCACAATGAAAACAGTATGGTGTTTCCTCAAAAATTTAAAGATAGATCCACTGTATGATATGGCAATCCCCCTTCTGAGTATATGTCCAAAAGCACTGATAGCAGGGTCTCGGAGATATCTGCACATCCATGTTCATAGCAGCATTATTCACAATAGCCAAGAGGTGGAAGCAACCCAAATGTCAATAGATAGAGAATGGAAAAACAAAGCATGGTATATATATACAACAGCTTACTATTCAGTCTTAAAAAGGAAGAAATCTTGTCACATACTACGACACGGATAAACCTTGAGGACATTATGCTAAGTGAAATAAGCCAGTGACAAAAACACGAATACTGTATGATACCACTTATATAAGATCTAAAGTTATCAAATTCATAGAAACAGAAAATAAAATGTTGGTTATCAAACTGGGAGAGGGGCAAATGGGGAATTGTACAATGGGTGCAGTTTCAGTTTTGCAAGACAAAAAAGTTCTGGAGATTTGCTTCACAACAATGTGAATATACTTAACACTATTGAACTGTATGCTTTAAAATGTTTAAGATGGTAAAAATTATGTTTTGCCATACACGGTGGTCCTAAGAGTTTTTTTTTTTTTTTTTGGTTTTAAATAAGGTTTATGTTTCTTACAAAAAATATATTTTTCACAGCTTCATTATGTTTCAAACAATATTTTTAAACAATGCCCTGTCAAAGTTGCCAATATCTCTCTATACACCTCTGTACATCTCTAACATATGGGAGTATGTATCTCCCTATAAAGTTTAAAATGCTAATTGAAAGCAAATATTGGGAAAGATATTTTCCTTTCCTTTTCAAGTTATGTGCTATATGTGCAAGAGTAAAATCACTTCTTGCAATATTCCAAGATAAAATATTCCAGTAATTGGCTAACAAAAACAAAAAAATTGTATAAATAATATGCTGGTTAAAAACACTATATATAAGCAAGATATAAATGAATTTTTTAAAATCTATACTTGAAAACATTCACTATTCTGTTATCAAACTGCTGAAGTAAGTATAAGAATGACAGAAGTCATAGGGAACTAGGACAACAAGATTTTCAAATTGACAAAATAAAGAAAAAAGTTCCACTGGGATATGTGAATGTTGTTCTGTAATCTTACTTATAAGGGAGTTAGCAGAAATTGTACTTAGTATTTCACTCATATATTAATCATTTTTAACAGAACTCCTGGGGCCCTTGGACAGAGGGGATATGCTAAATGAAGCTTTTATTGGCCTGTCTTTAGCACCTCAAGGGGAAGACTCATTTCCAGATAACCTCCCTCCCTCTTGCCCAACCCACAGACATATTTTACAACAAAGAATACTGAATGGCTCTTCTAACAGGTAAGAAATGTTGAACTGAGGAAATTGCTCCATAAAGTATTTTGTATTACCTGTTCGAATGCGAACTAATAGCAAAACAAGAATATTTCAAAATGTCAAGGAGAAAAATTTGCATTTCTCATGGCTCAGACTTTGCAGTAGTTTGGTTATTCAGAGCAGGCATAATGAATGGCAGAAGTGAATGTAAAAAATAATATTGCTACAATAAATGTTATTCTGGGCCAAAATGAAATTACTATAACATATTGAATTGTTTGTATTCTGCTGTTAAATTCTAGGATTGTTGGACTACCTTTAATAAATATTAATTTTTAGAATATGTAGTTTGAATTATAATTTATATAATATTTATTTAATGCAAGTTTACCATTAGTTTTTGAAATCTGATAAATGATAGTTTAAATATCTGATATCTGTCCAGTTTGCTACATGGGGTTATTGAGAAGATAAAGAATAAATATGAAATTTAAAAAACAAACAAAAGTAATAATGTTATTTAAAGTGATAATTATATTAATTATGATAATGAGTCTCTCAAGCAAGGGTCAGCAAGCTTTTTGTGTAAAGGGCTAGAGAGCAAATATTTTAGGCTTTGCAGGCCAGAGAAACTTTTGCAACTACTCAGTCCTGCTGTTACAGTAAAAAAGTGGCCACAGACAATATGTAAATGAATGAGAATGGCAGTGTTACAATAAAACTTTATAAAAATAGGCAGTGGGTCAGATCTGTTCCCTGGTTTATGCATAACATCCCTGCTTTTGAGGATCCTATTTTCAGTAATTGTAAAGAGGCCACATTAAAAAATACGTATATATCAATTATACATACCCACCTAAAATACCCTCAAGAAAAATGCCTCAAACTGTACACATTAACAGCAAATAAAGAGGGGGAAGATTTCCAAGTATGAAAGAGTTTATTTGGATATCAGCAAATCCTCTCCCCAAGAAACAAATATAAAACTAGACAAAAGCCATCACTTCTGGGCTTTGGAAATCAAACAAAGGCAAACAACAAATTGAGAAGCATTTATTCATGAAAAATTGCTGAACTTCTAGTAATAAAGTAGAAGTCTCTCATTTTCTTGCCTGAAGCTGCTTCCATCCTCCTATCCATCCCCAAACTAGTTCTACCATGGTAGGACTGGCTTTGAAAACCAACAGCTGACTTGAGCTGAGGATGGGAAAACTCTGTCTAGCAGCATTGTCTAATAAAAGTAGCAAACTATTGTCAGTAAAATTGACAAACTTGATAGGAAATGCCAGTTCTGATCGCCTCATTAGGGCAAGTGACAGAATGGCAAACTAGCCAAAAATTCAACAGGGAGAGCCTGGAAATGAGAAAAACAAAGAGGGGCTAATTAAGCTCTCCACAAATTCTTTTTTTTTTTTTTTTTTCTGAGACAGAGTTTCGCTCTAGTTGCCCAGGCTGGAATGCAATGGCACGACCTCAGCTCACTGCAACCCCCACCTCCTGGGTTCACGTGACTCTCCTGCTTCACCCTCCATAATAGCTGGGATTACAGGTGCCCACCATTGTACCCTGCTAATTTTTTTTTATTTTTTATTTTTAGTAGAGACAGGGTTTCACCATGTTGGCCAGGCTGGTCTCAAACTCCTGACCTCAGGTGATCCACCCGCCTCAGCCTCCCAAAGTGCTAGGATTACAGGCATGAGCCACCACACCCAGCCCACAAATTCTTGATGGGATTGAATGACCTCTCATTTTTTGGTTTTCTCTTGTCTGGTATTTTCCTCCTTATGCTTCTTTCTTCCTTCACACCCAAATGCCAAAAGTGCCCCTCTCTTTCTGCCTTTTCCCTGAGAAGCTATCCTTTTTGAAAACTGCCTCTTCAGATTGCATGGTACTTTATAGCATCTTCCCTGTAGTCCATGCTCCGATGTACCAGAATATCAGGAGCTAGAGAGATCATGCATTGGCATTTGGTGTTTTTTCCATTTTATTTACAATTATTTTGAAGTTTGGACATTCTCTGTCTTCAAGTCATGCTAAGGACATGATTGTCATGTAGTTTCATTTTTCCTTGTATGATGTTCTAGATTGTTTATAAAAGAAGTATTGGGAGCTAGAACATAGGCGACTGCTGTTATCTTCAGCTACCTAGAAGTCCTACCTCTATATTATTATTTTTTTGGGGGTGGGGGGCGGCATCTCACTCTGTCACCCAAGCTGGAGTGCAGTGGTGTGATCATGGCTTACTGCAGCCTTGACCTCCCAGGCTCAGGTGATTCTCCCACCTCAGCCTCCCGAGCAACTGCAACTACAGGCACGTGCCACCATGCTGGGCTAATTTTTGTATTTTTTTTGTAGAAACAGGGTTTCACCATGTTGCCCAGGCAGGTTTCAGACTCCTGGGCTCAAGTGATCCTTTTGCCTCGGCCTTTCAAAGTGCTGGGATTACAGGCGTGAGCCACCACATCTGGATACTTCTTTAGAAACAATTTTACTGAGATATAACTTACATATACCATAAAATTCACCCATTGTAAGTATACAAGTCAATGATACTTGGTAAATTTATAAAGCTGTATGACCATCACCACAGTTTAGGTTTAAAGCATTTCCATCACCCCCAAATAGTTCTCTTATGCCCAATTTCCACTCTCCTAACCCAGCCTGAGGCAAACATTGCTCTGCTTTCTGTCTCTAGAGAAATTTTATATAAATGAAATCATATAATCTGGACATTTCATATAAATGAAGTCATACAATATATTGCCTTTTGTATCCGGCTTCTTTCACTTAGCATTATGTTACTGAGGCTCATGTAATGTGTAGTTTATTCCTTCTTAATTGCTGAATAGTATTCTATTACATGGATGTGCCACATTTTGCTTATCCACTCACCAGCTGATGGTATCTGGGTTATTTCCATTTTGGGGCTATTATGAATAATGTTGCTGTAAACATTCACATTTAGGTTTCTAAGTGGACATATATTTTCATTTCCCTTGGGCAGATATCTAGGAATTGAATTGCTGGGTCTTATTCTAAGTTTATATTTAATTCGCTAGTTTTAAGAAACTGCCACATTGTTTTCCAAAGTGCCTGTAACATTTTACATACCCACCAGCAATATATAAGTGTTCCAATTTCTCAGTATCCTCACCAATATTTAATATTGTCAATGTTTTTTTATTATAACTATTCTGTTGGGTGAAGAATGGTATCTAATTGTAGCTTTAATTTGCATTTCCCTAACAACTAATGATGTTGAACATTTCTTATCTGCTCACTAGCATTCTTTGTTGTTATAGCTATTCAAATTTGTTGTCCACTCTTTAGTTGAGTTGTCTTGTTATTGAATTGTAAGATACTTTTATATATTCTGAATACAAGTTCCTTATTAAATACCTGATGTGCAAGTATTTTCTCCCAGTCTGTGGTTCGCCTTTTCATTTTCCAGTAGTGTCTTTTGAAGTGCAAAATTTCCAAATTTTGGTGAAGCCAAGGATAGCAATTTTTTCTTTTTTTGATTGTCTTTTATGTATTGTACTTAAATTTCTTTCTAATCTGAAAATGTGGATATTTTCTCATGTTTTCTTCTAGAAGTTTTATAGTTCCAGCTCTTAAAGTCCATTTTGAGTTAATTTTTATGTAGGATGTGAATAAGGGTCTAAGGTCATTATTTAATACATAGAAATACATGTTTCCCCGGTATTTTTTTTGAGGAAAAAAAAACTCATTTTCCCCACTGAATTGCGTTTACACCTTCATCAAAAATCAGCTGACTATAGGTGTTGAGTGTTTATTTCTGGATTTGTCATTCTGCTCCATTGATCTATATGTCTATTCATATGCTAACAAGTACCTAGACTTTGCTCTACTGAGGACCCCACTGAACTAGGATCTCACAAAACGTAGCCAATACCACAAAAATAAGCAGGAAAAAGATGAACAGTTTCATACAAAGTTACGTCAAAGTAACAGAAAATGAAAACTACACACATCAATTAAGGAAAATTCTCCTCCCCCAAAACAATCACGATGTCAAAGAAAACTGTACAACAACACACCAGGCAGAATTAGATACATTGGAATAAGCAACTGGGTATATTGAAACCCACTCTGAATTATAAAGACAAAATGAGGCCAGGCACGGTGGCTCACGCCTGTAACACCAGCACTTTGGGAGGCTGAGGCGGATCACCTGAGGTCAGGAGTTCAAGACTAGCCTGGCCAACATGGTGAAACCCCATCTCTACTAAAAATATAAAAATTAGCCTGGCATGATGGCACATGTCTGTAATCCCAGCTCCTTGGGAGGCTGAGGCAGGGGAATTGCTTGAACCCAGGAGGCGGAGGTTGCAGTGAGCTGAGATTGCACCATTGCACTCCAGCCTGGGTGACAGAGTGAGACTCCATCTCAAAAAAAAAAAAAAAAAGAAAGAAAAAGAAAAAAATGGAAAATAGAAATGGACAGGAGAGAAGGAGGGAGGGATGGAAGAAGACACCAAGAAAATTGGCCAGGTGTGGTGGCTTGCACCTGTAATCCAAACACTTTGGGAGGCCAAGGTGGGAGGATCCCTTGAGCCCAGGGACTCAAGACCAGCCTGGGCAACATAGCGAGACCTCATCTCTACTGAAAAAAAAAAAAAAAAATTAGCCTGGCATGGTGGTCCACGCCTGCAGTCCCATCTACTTGGGAGACTGAGGTAGGAAGATCGCTTGGGGCCCTAAACATTAAGACTTCAAAGAGTCCTGATTATGCCACTGCACTCCAGCCTGGGTGGCAGAGTGATAGAGTCTCAAAAAAAAAAAAAAAAAAAAAAAAAAGTCCACTGAAACAAATAAATTTTAAAAAAAAGCATAATATTATCCAAAAATGAAAAATAAGTTACAGGGTACCCAAATGAGAATAAACTCATAATAAAACTTAATTAAAAACATTGAAAATGGCGGAAAACAAAAGAAAATGAGAAGTAAAAAAGTCGAAGAAAAAGTAATGGAATGGGAGATAAGACAAAGAAGCAACAGCATTTGTATAATTGGATTCCTTGAAAAAGAAAAAATAAAACAATGTAACAGAATACTTGAAACTAAAAATCCAAGAAAATGTTGCAAAATGTATTCATGTACTTTTGCTTATGTAAGTTATTTTATCTTTTTACCAGAAGGCCCTAAACATTTTTTTAATTAATCATTGAAATATAAGAGTATAGCTAGGATATTTCTTGGAGCTGATTGTTCTAATTTTTCTCAGACACCCAAAGTGCACTTTCAGGAAAAAAGTATCAAACTTTTCAAACGAGTATCAAACTGTTCAAAAAAATAAAATGTAAGGCAAGGCAAAAGCAGAACTACAGTTTTCAAAAACTCAGTGACTGAAAGTGTGAACCAAGGGTAGTATAGTCATCCATGATCTTCTTCAAGTATGAACGCTGAAAGAAACAGTTTTCAATATAGGAAATTCTGTACCCATGAACCCTTCTTGAAGAATACTAGAGGAAGAGTTTCATCTAACCATGAGATGAGTAACAAAGTGTCAGTACAAGGACTGACTGTATTTTAATAAATATAAATGTAGGCAGAAGATAAAAGGGGTAGAAGACCCGTATACAAATACTGTATGTTAAGTAGAAGTAATACAGCTTTAGAAAATGGGAGTGGAACAGAGAGTGAAAGAGTAAGATAGAATAAGCTCACTGGTTGTATAGCCGATAGTTGGGAGTTAAAAGAGACAATAAAATCTCATATGCCACATAATAAAAGGCTAACTAGGAAAAGAAGAGACTAAAGGCATTAGAAAAGATACAAGTACAAAGGTAACCACTAGAACAAAACCATAAGCCTTACTAACTACCATTTACTTTTTATTTTTTAAGAGATGGAGTCTCACTGTGTTGCCCAGGCTGGAGTGCAATGGTTATTCACCAGGCACAATCCCATACTGATTGACCCACTCTTTTCCAGCCTGGCCCAGTTCACTCCACCTTAGGCAACCTGGTGGTCCTCAGCTCCCAGGAGGTCACCATGTTGATGCCAAACTTAGCATGGTACCCAATGAGCATTTTGCATCCCAGAACTCCTGGGCTCAAGTGATAAATAAGTGAGAAGAAAGGAAACACACACCTCAGAGAGAAACATACCAAATATATCAAAATTTACAAAATTATAAAATATTAGTAAAAGAGTTGAAACCTAGCATATCAGTCATATCAATTAATGTAAATGGACTCACCTCACCTATTAAAAGGAAAAGATTTTCAATTTGCACATAAAGCAAGATCCAGCTATGTACTGTAAGAAAGACATACATCTAAATAAAATGATTCAGAGAGGGTAAAAATAAAGGAATGGGGAAAGATATTCAGGCAAATGAAAATAATAAGAAACCAACAGTAACCATACTAATTACAGAATTCAAGCCCAAAAGCATAAAATCCAACAAGAAAAAAAATTAATGCAAATTTCACATAGATAAAACACTTAAGAATATTTGTACAACAAATAATATAGAAGCCACCTTTATAAAGGAAAATCTACAAAAGATGCAAGGAGATATAGAGAGATATGAATAATAGGAGATTTTAACTTACTATTCCTTTTTTTTTTTTTTTTTTTTTCTTGGCAGGGTCTCACTCTCTTGCCCAGCCTGGAGTGCAGTGGCATGATCATGGCTCACCACGGTTTTGACCTCCTGGGCTCAGGTGATCCACCTCCGCCTCCTGGGTGGCTGGGACAACAGGCATGTGTCACCACATGCAGCTAATTTTTTGTATTTTTTGGAGAGATGGGGTTTTGCCATGTTGCCCAGGCTAGTCTTGAACTTCTGGGCTCAAGTGATCCACCTGCCTTGGCCTCCCAAAGTGCTGGGATTATAGGCATAAGCCACCACACCCAGCCTAACTCACTATGCTTATTGCAGAATAGATCAAGTAGGCAAAAAGTAACAAGAAATAATACCTAAACATAATAATGTAGATATTATGAATATTCATCAAATTCTATTCCTTGATAAAAGAAAATAAGTTTTCTTCCTAAGAATTCATGGACTATTTACAAAAAAGGTATGTTACTTGACAAAATATATCATTAAATTTCACTAAATATTACACTCTCCAATCACAATGTAATACAACCAGCAATGTTTAACAAGAACCAACATGCCCTTCCTTGTGGAAATTTTAAAACCTTTTATTAAACAATTTTTGGATGAAAGAAGAAATACAACATGAAATTTCTAAGAAGTAATTATAATAAAACACTACATATCAGAATATATGGGATGTATTTAAGTAATAATCAGAGGAAAATTGATACCACTAAGCACTTTTACCAGAAAAAAATGAAAAAAGGGAACAATTCTAACTCAAAAGCTTTAAAAAATAACAAGAAACTACACCAAAATAAAGCACAAGGAAAGAAATAATAAAGATAAAACCAGAAATTAATGAGGCAGAGCAGGGATTGGGAAACTTTTTTCCTAAATGGCTTCAGTGTAAGTATTTTAGGCTTATGGACCATATGTTCTCTGCTGCAACTATTTAACTCTGTTGTAGCACAAAAACAGTCATAGACAATACATAAATGAACGGATGTGGCTGTGGTCCAATAAAACTTTATTTACATGGAACTGGAGAACATTATGTTAAGTGAAATAATCCAGGCACAGAATGACAAACTTCACATGTTCTCACTCATTTGTGGGAAGCTAAAAATTAAAACAACTGAACTCAGAGATAGTGAATATAACAATGGTTACCAGAGGCTGTGAAAGGTAATTGATGGTGGCGGGGATGGTTAATGGGTACAAAAATACAATCAGATAGAATGAGTGAGATCTAGTATTTGATAGCACAACAGGGTAATTACAGTCAACAGTAATTTATTGTATATTTTAATAAAAATAAATAAATGAGTATAATTGGAATGTTTGTAACACAAGGAAATGATAAATGCTTTAGGTGATGGACACCTCATTTACCCTGATGTGCTTATTACACACTGTTTACCTATATCAAAATATCTCATGTACAGCCAGGCATGGTGGCTAATGCCTGTAATCCCAACATTTAGGGAGGCTGAGGCAGGCGGATCACTTGAGGCCAGGAGTTCGAGACCAGCTTGGCAAATATGGCGAAACCCTGTCTCTACTAAAAATACAAAAAAATTAGCCAGGCGTGGTGGCTCATGCCTGTAATCCCAGCACTTTGGGAGGCCGAGGCAGGCGAATCACGAGGTCAGGGATTTGAGATCAGCCTGGCCAACATGGTGAAACCCCGTCTCTACTAAAAATTCAAAAATTAGCCAGGTGTGGTGGCATGCACCTGTAGTCCCAGCTACTCGGGAGGCTGAGGCAGGAGAATTGCTTGGACCCGAGAGGCGGAGGTTGCACTGAGGCTAGACTGCATCATTGAACTCCAGCCTGGACGACTGGGCTTGACTCCGTTTCAAAATAAAAAAATTAAAATTAAAATTAAAAAAAGAAATTTACAAAGCAAAAAACAAAACAAACAAAAAACTTTATTTACAAAAACAGGCAACCAGTCCATAAGCCATAGATTACTGACACCTCAGGTAGAAAACAAAAAACAAAACAAAATAAACAAAAAAAAAAAACTGTAGTAAGATATCAAATCCAAATGTTTTTGAAACAACAAAATAGACCAACTTGATCAAAAAAAGAGAGAGAAAACACAAACATACAAAATTAAGAAATGGCAGAGGGAGGAAGGGAGAAATTAACCATTTAAACAAGAGAGGGTTTTTTCTTTATAATCATAAGAGACTACTTCGCAAATTTCCATGCAAATGAATTTGAAAACTTAGAAAACAATAGATAATACACTAGATAAATGCAGATTGCCAAAAGTGTCCACCATCGAATTTAGAAATCTGAAGCACACCAATTTTCATAAAGGAAATAGACAAGATTATTAAGAAATTACCCTGTAAAAGAGCAAAAGGCCCAGATGACCAGGTAGAATTCTACCAAACCTTCAAAGATCAGATATTCCCAATGCTCTATAAATTATTCCAAAGCATTGAAAATAAAGAAAAACTTTTCCACAGAAAAATGACAAGCCAATATCATTCATGTAAAAAATATTAAGTAAAATATTAGTGAAAAAAATCCAACACTTGGATCCACCCTGAAAATACAAGGTTGTTTTAGTGCTACCAAATCCATTAATATCATATACCATATTAATAGATCTAAGGTTGATAAACATCATACAATTATCTATATAGATGTTGAAAATGCCTTTGACAAAATTCAGCTCCCAGTCCTGATGAAAACACAACAGGAACTGAGGAACACTCACTTTACATAAGAAAAACAATATATTTTTTTAATTCTCTTTTGAAGTTTCTCACTTTGTCTCTTACATAGTGTCACATATCTCAAAAGATTTGAAAGTGATTATTTTTAAATTCACTCCACCAATCTCTTCCTTTTAATTGGAGGGTTTAATCCATTTATTATTAATGTAATTACTAAATAAGTCAGGATTTACATCAGTCATTTTGCTGTCATATTCTACATTCCTTGTAGCTATTCCTGTATTCCTCACTTATTGCCTTCTCTTGTGTTAAGTAGGTATTTTAATACTCTTGTAATTTCTTTGGAGACTTTTTCTTCTGTGGTTCACCTGATGATTATAAATCTTAATTTATAACAACTTAGTTTGTTTTAATATCAATTTAACAACAATAGTATATAAAAACTTTGCTCCTGTATTGCTCCATTCCTCTCTCTTGCTCCTTTGTGTTGTTATAAATTATGTCTTTATACATACACATTTGTGTGTAACAAAGCCTTAAACATTATATTGGTCTGCCCTCACATTCTTATAAAGAAATACCTGAGACTGAGTAATTTATAAAGAAAAGAGGTTTAATTGGCTCACTCTTCCTCAGGCTGTACAGGAAGCATGATGCTAGCATCTGCTCAGTTTCTGGGGAGGCCTCAGGAAACTTACAATCATGGCAGAAAGCAAAGGGGGAGGCAGCACTTCACATGGTCAGAGCAGGAGGAATAGAGGGGTTTGGGGGGAGGTGCCACACACTTTTAAACCACCAGATCTCATGAGAACTTACTTGCTGTCACAAGAACAGCACCAAGGGGACAGTGCTAAGCCATTCATGAGAAACCACTCCCACGATCCAATCACCTCCCACCAGGTCCGACCTCCAACTCTGGGGCTTACAGTTTGACATATCTAATGTCAAATTTGATTTGGTGAGGACACAGATCTAAACCATGTCAGACAGTGTATAAACAAAATGAATGATCCTAGGACTAAATTAAAAATAATTAGATTAGGCAGCCCTAAACTAGTTCTTATATTTCAAATAAGCCCACTTCTCTGGTTGCCTCAATTTTCTCATTTGTATTAGATTATCCTTTCCAAGGTCTAAAATTATTTATTGTAGAACAAATAAACCTTGTATTTGCAGTAAATATATCTACTTTGATATTTACAGCTAGAAATTAACTACAATACTGGTTGGTTTCCTGCTATTATAATGAACCAGTATTGAATTCATACCTAAGAAACTCCAAATGAAATACTATCTTGTTAAAAGTTGTTAAATTTTGGCGTGATTTTATTTGATTCATGTCTAAGCAGTTTTCCTTTAAGTTGGAACAAACCAAAAATACTCATCTATTCAGAATCCTGGTGTGTGCCTATAAACAATATAATGGATGAAAATTTTCAGTGTTTACAAAACAAAGAAATTGTCAACAGAATGCCTGGCAGTAGACTTACCAGAAAAAAAAAATTACAGCCTATAATTCATGAAGATTGGCTCAAAACAAACTGTCCCTGCCAACAGAAAATCTGACAATTATTCTGTTGTCTAATTTGGCTCAGCCTAAGTTGACCTTGTTTATTCATCTCAGTCTTTTAATTCTTGTTAACTTGGCATGAGAGGAGAACATATGGCATATGTCTAGGAAGTCCATTTCTGTATCTTAAACTGAAATAAATGTACAATATACTAAGCATTTCCAGTGTGCTGAGCTCTTAAGGTAGCTTTAATGTATATTACATAAAACTGTAAGTTCATACTGTGCCCACCAGGTGCTTTATGTTTGCTGCCTATAAAACCAGAAACTCACTAGAGACATCCTTTTCTAAGCCTTGGTATATGATTAAATGTGGCTAATTTTAAACATCTTTCCAAAGAAGATAAACAATCTTAAGCTCTTTTAAAACATAAAAATGAAAGGGTATAATCAATTTGGCAATCTAAAGATGTTTACACGTTTTCACTGACTCTATAGCTATTTTTAAGAAAACTGATAATGTGAGAAAGACAATGGGAGTTGAAGAACAAAAAGATTTCCATTTTTCTCTCCAGCTTAATCTGGCCTATTTTCTTAGTTTCTTTTTCTGTTCCACTAAAGCTTATTGAGAAGGAGAAGTTATATTTTATTGTGGCTTTAATATGTCTCAAGAAAAGCTGGAAGGAAATGAGCTGCTTTATAGATTCACAGCTCTTTTATGGAACTGCCGTTAGTTCTCCAGTACCAGAACTAGACAAATGAAAACCTTAGAAAATCTAAGGCACCAAAATTTATGTATTTTATGAAGTGTTTTCACTTGGAATGTTTCATTTTCTTTTTAGTAACTAAGTCAAATGAGGTATAATTTCATGTATAAAGCCTTATCTATATTACATATTTTGAAATCCTGAACCTTTATTAGTGGACTTCATATGACATTTACTATTTGCATAGTACTTTTATCCCACAAAGCTCAGAGCATTCAAACTTCATAAGTTGCATTCAAAGATATAATTTTTTAACTACAGGGGTTCCTAATTACCCAAATATTCATTATCTGAGACCCTGTAGTTATGAGTTTACATAGAACAATAGTCCTTATAATGAAATATGTAATAATAAGTTAACTACTTGTAAACTCAGTCCTCTCCCCATTCAAATATCCTTCCCCAGTGAAGACTAGCATTTATCTCCACCTATGAAATATTAGTTTATCAGTATTTTCACTGATTGTTAGCTCTTTAAATACCCAACACAGCAATACAAACATATTTCAAAACAACTAAAAATCTTGCAAAAACAATATTTCATGAAGTCAATGAAAGAGATGTTACAGAAATGTTCAGATCTCATGTAAAACTATGGATAAATCAGGAAAAGGAACTTAGACCAATTAAAAAGAGAAATTCAACAAGAATAATAAAACTGCAAATGAATTTATCAAAGTATTAATAGAATCCCTCAGAAAAGTGATTAAGTCCTTGAATATTTTTTGAAAAAAAATGGCCCTCTTTCTGAACTTGTATGCTGTGCAAGTCGAATATGAAGTTAAATATGCCATATCATACTGTAAGACAATTTGGTCAGAAAAAGTAGAACCATTCCCCACTCTCCAAATCAAACTGACTGACTTTGTTCCATCTAAGAATTTATGCACAGATGGCTGGGCACAGTAGCTCACGCCAGTAATCCCAGCATTTTGGGATGCTGAGGCACGCGGATCACTTGAGGTCAGGAGTTCAAGACCAGCCTGGCCAACATGGTGAAACCCCATCTCTACTAAAAATAAAAATACAAAAATTAACCGGGTGTGGTGGCATATGCCTGTAGTCCCAGCTACTCGGGAGGCTGAGGCAGGAGAATCGCTTGAACACAGGAAGCAGAGGTTGCAGTGAATCGAGATCGTGCCACTGCACTCCAGCCTGAGCAACAGAGCAAGACTCCGTGTCGAAAAAAAAAGAAAAAAATGAATTTATGAACAGTTGAAATTATAACATATATTTTATTAATACAAGTAAAATAAGCTTATCTATATATTTTTACCTCTTATTTTTAGTCAAATTATATTGTCACCATTTACTATGATTTTCAACCCCATTTTAAATTGATCCACTTTAAGGGGCTTTTTTTGTTTTACTTTCTGAAAGCAGTTATTCTCAGATATGGACCTCCTGCAGCTTTGTTAGTGAATAATGAAATATTGAAGTGTGTGTTTCAAAATCATGAAATATTGCCATTGCAGAACAGCCAGAAATGTCCTTTTCACTGTTTCTTTGGGTCTATTTATTATCTCTGTGCCATATTCTTTGAATCTAGGTTCACATACCTTTCTGTGTCAAGAAAGAGTGACAAAAAGGTGAAGAAATTCAGACTTTCAGAGAGGGAATTATGGACAGTGAAAAGCACATAAGGAATATGGTGCCATTTATATATACATGCAAAAATTATAACTAAATAATAGATGCTTTTGTCTTTGCTGTTTCCTGCACAACTGAAAACAGAGCTAGACAAGGGTACTGAACTGCCTTCTGCAGATATGGCAGAGGCCCAGAAAATTCCTTAAGTATGCCCTGACACACTTTCACACCATCATGTAATACTTTCCTTACAGACCATATCTATTAACTATGGTTCAAGGTACATCAAGCTTTGTATGCTTCTTCCCACAGATACACTGCATATCTGGAACAAGGGAGAAGAGCACATGTCATCTGCAAATTCCCTATATTTATACATTTTTATTATTTTGCTTCCTTACTTATGGTTCTGTAAGCAAATTTGGGGAAACTGTTGCTTTGTGTCCCAAGTAATGCATAGTAGATGGTGCTGTGGGCTTCCTATTACATCACAACATGAGGTATATAATGTTTTTCAGTGAAGCAAAGACTGATTAATGAAATTCTCCATTATAAACTTCCCCATCAACCTTTCACCTGATGTGTTTGAAATCACTGATGAACATTGCCTAGATTATTTTATTAGGGGGTGTGAAATGATGATTTTCTAATTTTGTAACTCCTTCTGCATTTATAAGTTTGAGTACTTCTATACATAATAAAAGTTTCCTTATCAACTATTCAGTTACCTCGAAAGGCAGAGTAAATGCTTGATAACTTCCCTAGATTTATCAGTTTTTAGGATAACAAATTAACCCAGCAACCCCTAGTAGTGGCCACTGTTTGGGTAGTAGGGGAGGGGAGGTTCATATGGATTTTTAAATATCATTTGATGTGTTTTAATGAATTGTGGTCAATATTCTTTGTGATGGTAAAATTTGTAAATCAGTATCAATCTTTCAGAAACTAATTTTAGCAACATATAACAAAAGCCCAAAAATGCCATAACTTTAAATTTCATTTTTGTAATATAAACATAAAAATGTTAATCACATTGTTATTGTATAAGTAAATGACCTAAAAATATATATGGGGAATTAATGACTAAATTACAGTATAGCTAAATAACAGATACTATATACTCACTTAAAAATCATGATTATCAGGTTCTGGCTCCAGGTAAGATGGAGTAAGCACATTCCTCCTGTCTCACCCATTGAATGCAGCTAAAAATCCTAGGTAGAATATATTGGAGTAGATGTTTGGGGAGTCTGAAAAGTAAATAATACAGAAGAAATGAGGAAGAAGACAAGAACTTGAGGTGCCTCTGAACCTATGGCAAGTTTACTAGTGTGTTTTCCTTTAGTTCACCACCACTTGGGCCTAGTCAAGTGCAACCATGGAGGTACATGGAAGCATAAGATAACTAAAGATGCAGCTTCCTGGATCCAGAAAGCACCAAAGGAGATTGCAGACATGAAAGCTTGTGAAAACAACCCCATTAAATTGTTTATAAACTCCAGGGCTTACCCCAAGGTATGCATGTGTGGATCTGATTCTAACCAGTATATAAAAGACTTTGAGATCTAAACTGATAGATAAACTATCACCCAGGTTATATATTTGCTACTGGATGGTACACACACTGACAGCACTGCAAATATCACCAAATAGCACGACAAACACCCCTGCAAAGAGGCTTTGAAAAGTAAACTGACATACCATAGCTCACAGAGGAACACTGTAACTTGAAGCCTAAACATAATAAGATAATTGCTTGCTAAAACAAAAATGACATTCATCACAGAATTTTAACAAGATCAAGTCTTAAAATATTCAAAATGTCCAGGATACCAAAAATTACTTGATATATAAAGTGGCAGGAAAATCTCAACTCACATGAGAAAAGATTATTAAAAGACAATAACGCTGAGATGACAAATGTTGGAATTATCTGACAAACTTTAAGGAGCACCAACAATCATTAAAATTACTGAAACAAGCCAGGCATGGTGGCATGCACCTGTAGTCCCAGCTACTTGGGAGACTGAGGTAGGAAGATCACTTGAGCCCAGGAGTTGGAGGGTAGCCTAGGCAACTAGTGACACCTCATCTCTTTAAAAAACCAACCAACAAACAAAAAAAACCCAAGTATCAAAAAGAAATAGAAGGTATAAAGAAGAAATAAAATAAAGAATTCAAAAGTAAATTAACCAAAAAAAAAAGTTTTTTTTTGAGACAGGGTCTTATTCTGTCTCACAGGCTAGATTGCAATGGTGCAATCACAGCTCACTGCAGCCTTAACCTCCTGGGCTCAAGCGATCCTCCTGCCTCAGCCACCCAAGGAGCTAGGACTACAGGTGCGTGCCACCACACCCTGCTAATTTTTGCTTTTTTTTTGTAGAGATGAGGTTTTACCATGTTACCCAGGCTGGTCTCGAACTCCTGAATTCAAATGATCCAACCACCTCAGCCTGCCAGAGTGCTGGCATTACAGGCGTGAGCCACTGCGCCTGGCCCCCACAAAATTTTTTAACTCATTGATAGGTTTGATAATAGCAGAATAGAGATAACAAAGGGAAGTCAATGAACTTGAAGACAGATCAATCGAAAGTATCCAATGAACAACAAAGAAAACATATTTTTTAAAAAAATGAACCGAGGGAACTGTGAGGCAATGCCAAAAGGTCTAACATTGATGACATTAGAGCTCTAGAAGGAGAGGATAAAGAATGCAATGTTGAAAAAAATATATATACAAAGAATACCTGAAAACTTCAAATTTGGTGAAGGAAAACTTAGTAAATATGTTTCCAGTAGATTTGTTATTAAAGAATTACTAAAAGAAGTTCTTGAGACATAAGGTAAGTGATACCAGAGGGAAACTTGGGACACCAGGAAAGAAGGAAAAGATGATAAAAGAGTCAATTTATCAAGAAAGCATAACAATTCTAAATGTGTTTGAATCTGACAAGAGAATGTCATAATATATAAGAAAAAATGATAGAGATCACAATGGGAACAGACAAATCTACATTTGCATTTGGAGACTGCATCAGTCCTTTCTCAACAACTGATAGAACTAGTGACAGAAAATCATTCCACCCAACAACAGTAGAACACACATCCTTTTGCAGTGCACGTGAACATTTACCAAAACAGACCATATCCTGGGTCATAAAACAAACCTAGAAGAATACACAAAGTATGTCCTCTGACCATAATGGGAATAGATTAGAAATAAATAACAGAAAGAAAGAGAGAAAATTCTCCAAACGCTTAGAAATTAACAAACTTCTAAATAATCCCTAGGTCAAAGAGACGGTCTTAAGGAAATCAGAAAAGATTATAAACTGAAAAAAAAAAAAATCACAGCTTAAAATAAGAATTTTACTCAATTAAATGCTTATATGAGAAAAGAAGAAATGCCTCAGTCATCAATCTAAGCTTCCATCTAAACAGACTAAAGGAAGAAAAGCAAAGTAAACTCAAAGGAAGCAGAAGAAAGGAAATAATAAAGAGCATATATCATTGAAGTTGAAAACAGAAAAATTAATGAAGTCAAAAGCCTGTTTGAAAAGATCAACAAAATTGAAAAAACTCTAGTCAGACAAAGAGAAAAAGAAGACATAGATTATTGATACCAGGAACGAAAGAGGGTATATTATCTTAAACTTTACCGACATTAAGTAGATAAAAAATAATGTCATGAACTACTGTATGCAAATAAGTTTAACAACATAGTTTGAATGGAATAATTCCTTGAAAGCCACAAACTACCAAACTGGCAGAAAATGAAAGAGATCATCTGAATCCTATGGCTATTAAAGGAATTAAATTTGTAGTTTAAAACAAAACAAAAAACTCTGTAAAAGATATCTCCAGGTCCCGATGGTTTCACTGGTGAATTCGTTGAGAGAAAAATATACTAGCAATTGTGCACATTTCTTTCAGAAAATATAAGATGATAATTCAACACATCCCAGCTCGTTTTCTGAGGCTACCACCCAAAGACAGTACAAAGAAAGATATCAAGCAGTCCCATGGAATTTTTTAAAAAATGGAAAAAAAAGTACAAAAAAACTATAGACTACTGTCTCTCATACATATAGAAGTAAAAATCCTCAACAAGGATTAAGAATTTAGTAATATATAAAAATAATAATATACCAGCATTAAGTGGGATTTACCTTGGGAATGCACAGCTTATTCAATATTCAAAAATTAATGTAATCCACAATTTTAACAATATAAATAAGAAAAATCAACTGATCAAATCAACTGGTACAAAAAGCATGTCTGACAAAATTCCATACCCACTCATGATTAAAAAAAAAAAAAAAAAGCCCAGAAAACTAGGAGTAGAAGGGGGCTTCCTCAAACTATAGAGAGTTTCTACCAAGAAGGAAAAAAAGAATACTACAGCTATTATCCTACTTGATAGAGAAAGACTGGATGTTTTCCTCCTAAGATTGGAAACATGGTAAAAATGTCCACTTTTACCACTCTCATGGAACACTGTACTAAAGAAGAAATGAAACCATCCCTTTTTGCAGACAAAATGGTTCCTACAACTAATAAGTGCATTTAGCAAGGTCACAAGATATATGGTCAACACATAAAAATCAATTGTATTTCTTTTTTTTCTTTTTTTTGAGACAGAGTCTTGCTCTGTCGCCCAGGCTGGAGTGCAATGGCACAACCTCGGCTCACTGCAACCTCCACCTCCCTAGTTCAAGCAATTCCCCTGCCTCGGCCTCCCTAGTAGCTGGGATTACAGGTGCATGCCACCACGCCTGGCTAATTTTTTTGTATTTTTAGTAGAGATGGGGTTTTACCATGTTGGCCAGACTGGTTTTGAACTCCTGACCTCAGGTGATGTGCCTGCCTCGGCCTCCCAAAGTGCTGGGATTACAGGCATGAGCCACCGCCCCGGCCCAGTTGTATTTCTATATACTAGTAATGTACAATTGAAAACCAAAAAAGCTTTTTAAATTACAGTAGCTCCAAAATAAACGAAATACTGTGTTATAAGTCTAACAAAACATTCCATCTGTATGCTAAAAACTTAAGAAGATTAAAATAAATGGGCTGGGCATGGTGGTTCATGCTTGTAATTCCAACACTTTGGGAGGCCTAGGCGGGCGGATCACCTGAGGTCAGGAGTTCGAGACCAGCCTGGGCAACATGGTGAAACCCCATCTCTATTAAAAATTAAAAAAAAAATTAGCCGGGTGTGGTGGCACGTGCCTGTAGTCCCAGCTACTCGGGAGGCTGAGGCAGGAGAATCACTGGAATCCGGGGGGCGGAGGTTGCAGTGAGCCAAGATCCCACCACTGCTCTCCAGCCTGAGCAACAGAGCGAGACTCTGTCAAATAAATAAATAAACAAATAAATAGAGAGACATGTTTATGGTTTGAAGACTCAATATAGTAAAGATGTCAGCTGTCTCCTGACTGATCTAAAGATTTCTGATTAATCTAAAGATTTGATAAAATTCTGATCAAAATCCCAGAAGGATTTTTTAAAGATATCAATAAGCTGATTCTAAAATTTATACAAAGAGACAAAGAAGCTAGAATAACAAAAAACATTTTGAAAAAGGAAAATAATGTTGGAAGAATCATACACGATCTTAGGACTTTTGCTAAAGCAGGGGTTGACAAACATTTTCTGTGAAGGGCCATTTAGTAAAGATTTTTGGTTTTGCAGGTCACATAGTCTGTCACAACTACTTAACTGTCATCATAGCAAGGAAGCAGCCATAGATAATATAAAATGAATGTGTTCCAATAAAGCTTTATTTACTAAAATATGTATGAACTGGATTTGGCCTAGGGACTGTGGTTTGCCATCCCCAAAGCTATAACTAATCAAGAAATTATGGTATTAGTAAAAGGACAGACACGCAGATTAATGAAACAGAACATATAACCCAGAAATAGACCCATATAAATATGCCCAGCTGATTTTTGACAAAAGTACAAAGGTAATTCAATGGAGAAAGGATAGTTTTTCAACAAATGGTATTGGCACAATACACATCTATGCACACACAGACACACAAAGAATCTCAAACTAAACCTCACACATTACTTTCAAAAATTAACTAAAAATAAATCATAGATCTAAATATAAAATGTAAAACTATCAAACTTTTAGAAGAAAGCATAGGAGGAAATATTTGTGACCTGGGATTAACAAAGAATTCTCCAACTAGACACCAAAAGCATGATCCATTTTTAAAAAATTGGCAACTTCATCAACTGTTGTTCCTCAAAAGGCACTGTTAGGAGCCTGAAAAGACAAGCTATATGATGGGAGCAAATATTTGCAAGTCACATATCCAGCAAAGGAGTTGTATCCAAAATACATACAGAACTCTCAAAGCTCAACAGTAAGAAAACAAATAGCCCAATTACAGTGGTCAAAAGACTTGGACGGACATTTCAATAAGGAGATATATGGATAGCAAACAAATAAATTTAATATCAGTAGCTGTTTGGGAAATTGAAATTAAAACCATGATGAGATACCTCTGTACGCCTATTAGAATGTCAATAATTTTTAAAAATACTGACAATTCCAGGTGCTGGTGAGGATGATGCAAAGTAACTGAACTCTTATTCATTGTTGCATGAGATGTAATATAAAATGGTACAACTCTTCTGGGAAATGGTTTTGCAGTTTCTTATAAAGTTAAACATGCATTCACCATATGATTCAACAATCCCATTAAGTATTTACACTAGAAAAGTAAAAACAGGTTCACACAAGAACCTGTACATGAATGCTTGTAGCAGTTTTATTCATAATTTTCAAAAACTGAGAAAAATACCCTTCAACAGGTGAATAAATAAACTGTTACACACATCTGTAATGGAATACTGCTCAGCAATAAACAGCAGTGAACCATTGATACACGTTTAACAACTTGGATGAATATCAGGGCATTATACTGAATGACAGAAGTCAGTCACAAAAGTTTATATGGTATAATTCCAATTATACAACATTCGTGAAGTCAAAACTATAGTTATGAAGATTTCTGTGGTTGCCAGGGTGCATAGGTTGAGGGGGGTGTGACTATAAAGTATATAAGGGAGGTTTTTTTTGGCATGATGAAACTGTTCTATATTCTGTTTGTAATGGTAATAACAAGAATCTAAATATCTGTTAAAATTCACAAAACTCTATACCTTAAGAAAGTCAGTTTTAACATATAAACAGTACAAATTTTAAAACAAAAAAATATATAATAAGTGAAAGATGATGACATGAAATTTCACAAGACCACATTATATCAGTTTTATTTTTTTAAAAGATACATAATAATAAGTAGTGGAGCTAAATATCCAGAGAACAACTCTGGATATTTATATTATTCTTTTTCTATGTTTTGGTGAGGGGTTTTCTACATCAAAAGTGAATTACTTTTACAAGTTGGTAAAACTTCATCATTCATTTTAATTTTGTAATAACCATGAGTTCAGAGCATCACATTTGGTTTCCATGATTGTTTCTCTTACAACTTCATATGTAAAATACATTATTTGTATGTTAAAGTTTAATTTAACTGCTCTTTGAAATGTCCTGTAAAATATTTAATGGTGGAAAAATTAAAAGTGGCTTTCTCTGTTTTTAAATATAATGGTATTTAAATGATTACTATATTGTTGAAAGTTTCCAAAGAAATTTTTTAATTACGTTTTTTAACCCAGAAATTTTAAAATATTTTAATACTTTAAAATCTATAACTTATACCTAACCTTAAAATTTTCTTTTTTAATCCTTTTTCCAATTAAAAACACCTATACTGCGGACAAATAATTGACAGAAGGAATGAACTTGAAAAAGACATCTGTTCTGGATTTTTGATGACTAATACCTGTAATGCAGAAGGTAATGGTATTCAAGACACCCAAGTATTCAAAGTGTAACAGAAAACTATGTTATAGCTTGCAAGAACTTTCAGTAAATTAATAAAAATAAGAAAACTCTGAGCATTTCTAGCTGGTATAAGACTGCTTGTCATTGATATAAAATACCAAATTGCCTGATTATTACAAAGGTGAAATTTCAATGATCATACAAATAAATATAGATAAATTTGGAGATCTTGTTAAAAAGTTGACTCTGATTCAGTAGATCTGGGCTGGAGCCTATGGCTCTGCATTTCTAATAAGCTCTCAAGTGATATCCTGCTAGTATATACTATAGTATATACTATACATAGTAAATACTGTAACACAAGGTAGCCATACACATATGTATGAAAATGATTGGTACTTTCATACCATGTTAAGGTTTGGTTTTTTATTTCTCTAGAGTTTTCAGCATTGTAACTTGTTATTATTTTAAGCATTTCTGTTTTTAGTGTTGTAAAAAATTATTCTTAAGGTCCATTATTAGATTTTTAAGATAATTAATGTTTTAATCTTTTACTTTAGACGGAGAACTGAGAGAAGACGGCAGAGTCCAGGTAAAACACTTTCTCTGTTTATTACTAGACATTTAAATTCTAAGAGAAAAGCATAATGTATGTGATTATTTTGAACTCAAGAAATGCTATCTATTGGTCTACATTAACTGGACTACATTAACTAGATTAACTGGTCTACATTAACTACACTAACAGCTTCTAACAAACTATTCAGCTTTTCAGTATTCCCAAGTTGTAATTATTATTTAAAAGCTATTTTAAAATAAAATTGTGCATAACAGAATATGTACAAATGAAATTACACATCTTCAAGTTGACTCAAAATGATTCAGTAGGGAGAAAGTAGAAGGGATATAGGTGAATTAAGAGTAACCAGGAGTTGGCCGGGCGCGGTGGCTCATGCCTGTAATCCCAGCACTTTGGGAGGCCAAGGCAGGCGGATCACTTGAAGCCAGGAGTTTGAGACCAGCCTGGCCAACATGGCAAACCCTCTCTACTAAAAATACAAAAATTAGCCAGGTGTGGCGGCTGCACCTGTAATCCCAGCTGCTTGGGAGGCTGAGGCATGAGAATTACTTGAACCCAGGGGGCAGAAATTGCAGTGAGCCGAGATCATGCCACTGCACTCCAGCCTGGGTGACAGAGCAAGATTCTGTGTCACAGAAAAAAAAAAAAGAGTAGCCAGGAGTTGATAACTGATGAAGCTGGGTAGCGGGCAATAACAGCAGTTTGCAAATGTCCTTCTCTCTTTGGTATATGTTTGAAATTATCCAAAGTAAAAAATTTAAAAATAGCTTATCCACCATGATCAAGTGGGCTTCATCCCTGGGATGCAAGGCTGGTTCAATATACGCAAATCAATAAATGTAATCCAGCATATAAACAGAACCAAAGACAAAAACCACATGATTATCTCAATAGATGCAGAAAAGGCCTTTGACAAAATTCAACAACCCTTCATGCTAAAAACTCTCAAGAAATTAGGTATTGATGGGACGTATCTCAAAATAATAAGAGCTATTTATGAGAAACCCACAGCCAATATCATACTGAATGGGCAAAAACTGGAAGCATTCCCTTTGAAAACTGGCACAAGACAGGGATGCCCTCTCTCACCACTTCTATTCAACATAGTGTTGGAAGTTCTGGCCAGGGCAATTAGGCAAGAGAAGGAAATCAAGGGTATTCAATTAGGAAAAGAGGAAGTCAAATTGTTCCTGTTTGCAGATGACATGATAGTATATCTAGAAAACCCCATTGTCTTAGCCCAAAATCTCCTTAAGCTGATAAGCAACTTCAGCAAAGTCTCAGGATACAAAATCAATGTACAAAAATCACAAGCATTCTTATACATCAATAACAGACAAACAGAGAGCCAAATCATGAGTGAACTCCCATTCACAATTGCTTCAAAGAGAATAAAATACCTAGGAATCCAACTTACAAGGGATGTGAAGGACCTCTTCAAGGAGAACTACAAACCACTGCTCAAGGAAATAAAAGAGGATACAAACAAATGGAAGAACATTCCATGCTCATGGGTAGGAAGAATCAATATCATGAAAATGGCCATCCTTCCCAAGGTAATTTACAGATTCAATGCCATCCCCATCAAGTTACCAATGACTTTCTTCACAGAATTGGAAAAAACTACTTTAAAGTTCATATGGAACCAAAAAAGAGCCCGCATCGCCAAGTCAATCCTAAGCCAAAAGAACAAAGCTGGAGGCATCACACTACCTGACTTCAAACTATACTACAAGGCTACAGTAACCAAAACAGCATGGTACTGGTACCAAAACAGAGATATAGACCAATGGAACAGAACAGAGCCGTCAGAAATAATGCCACATATCTACAACTATCTGATCTTTGACAAACCTGAGAAAAACCAGAAATGGGGAAAGGATTCCCTATTTAATAAATGGTGCTGGGAAAACTGGCTAGCCATAGGTAGAAAGCTGAAACTGGATCCCTTCCTTACACCTTATACACCTTATACAAAAATCAATTCAAGATGGATTAAAGACTTAAATGTTAGACCTAAAACCATAAAAACCCTAGAAGAAAACCTAGGCATTACCATTCAGGACATAGGCATGGGCAAGGACTTCATGTCTAAAACACCAAAAGCAATGGCAACAAAAGCCAAAATTGACAAATGGGATCTAATTAAACTAAAGAGCTTCTGCACAGCAAAGGAAACTACCATCAGAGTGAACAGGCAACCTACAAAATGGGAGAAAATTTTCACAACCTACTCATCTGACAAAGGGCTAATATCCAGAATCTACAATGAACTCCAACAAATTTACAAGAAAAAAACAAACAACCCCATCAAAAAGTGGGCAAAGGACATGAACAGACACTTCTCAAAAGAAGACATTTATGCAGCCAAAAAACACATGAAAAAATGCTCACCATCACTGGCCATCAGAGAAATGCAAATCAAAACCACAATGAGATACCATCTCACACCAGTTAGAATGGCAATCATTAAAAAGTCAGGAAACAACAGGTGCTGGAGAGGATGTGGAGAAATAGGAACACTTTTACACTGTTGGTGGGACTGTAAACTAGTTCAACCCTTGTGGAAGTCAGTGTGGCGATTCCTCAGGGATCTAGAACTAGAAATTCCATTTGACCCAGCCATCCCATTACTGGGTATATACCCAAAGGACTATAAATCATGCTGCTATAAAGACACATGCACACGTATGTTTATTGCAGCATTATTCACAATAGCAAAGACTTGGAACCAAGCCAAATGTCCAACAATGATAGACTGGATTAAGAAAATGTGGCACATATACACTATGGAATACTATGCAGCCATAAAAAATGATGAGTTCATGTCCTTTGTAGGGACATGGATGAAATTGGAAATCATCATTCTCAGTAAACT
Source organism: Pongo abelii (assembly GCF_028885655.2). Classification (NCBI taxonomy): domain Eukaryota; kingdom Metazoa; phylum Chordata; class Mammalia; order Primates; family Hominidae; genus Pongo; species Pongo abelii. Next base: position 69,259,330 of record NC_071997.2, read on the forward strand.
ATCGCAAGAACAAAAAACCAAACACTGCATATTCTCACTCATAGGTGGGAATTGAACAATGAGAACACATGGACACAGGAAGGGGAACATCACACTTCGGGGTCTGTTGTGGGGTGGGGGGAGGGGGGAGGGATAGCATTGGGAGATATACCCAATGCTAGATGACGAGTTGGTGGGTGCAGCGCACCAGCATGGCACATGTATACATATGTAACTTACCTGCACATTGCGTACATGTACCATAGAGCCTAAAGTATAATAATAATAAGAAGAAGAAGAAGAAGAAAAAAAAATGAAATAAAGAAAAAAAATTAAAAATAAAAGGTGTATAATAATGATTAAATTATTCAATATATTTTATTACTTACATATAATTTTTATAAATAATGCATACAAAATATCACACCTGACAGGTAGTTCTGAACCCTTCTCCGTGTCTGTCCCTGACATTGCATCTCAGTTCATTTTGAGAGGAAATAGCAATTCCCTGTTATACCAATTACAGAAAGGCTAAGATTTATTGTGAGACTTGAGTCTGAATGATAGTCCCACAATTTCTAGCATTATAACTTTGGGCGAATCATTTCATCTCTCTAAGCCTCAACTTCTTCATTCCTAAAATAGAGATAATGCCACACACTCCACGGGATTTTTATGAAGCTCTTTTGTGAACACAAATGTGATAGGACTTTGCTAATTATATGGAACTATACTAATGATAGTAATGATCAATATCATTGCTTCAATCTACTTCTTTCTGGACATACCTGCATTGAAAATAAAAATAATAATCTTTATTTGCTTGGAGGGAAATACGCCATATTACAATTGAATATACATGCCTAAAAATTTGTTTAATTCGCGAAAGCTTCAAGAAACTTTACCATAAATTGTATATATTTTAAATAGCTTATTTTTTTAGAATACTTGTTTTTAAAAAAGAACAACAACAACATCCTGGCCAGGTGCAGTGGCTCACGCCCAAGCACTTTGCGAAGCTAAGGTGGATTGCACAAGCCCAGGAGTTCGAGACCAGCCTGGGCAACATGGCAAAACCCCATCTATACTAAAAATACAAAAAGTAGCCAGGCACAGTGGTGTGTACCTGTAGTCACAGCTACTCAGGAGGCTAAGGTGGGAAGATCACTTGAGCCCAGGAGCTGGAGATTGTAGTGAGCTGAGATCACACCACTACACTCCACCCTGAGCAACAGCAGAGTAAGACCCTATCTTGAAATAAGCAAACAAACAAAAAAAACAGCATCCTGTCACAACTTTACAGACACATCCACTTGGATAAACAAGTGTACATGAAATTCAATCAAGAAACTGACTTCCCAAGGATCTTTCTGGAAGGGTTTTTATAGAGAATAAGGGAAATATCAGTTTGTGAACTAAAGTGTAGGATGGTTTTTGTAATGTAATCTGTCACAAGACTTTGAGTTCAGTTACTAATATAGCTTAAATTCAGATTAGCACTAACTCATACACACTTTATGTTCAGTGCTCTGGTTTCTTGTTTAGAAATTGCTATTAAGTACAGATAAGATACGGATTATAACAGGCTGTCATTGTTTGCAAAGGTCTTCTTGTGAAATTTCCACATGCTACATTTTAAAGCAGGGTTTGTGCATATGTGTGTCTTTGCATAATTTTCTATTGCTATAATAACTATTTTTAAACATATTTCTCTTAATCAACTTTTTTTCTCAACCAATTGAATATATTCAACAAAAATAATAATAAAACATTATTTTTAGTATTTATCAAGTACTTATTATTTATCTGGTTCTGGACTCAATACCTTATGTTTTAATTCAGTTAATTCTCAAAACAAACCTATGAGATGGATACTACTATTAGCCTCATATAAACGATACTGAGACACAGAGATTAGTAATTTCCCATAGTCTCCCAGCTTGTAAAGTGCAAAGCTGGAATTCAAACCCAAAGAGTCTGGCTCTTAGAACAGGGTTTCTGAACCTTAGTGCTATTGACATTTTGGGCCAAATAATTATTTGCTCTTGGGCTGTCCTGTGCATTGTAGGATGTTTAGCAGCAATCCCTGGCCTCTGTCTACTGAATGCCAGTAGTTTCCCCACCCCAGTCACGACAACCAAATAACTCTCCAGACATTGCCAAATGTCTCCTGGTGGGAGGAAGATAGTAAAAAGTCATCCCTGGTTAAGAACCACAACCCTAGAGAAACCCCTACATGACATCACCTCTCTGAAAGCCACACATACAAAAATATGGAAAGCCAGAAAACAAAATAAAAATCACCTTCATCCCACCACTGAGAGAAAAATCATTAACATTACCAGTACCTTTGAAGTCCCCTGGGTGCCCCTCCTCAATTACATTTCTTCTTCCATCTACTCTCAGTCTTAAATTTTGTCTTAACCATTCCTTTGCTTGTCTTTATGGTTTTCCCATATGAGGCAAGTTCCATAAATAAAATCTTTTTTTTTTTTAAGAGAAAGAGTCTAACTCTGTCACCCAGGCTGGAGTGCAGTTGCATGAACACAGCTCACTGTAACCTCAAACTCCTAGGCATAAGCAATCATTCCACCTCAGCCCCCTGAGTAGCTAGAATTATAGGTGCATGGCACCATGCCTAGCTAATTTTGGGCTTTTTGTAGAGACTTGGTCTTGCTGTATTGTTGGTCTCAAACTCATTTAACAACTTGTTTAGTTTTGCTTCTTTCTGAACTTTATATAAGTGGAAACATAGTGCATTCTTCTTGTTACTTTTTTCACTAAATATTATTTTTGATTATAGCCATGCTGACATATGTACATGTAGGTATGTTCATTTTCACTGCCTATAGTATTTCACTGACTGAATACAATTTATTCATCCACTACTCAGTTTATTCATTCTTCTGTTAATGGACATTTATGTTGATTCTAGCTTTTTCTATTATGAACAGGGCAACTATATATTTCTAGGGTATATACTTAGGAGTGAAATTTCTGGTCACAGGCAATACACATCTTTAATTTTAATAAATAATTCCAAATATTTCCTAGAGTAGTTTTGCCAACTTATATTTCCACTAAACAATTATAAGAGTTTCCATTTCTCCACATCTTGCTAATACTTAAACACTCAGGTTTTTAAATGTTTGCCATCCCTAGTAGCTGTGTAGTGGTTTCTCGTTGAGGTTTTAATTTGTATTTGCCTGATTAATAATGAGGTTGAACATCTTTTCATATGTTTCTTGTCATCTTGTTTCTTCTTCCTTGAAATGCCTATTCCTATGTTTTACTCATTTTTCCACTGAGTTCTTTGCCTTTTTCTCACTGATTTGTGGTAGTCTTTATATATTTTAGAAACTAATCCTTTGTCAGTGTTACAAATAACTCCTCCCAAGTTGTTGTTTATCTTTTTCCTGTCTTTGTGGCTGACGAAAAATTTTTTTGACTATATTAAAGACAAGAATGCACCATTATACCTTTATGGTATGCTTTTATATCTTGTTTAAGTTGTCCTTCCTTATTTCCAATCTCATATAGATAATCTCCTTTTATTAAAGTTTTTACCTTTCACATTTGTCTTTAATCCGTTGGGGTTTGAGATATGTGTGTGTGTGTGTGTGTGTGTGTGTGTGTGTGTGTGTGTGTGTTGGCTCCTGTGTCCTTTTAACCCTATTAGTCTTTGGCAACAGCTTAACTTTTATGGCATGAGATGTCCCAGACTCATCTTGTAAATTCCCTGTCTTACACCTAGAATCTACTATTTCTCCATTTCTTCTGTTTTCTCTGGGTTAATCTTGGCTTTTAGACTTTTTTAGTGGACAGAAAAGGAAATACTTTTTTTTTTTTTTCTCAGCCAGGAGTAGTGGTTCACACCTGTAATCCCAGCACTTTGGGAGGTGGGTGGATCACGTGAGGCCAGAAATTCAAGACCAGCCTGGCGAACATGGTGAAACCCTGTCTCTACTGAAAAAAAAAAAAAAAACCAACAAATATTAGCTGGCGTGGTGGTACACACCTGTAATCCCAGCTACTTGGGAGACTGAGACACAAGAATCGTTTCAAGCCAGGAGGCAGAGGTTGCAGTGAGGCAAGGTCATGCCACTGCACTCCAGCCTGGGCAACAGAACGAGACTCTGTCTCAAAAGGAAAAATGAACAACTTTTTTTTTCTTGATACAGTGTCTCGCTCTGTCACCCAGACTGGAGTGCAGTGGTGTGATCACAGCTCACTGCAGCCTTGACCTCCCAAGCTCAAGCCATCCTCCCACCTCAGCCTCCTGAGTTGGTGGGACATTTTTATCAACCCTCAGGAATCAGCAGCAGAAAGACATTAACTGGTATCTCCAGTCCAGGCTTCATCCCAGGCTTCAAACTGATAATACCTACAACAGTTAAAATAACTGTTCCTTCTAGGAAGTTCCATATCATCTTGTACTTTTCCTATCACCATAAATATCACTTTTTATTATAACTCTGGTTTAATTATCTCCTTCACTAGGCTGTAACTTTTTTTTGTTTGTTTTGTGACAGAGTCTTACTCTGTCACCCAGACGGCAGTGCAGTGGCACGATCTTGGCTCACTGCAACCTCTGCCTCCGGGTTCAAGCACTTCTCCTGCCTCAGCCTCCCAAGTAGCTGCGATTACAGGCACATGCCACCACTCCCAGCTAATTTTTGCATTTTTAGTACAGATGAGGCTTCACCATTTTACCCAGGTTGGTCTCGAACTACTGAGCTCAAGTGATCTGCCCACCTTGGCCCCCCAAAGTGCTGGGATTACAGGCATGAGCCACCGCACCCAGCCTATTAGGCTGTAACTTTCTAAAAGGCAGTATCTGTATCCATTTTGCTCAACATCTTACTGTTAGCAACAGACATGGAATTCTATAGTGAATGTTTATAAAATAACGTAGGCAAAAATGCATGAATAAAGAAGTCTTTGACTAGATAATATCCAAAACATAAGATGTCTTAAACCAAACTCATCATTTTCCCCTCAAACTCCAAACTTGCTCCTTCATATGTGGTCTTTGTCATTCTTGATTCTTTATAACCCACTTACAATTAATCCAACCAATCAAATTCAATTGATTAATGCTCCTAAATATTTCTAGAAACTAGCCCTATAACCATTGGAATTTAGGTTAATCGATCATCTTCATTTGGAGTACTGCTTCCTAATTATTATCTTTGTCTTTAGTCTATACCCACTACCACCACCACCACCTCCTGAAATCTAGCCTTCACAATGCTGCTAAAGTAACCTACCTAAGTATCATTCCCCTCCCTAAAACCCCATAGGATAAAGTCCAAGCTCCTTATCATGGTGTATAAGACACTCCATTAACTAACCTGTGCTTTCCAGTTTTATTTCCTGCCACTCTCTACCTCAAAAAGTCTGAGTTACTTCATTCTTACATCCCTAATACTTATTATATCACTTTGAGCACTATAGGTGTCACTAAATGTTAACTGAACCAAACTAGACCTATGTAGGCTTAGGTACCTTCTCAGTAACACTAGTTTTACCAAAATTTTATTATGAAAAGTTTTAAATACACAGAAAAGTTCTAAGAATGTACAGTAAACATCCGTATGCCCACTATTTGGATTCGACCATTAATGTCTTACAATAATTGCATTATCACATATCTGTCCATTAACCTTTCCCTTTATCAATCCATCTTTTTTTTCAACTTTTATTGCATTGAAACATCTTATTTTTGATACATTTCAAAGTAAGTTGCAGATATCCATACACTTCGCCTCTTTAGCCACTTTAGCATACATATCATTAACACGTTAAAAACTCTTGGCCAGGAACAGTGGCTTATGCCTGTAATCCCAGCACTTTGGGAGGCCGAGGCGGGTAGATCATGAGGTCAGGAGATCAAGGCCATCCTGGCCAACATGGAAACCCCGTCTCTACTAAAAATACAAAAATTAGCTGGGCATGGTGGTGTGTGCCTGTAGTCCCAGCTACTCCGGAGGTGGAGGCAGAGATTGCAATGAGCTAAGATTGCACAACTGCACTCCAGCCTGGGCAATACAGCGAGACTCTGTCAAAAACAAAAACAAAAACAAAAAACAAAAAACAAAACAAAAAAAAAACGCTCTCGATAAACTAGGTACTGAAGGAACATACCTCAAAATAATAAGAGCCATATATGACAAACCCATAGCCAAAATCATACTGAATGGGCAAAAGCTGGAAACATTCCCCTAGAAAACTGACACAAGACAAGGATGCCCTCTCTCACCACTCCTATTCAACAGAGTATTGGAAGTTATAGCCAGAGCAATCAGGCAAGAGAAAGAAATAAAGGGCATCCAAATAGGAAGAGAGGAAGTCAAACTATCCCTGTTTGCAGACAACATGGTCCTATATCTAGAAAACCCCATAATCTCAGCCCAGAAGCTCCTTCAGCTGATAAACAACTTCAGCAAAGTTTCAGGATACAAAATCAATGTACAAAAATCACTAGCATTCCTATACACCAACAATAGCCAAGCCAAGAGCCAAATCAGGAACGCAATCCCATTCACAATTGTTACAAAAAGAATAAAATACCTAGGAATGCAGCTAATCCAAGAGGTGAAAGATCTCTACAATGAGAACTACAAAACACTGCTCAAAGAAATCAGAGATGACACAAACAAATGGAAAAACATTCCATGCTCATGAACAGGAAGAATCAATATTGTTAAAATGGCCATACTACCCAAAGCAATGTATAGATTCAATGCTATTTCTATTAAACTACCACTGAGATTGTTCACAGAACTAGATAAAAACTATTTTAAAATTCAGGCCCTTTCCTTTTGCAGCTGGGAGGCAGGTAGCCCAGGACAAGTTTTCAAGCCCATCATGCCCTCTGCCTGGAAACAGACTCAGGACTGTTGTTGGGGGGCATGGTGGAAGTGAGACAGGCCCTTCAGTTTGCATGGGAGCTGGATGAGGCCAGTGACTGCCGGCTTTCCCCTACTTCCCTGACAAACTGCATTTCTCAGCAGAGGCAGCCATAATCCTCCTAGGTATCCAACTCCAGTGACCTGGGGATCTCACCCCCATCCGCCACAGCAGCCACAGCAAGACCTGCCCAAGGAGAGTCTGAGCTCAGACATGCCTAGCCCCACCCCCACCTGATGGTACTTCCCTATCCACCCTGGTAGCAGAAGACAAATGGCATATAATCTTGGGAGTGCCAGGGCCCCGCCCACCACCGGTCCCTCTCTATATTACTACAGCTGATGCTTTCTGGAAAGCGCACCTCCAGGCAGGAGCCCAACCAGCCCAAAAATAGAGCATTAAACCACCAAAGCCAAGAACCCTCATGGAGTCCATCGCACAGCCCTGCCATCTCCACTGGAACAGGCACTTAGGCATCCATGACTGAGAGACCCATAGATGCTTCATATCACAGGACTCTGTGCAGACAACCCCCAGTACCAGCCTGGAGCCAGATAAACTTGCTGGGTAGCTAGACCCAGAAGAGAAACAACAATCACTGTAGTACGGCTCACAGGAAGCCACATCCATAGGAAAAGGGGGAGAGTACTACATCAAGGGAACACCCTGTGGGACAAAAGAACCTGAACAGCAGCCTTCAGCCCTAAACCTTCCCTCTGATAGAGCCTACCCAAATGAGAAGGAACCAGAAAACAAACCCTGGTAATATGACAAAACAAGGCTCTTCAACACCCTCAAAAAATCACACTAGTTCACCAGCAGTGGATCCAAATCAAGAAGAAATCCCTGATTTACCTGAAAAAGAATTTAGGGAGGTTAGTTATTAAGCTAAAGAGGGATGGACCAGAGGAAGGTGAAGCCCAATTTTAATGCGAGAGGAAATCCAAAAAGTGATGCAACAAGTGAAGGGAGAAATATTCAAGGAAATAGATAGCTTAAAGAGAAACAACCAAAAATTCAGGAAACTTTGGACACACTTTTAGAAATGTGAAATGTTGCCCAGGCACGGTGGCTCACCCATCTAATCCCAGTACTTTCGGAGGGTGAGGCAGGCAGATCACAAGGTCAGGATTTTGAGACGAGTCTGGCCAACATGGCGAAACCCCGTCTCTACTAAAAATACAAAAATTAGCTGGACAACAATACAAAAATTAGCCAGGGAATCATGGGAACCCAGGAGGTGGAGATTGCATTGAGCCATTGAGCCATGCCATCCAGCCTGGGTGACAGGGCGAGACTCCGTCTCAAAAAAAAATAAAATAAAATAAAAAGGGTGAATGTTCTGGAAAGTCTCACCAATACAATTGAACAAGTAGAAGAAAGAAATTCAGAGCTCGAAAACAAGGTCTTTGAACTAACCCAATCCAACAAGGTCAAAGAAAAAAGAATAAGAAAATATGAACAAAGTCATGAAGAAGTCTGGGATTACGTTAAACAACCAAACTTAAGAATAATCAGTGTTCCTGAGGAAGAAGAGAATTCTAAAAGCTTGGAAAACATATTTGGGGGAATAATCAAGGAAAACTTCCCGAGCCTTGCTAGAGACCTAGACATCCAAATACAAGAAGCACAAAGAACATCTGGAAAATTCATTGCAAAAAGATCTTCGCCTAGGCACATAGTCATCAGGTTATCCAAAGTTAAGACAAAAGAAAGAATCTTTAAAACCTGTAAGACAGAAGCACCAAGTAACCTATAAAGGAAAACCTATCAGATTAACAGCAGATTTCTCAGCAGAACCCCTACAAGCTAGAAGAGATTGGTGCCCTATCTTCAGCCTCCTCAAACAAAACAATTATCAGCCAAGAATTTAGTATCCAGCAAAAGTAAGCATCATATATGAAGCAAAGATACAGTCGTTTTCAGACAAACAAATGCTGAGAGAATTTGCCATTACCAAGCCACCACTATAAGAACTGCTAGAAGGAGCTGTAAATCTTGAAACAAACTCTGGAAACACATCAAAACAGAACCTCTTTAAAGCATAAATCACACAGGACCTATAAAACAAAAATACATGTGAAAAAGCAAAAACAACAAAAAAACCAAAGTACGCAGGCAACAAAAATCACAATGAATGCAACGGTACCTCACATGTCAATACTAACATTGAATGTAAATGGCCTAAATGCTCCTCTTAAAAGATACAGAACCACAGAATGGATAAGAACTCACCAACCAACTCTCTGCTGCCTTCAGAAGACTCACCTAACACATAAGGACTCACATAAACTTAAAGTAAAGGGGCAGAAAAAGGCATTTCATGCAAATGGACACCTAAAGCGAGCAGGGGCAGCTATTCTTATATCAGACAAAACAAATTTTAAAGTAACAGCAGTTAAAAGAGACCAAGAGGGACATTATATAATGGTAAAAACCTTGTCCAACAGGAAATATCACAATCCTAAAAACAGAGGCACCTGTGGTGACATGTGCCTATAGTCCCAGCTACTCCAGGAGGCTGAGGCAGGAGAATCACTTGAACTTGGGAGGCAGAAGCTGTAGTGAGCCAAGATCGCACCACTGCACTCCAGCCTGGATGACAGCAAAACTCTGTCTCAAAATATATATACAGATGGGTGTGTGTGTGTGTGTATATATATGTGTGTGTGTATATATATATTTATGTGTGTGTATATATATGTGTGTGTATATATATGTATGTGTATATATATGTATGTGTGTGTATATATATATACACACGTACACACACACACACCCCTAACACTGCAGCTCCCAAATTTATATAACAATTACTAATAGACCTAAGAAACAATTACTAATAGACCTAAGAATAGACCTAAGACCTACACTACTCCACTGACAGCACTAGACAGGTCATCAAGACAGAAACTCAACAAAGAAACAATGGATTTAAACTATACCTTAGAACAAATGGACTTAACAGATATAAACAGAACATTTCATCCAACAACCACAGAACACACAGTGCATGGAACTTTATCCAAGATACAGCATATGATAGCCCATAAAACGATCCTCAATAAATTTTTAAAAATTGAAATTATGTCAAGCACTCTCTCAGATTACAGTGGAATAAAATTGGAAATCAACTCCAAAAGGAACCTTCAGAACCATGCAAATACATAGAAATTAAATAATGTGCTCCTGAATGAGCATTGAGTCAAAAATGAAATCAAAATGGAAATTAAAAAATTATTTGAACTGAATGACAATAATGACACAACCTATCAAAACCTCTGGGATACAGCAAAGGCAGTGCTAAGATGAAAGTTCATAGCCCTAAGCACCTACATCAAAAAGACTGAAAGGACACAAACTGACATTCTAAGGTCATACCTCAAGGAACTACAGAAACAAGAACAAACCAAACTCAAACCCAGCAGAAATAAGAAAACTGCCAAGATCAGAGCAGAACTAAATGAAATTGAAACAAACAAAAAATACAAAAGATAAATGAGACAAAAAGCTGGTTCTTTGACAAGATAAATAAAATTGATAGACCATTAGCAAGATTAACCAAGAGAAGAAGAGAGAAAAGCCAAATAACCTCAATAAGAAACAAAACAGGAGATATTACAACTGACACCACTGAAATACAAAAGATCATTCAAGTCTACTATGAACACCTTTATGCACATGAACTAGAAAACCTAGAAGAGATGGATAAATTCCTGGAAAAAATACAGCCCTTCTAGCTTAAATCAGGAAAAATTAGATACCCTGAACAGACCAATAACAAGCAGTGAGATTGAAATGGTATTTTTAAAATTACCAACAAAAAAAAAGAGTCCAGGCCAGATGGATTCACAGCAGACATTCGGATTCTACCAGACGTTCAAAGAAGAATCGGTACCAATCCTTTCGATACTATTCCACAAGATAGAGAAAGAAGGAACCCTCCGTAATTCATTTTATGAAGCCAGCATCACCCTAATACCAAATCCAGGAAAGGACATAACCAAAAAAGAAAACTATAGACCGATATCCTTGATGAACATTGATGCTAAACTTAACAACTACTAGCTCTAGCTAACCAGATCCAACAACATATCAAAAAGATAATCCACCATGATCAAGTGGGTTTCATACCAGGGATGCAGGGATGGTTTAACATATGCAAGCCAATAAACGTGATACACCACAGAAACAGAATTAAAAGTAAAAATCAGCTGGGCACGGTGGCTCATGCCTGTAATCTCAGCACTTTGGGGGGCTGAGGCGGGCGGATCACGAGGTCAGGAGTTCGAGACCAGCCTGACCAACATGGTGAAACCCCGTCTCTACTAAAAATACAAAAATTAGCCCGGTCTGGTGTCGCATGCCTGTAATCCCAACTACTCGGGAGGCTGAGACAGGAGAATCGCTTGAACCCAGGAGGCGGAGGTTGCAGGAGCCAAGATCGCACCATTGCACTCCAGCCTGGGCAACAGAGTGAGACTCTGTCTCAAAAAAAAAAAAGTAAAAATCAGATGATCATCTCAATAGATGCAGCAAAAGCATTCAACAAAATCCAGCATCCCTTTCTGATTAAAACTCTCAGCAAAATCAGCATTCAAAGGACATACCTTAATGTAATAAACTCCATCTATGACAAACCCACAGCAAATATGATACTGAATGGGGAAAAGTTGAAAGCATTCCCTCTGGGAACTGGAACAAGACAAGAATGCCCGCTCTCACCACTCCTGTTCAACATAGTACTGGAAATCCTAGCCAGAGCAATCAGACAAGAGAAAGAAATAAAGGGCATCCAAATCAGTAAAGAGGAAGTCAAACTGTCACTGTTTGCTGATGATACAATCGTTTACCTTGAAAACCCTAAGGACTCCTCCAGAAAGCTCCTAGAACTGATAAAAGAATTCAGGAAAGTTTCTGGATACAAGATTAATATACACAAATCAGTAGCTCTTCTATACACCAACAGCAACCAAGTGGAGAATCAGATCAAGAACTCAACCCCTTTTATAATAGCTGCAAAAAAATAAAATAAAATACTTAGGAATATACCTAACCAAGGAGTTGAAAGACCTCTACAAGGAAAACTACAAAACACTGCTGAAAGAAATCATGGATGACGCAAACAAATGGAAACACATCCCATGCTCATGAATGGGTGGAATCAATATTGTGAAAATGACCATACTGCCAAAAGGAATCTACAAATTCAATGTAGTCCCCATCAAAATACCACCATCATTCTTCACAAAATTAGAAAAAACAATTCTAAAATTCACATGGAACCAAAAAAGAGCCCACATAGCCAAAGCAAGACTAAGCAAAAAGAACAAATATAGAGGAATCACACTACCTGATTTCAAACTATAATATAAGGCCATAGTCACCAAAACAGCATGGTACTGGTATAAAAATAGGCATACAGATCAATGGAACAGAATAGAGAACCCAGAAATAAATGCAAATACTTACAGCCAACTGATTTTCAACAAAGCAAACAAAAACATAAAGTGGGGAAAGGACACCCTTTTCAACAAATGGTGCTGAGATAACTGGCTAGCCACATGTAGGAGAATGAAACTGGATCCTCATCTCTCACCTTATACAAAAATCAACTCAAGATGGATTAAGTACTTAAACCTAAGACGTGAAACTATAAAAATTTTAGAAGATAACATTGGAAAAACCCTTCTAGACATTGGCTTAGGCAAAGATTTCATTACCAAGAACCCAAAAGCAAATGCAATAAAAACAAAGATAAATAGCTGGGACCTAATTAAACCAAAGAGCTTTTTCACAGCAAAAGGAACAGTCAGCAGAATAAACAGACAACCCACAGAGTGGGAGAAAATCTTCACAATCTATACATCTAAAAAAGGACTAATATCGAGAATCTACAACAAACTCAAATCAGTAAGAAAAAAACAATCCCATAAAAAAGTGGACTAAGGACATGAATGAACAATTCTCAAAAGAACATATACAAATGGCCAACAAACATGAAAAAATGCTCAACATCACTAATGATCAGGGAAATGCAAATCAAAACCACAATGCGCTACCACCTTACTCCTGCAAGAATGGCCATAATAAAAAAATCAAACAGTAGATGCGGGCATGGATGTGGTGAACAGGGAACACTTCTACACTGCTGGTGGGAATGTAAACTCATACAGCCACTACGGAAAACAGTGTGGAGATTCCTTAAAGAACTAAAAGTAGAACTACCATTTGATCCAGCAACCCCACTATTGAGTGTCTACACAGAAGAAAAGAAGTCATTACTCAAAAAAGATACTTGTACTTACATTTTTATAGTGGAGCAATTCACAATTGCAAAATCATGTAACCAACCCAAATGCCCATCATCAACAAGTGGATAAAGAAACTGGTGTGTGTGTGTATATATATATATGTGTGTATATATATGTGTATATATACGTGTCTATGTGTATATACACATGTATATATACACACACATACATACATACATACATACATACACAGTGGAATACTATGCAGCCATAAAAAGGAGTGAATTAATAGCATTTGTAGTGACCTGGATGAGATTAGAGACTACTATCTACGCGAAGTAACTCAGGAATGGAAACCAAACATCGTATGTTCTCACTGATATGTAGGAGCTAAGCTATGAGGACACAAAGGTATAAGAATGATACAAAGGACTTTGGGGACTTGGGGGGAAGAGTGGGAAGGGGGTGAGGGATAAAAGAGTACTAATATGGTTCAGTGTATACCCATATTTGATGGGTGCACCAAAATCTCCCAAATCATCACTAAAGAACTTACTCATAGGCTGGGCACGGTGGCTCACGCCTGTAATCCCAGCACTTTGGGAGGCTGAGGCGGGCAGATAACGAGGTCAGGAGATCAAGACCATCCTGGCCAACATGGTGAAACCCCCTTTCTACTAAAAATTAGCTGGGCATGGTGGCGCGTGCCTGTAGTCTCAGCTACTCGGGAGGCTGAGGCAGGAGAATTGCTTGAACCTGGGAGGCGGAGACTGCAGTGAGCCAAGATTGTGCCACTGCACTCCAGCCTAGTGACAGAGTGAGACACCATCTCAAAAAAAAAAAAAAAAAAAAAAAAAAAGTTAAATATGTCAACATACTTTATCTCAGTATTTATGATCTATTTACTTTCTGAAAGATTTGGGGCATTTCACTAAAGTACTTTATATATCATATCTAAAATAAATTATATACACAGCAAAAGTCAATTAAAAGTTGCAGGCCGGGCATGGTGACTTACGCCTGTAATCCTAGTGATTTGGGAGGCTAAGGCAAAAAGATCACCAGAACCCAGTAGTTTGAGACTAGCTTAGGCAACATAGCAAGACCTTGTCTCTACAAAAATAAAAGTTTAAAAAAATTATCCAGGCACGGTGGTGCACACCTGTAGTCCCAGCTACTTGGGAGGCTGAGGCAAGACCACCTGAGCCTTGAAGTTTGAGCTGTACTTTTGCTGTGAGCTATAATTGTGCCACTGTTCTCCAGCCTAGGCAACAGAGCATGACTCTATCTCAAAAAAAAAAAAAGTTGCACAGTTATGTGATGTTGAATATCGGGCTGTTTTATACAAGTTAAAACTGTGTTTAGCTCTGAATTTGGGAAGGCAAAGGCAAAAAGTGAAATAGGTTTACTTTGAGGAGCATCATGGTATAACAGAAAGAATGCAGTATTATAAGCAAACTGTCTCAGTCTAATTTTGTTCCACTACCTCCTCACTGCTACACACCTCTATACCTGTTTCCTCATCTGCAAAATGAGAACAGTTATGTTTAATTTAGTAATATTACATGATTAATCTGTCAAATTAGGTAATGGAAAACCATTCTGTTCTAAAAGACGGTTTATGATTATTGTTTTTATTGACTTAATTTTTTAACACATGCAAATAGTAAATTTATCTAGATGGAAACACTTTTTCAGCATTCTATATTCACACTCAAGAATGTTTGTGCATGCCAGGTGCATTGGCTTACACCTGTAATCCTAGCATTTTGGGAGGTCAAGGCAGGCGGATCACTTGAGGCCAGGAGTTCAAGACCAGCCTGGCCAAAATGGTGAAACCCTGTCTCTACAAAAAATACAAAAATAGCCTGGTGTGGTGGTGCATGCCTGTAGTCCCAGCTACTTGGGAGGCTAGGGTGGGAAAATCACCTGAGTCTGGAAGGTCAAGGCTGCATTGAGCCTTGATTATACCACTATACTCCAGCCTGGGTGACAGAGTGAGACCTTATCTCAAAAAAAAAAAAAAAGCTTGTGTAAAAGAAAACTGAAAAGCAGCCCGGCGAGGTGGCTCACGCCTGTAGTCCCAGCAGTTTGGGAGGCCAAGGTGGGGAGATTGCCTGAGGTCAAGACTTCAAGACCAGCCCGGCCAACACGGCAAAACCCTGTCTCTACTAAAAATACAAAAAAATTAGCCAGATGTGGTGACATGCACCTGTAGTCTCAGCTACTCAGGAGGCTGAGGCAGGGAGAACTGCTTGAACCCAGGAAGCGGAGGTTGCAGTGAGCTGAGATCACACCACTGCACTCCAGCCTGGGCAACAGAGCAAAACACCGTCTTATTAAAATAAAAATAAAAAAAAAACTGAAAAGCAAGTTGGTTGTGGTAGTGTATCCCTACAGTCCCAGCTCCTTTGGAGGCTGAGGTAGGGGAACTGCTTGAGCCCAGGAGTTTTAGGCCAGCATGGAGAACCTATCAAGACCCAATCTCTAAATTTTTAACTGAAAAACAAACTAAACATGTCTTAGAGTTTTGAAAAGGATAGACATTCTAGTCACATAGATGTTTCTTATTATAACTCTTCTTTATAAGGTAAAATACTTATATTAAATCATAATTCACTAAAGGCATTCCTGTGGAAAGGTGAAATGACAAGTTCTAAGTACATTCCTTTCTGATGGCTTACTTAACACAGAAGTTAGAAAGTTAGTTAGCTTATCTATCAACTTGTCTCTCGTATGTACCAGAAGCCTCAAGCCAACCTTTGGCAAGTGCTAGACTACAGTCAGTTTGAGACTGCATTTTCTACAAAAAATGTCAAGTACCAAACTCTGCAATGTTGATGAAAAAGAAACCTATATATGATACCAAATATGAAAGAATCAGAGTTCAATTTCACAATGTTCAGTAGTGAAACTTGAATAGCTGGTCAACTTACTCAGAAAAGCGTCTCCTGCCACATAGGGTGGGCCACTAGCTAGCATGCTTATAAGCAAAAGCCTTAAATGAGAGGAATAGGGAATCAGAGAAGTTAATCATAAAGCAGCCTGTGGAACAAGTATTGTTAGTACATTAAAAAACTATAGTGGAAAAAAAAAAACCCCTTTACAGAGAAATAAGAACAAAATTATAATACCAACTCTGCCACTAACTGACTTTGGACAAAACACTTAACCCATATGAGCCTCAACTTGTTGATCTATAAAATAAAAGAATTTCAGATTAGGGAGTTTTAAGATTTCTTCCATGTCTAAAATATTATACTTCTGGGATTCAATTATTATTAAACCAAATCAGAAACTTCAAGAGAGATTATTAGTAACACAGAGGAAACCTAACATAGTAAACTGAGATGATCACTTACTGTATTAAAATTTAAAAATCTGTATTAAGTGAGCCACAGGTCAAAATCCAGTTTATAGCAAAGCAAAGCTTAACTTGTCTGCTGAATTTACTTACAAAAGTCTGTGTACATTTAAAGGAAAGTGACCTGATATCACCCAATATTAGGTAACAGCAAAAGGGTGTGGCTCAGAAAATGCACTTAACCACATGTAGAAAGCAATGAGGGACTGGGGAAAACCCTTTTGTTGCTGTAAAATTACTACAAGAATTAACATGTAGTTTCATTCAGTCAAGGCTGAGCACAATTTCAACACATTAAAAAAAAAAAATGAAGATCAGTCTTCCTTGGAACCACAACTTCCTATTATTGAACAAAATCACCTCCTCCCAAACTAGGAAACAAACAAAGCAAAACTACCAATTCTACAGTGTTTATCCAGAAGCTTAAAATTTCATAAGCTTTTGGTCTAAAAATTCTATTTCTACAGTTCTATACCAAGGAAATAATCCTACAAACAGAAAAAAAAAAAAAAACTTCATGCCTAAGAACATCTATCATAGGGTTATTTATGAAAAAGAAGAAATTGGAAACAATATAAATTTAACCAAAAAAGGAGTGGTTAAATAAAGCTATAGTATTTAATGGAATAATAAAATTCAGCCATTAAAAACAGACTACGTAGGAACAATAAAAAGTTTTGAAGTGTTATGAGGCCAAAAAAAGAAAAAGAAAAGATACAGAATTATATATACAATATAATTCAAGCTGTGTTTAAAATAAATAAATAAAACATATATGTGGAGAAAAAGAGACTAGAAGCAAATTCATGTTAACTTTAGTTTTGTATAACTGGTAGGACTATGGGTAAATTTTCATAGTTTTCTGTTTTCCAAATTTTATTTAATGATTATGTTTTACTTCAAATAATGTTTAAAAACTTGAATGTAAAATAAATTATTTTATAAATCTTCAAAATATCCCTCTAAGGTATGTAGGGTATAAGTCAAGGTTATATAGCAATGGAAACTTGGAAATGCCCTGAAGTCTTTTTAAAATGCAATGGATTTTAAAGGAAATCCCCCAAAGTAATATTTTTTGTTTTGTTTTTTTACATCCTGGAAGATCTTGAGAAGTTAATTCTATGATTCTTACTTTTTAAAATGTAATTCCTAAGGTAAGAGAGGATTAAATCATGGATAGAAGACACTACATAACATCAACAACATGGCTGAATGACACGATAGTTCTTAGGTATGCCATCAGCCTTCTAGCAACAAGTATATCTAGATATTAAGAAAATAAAATAATTTACCTAGGATCTCTGCCAGTTGATGAACAAGGCCAAAACCTAACTCATTTTCTCAATGACCATTCTCGTGGTATAGAAACTAGACTTTGGTGTGGTAGTTTATAAGCCAAGAGTTGAAGCTTATCTTTTAAAAATGACAGTGTTTAGTTTTCTTTTTAAATTGAAAGCTACCTAAAAGCCTGGAACTTGCCAGCACACACTCAAGCCTCAGGCACTATTAAATTACGCATTCTTCTTGCTACCTGTTTTTCCAGGTTTGTTTTTTTTTTTTTTTTTTCAATTTTGTGTACATCAAGATCTACAGGCACATACCTACATACATGTGTTGCCCTTATTTTTTAGCCGCATATCTGTTTCCTTTGAGATGTGACTACTTAAAATAGTGTAAATGCAGACTTTCTGAAAGGCTTCTCTTAGTAAAAATAACTTTTAAGATATAACTTACAGAATAACTTTAAATTTATTTTTTAAAATTACTTTCACCTATACTTTAAGTAAAATGTCTCCAATTATGACATGATAGTTTAAGTGCTGTTATCGCTACTCTCTTTACCTTTTACTTTTAGCATTTCAACCCTAAGTAGGTTATCTTCAAATTTTACAAACTGTCCCCACTGTATTATTTTTCACACACTATCACTCATCTTTAGTCTTATCTTCACACATCATCCAACTTCAGAAGCCCATAAGATCTTCTGTTTTTCTGTAACTGACAGGGATGGGCAGAAAGTGCAAAAGAAAGAATAACAAATGGGAAATAGATGAAGTTGTTGTTAATATTTCTTTGCAGCTTCATAAAATTTTATGAAAGTCTTATAAAACCACAACCTTTTCTATTTTATAAGCCATTATCTCAAGAGCCATTATCAAATACTCATTAAAACACCAAAATTAGGAAATATATGCTGTATAATACCTTTTAGAACACACAGTATTTTAAAATCACACTGTAGAATCCAAATGATTACCCACAGTTTGCAATTTTTCATTGGAGGAACCCTCAGATGCTTCTAAGTTTCAATTAACATCCTGTCCTTTCTTTGCCTTTTAATGCTTATTATTTCTTGACTAGTTTTTATGAATATCGTATCAAAATTTTGATGACCAAGTCAGGTAAGTATACAGTTCTCTTATGTATCTATGTGCAGTACATTTTAAACTATTTTGTTTCACTATTTTTAAGTACTTAAAAATAATAAAGATACAAATATTAAGTCAATTACTTTTTACTCTGCTTAAACATTATTTTTATTTGTTTATTTGCAGGAAATCAGAGATGGTGGTTCTCTCAAAATGATTCACTTTGGTCTGGTGTAAACATTAAGAAAAAAAGAAAACTGCCTTCTTCATGTCTAAACTTTTTCATGGCCTGATACAGACTTAAAATCCCCCATGTGGATTTTTAACAAGAGACAGTATGAATCATATAAATTAGTTAAGACTTTTGAGTTGAGTGTTTTCAAAATAAAGTTTTATTATTTCAAAAACATGCAGCATAACAGCAAAGTGATCCTAAGTAAAAGTCTTTAACCTACTTATTTTCAATAATGTAAAATTTTGAAAATGTCTTAAATTGTATGTTAATTAGGTGCTACAAAAATAGAACATTTAAACTTTGTTCTCCCAGGTACTTTAAAAAAGGGGCAGTAGGGGGCAGGCATAGTGCTCATGCCTGTAGTCCCAGTGCTTTAGGAGGCCAAGGCTGAAGGATCACTTGAGCCCAGGAGTTCAAGACTAGCCTGTGCAACATAGTGAAATGCTGTCTCTAGAAAAAATGTTAAAAATTAGCCAGGCATGGTGGTACACGCTTGTGAAGCTGAGGCAGAAGAATTGCTTGAGCCCAGGAGTTCAAGGCTATAGTGAGCTGTGATCACGCCACTGCACTCTAACCTGGGCAACAGAGAGTGACCCTGTCTCCAAAAAAAAGAAAAAAAAGAAAAGAAAGAAAGAAAGTCCTCTTCTGCTCTTGTTTACATTATTAATTTACATTACAAATACAGTATTTATTATGCAGATTTTTCAGCCCAGACCCATTGTTAGAAGACAATTCTTCATGGTTCTCTCAAATTACTGCTATGAGTAATTTGCCCTGACTGCCCCTTAGAACACAGATACTGTTTCCCTCTGGAGAAAGGGGCAGGCATGCTTATCAACTTTTGTATGAGATTTGAGTTCTTTAAGCTCAGAATGCCTCTCCTTTACACTGCCCATTGAGTGTGCAGGTGTCATCTAGCCCTCTTAACATTGCTCTACAGGAGCAGGGCTCAGAGAATCCATGAAGAAAAGAAAGAAATGCCATTACCCTGGTTACTATCATTTGTCTCTGACTCAGGAGTCTCATGTCTTCTAACAGCATCCATGAAACTATAGTGTGGTAACTTGTTAGCTAGTAAGTAGGGTAAAATCTCATACCCTTCACAGTTATTGACACCCATTCTTTAGCAGATAACTGATATTTCACAATTACAGACATCTATAGGCCAGGCACGGTGGCTCATGCCTGTAATCCCAGCACTTTGGGAGGCCGAGGCAGGCGAATCACGAGGTCAGGAGATGGAGACCATCCTAGACAACATGGTGAAACCCCATCTCTACTAAAAATACAAAAAAAAAAAAAAATTAGCCGGGCGTGGTGGCATGCACCTGTAGTCCCAGCTACTTGGGAGGCTGAAGCAGGAGAATTGCGTGAACCGGTGGGGGTGGAGGTTGCAGTGACCCGAGGTCGTGCCATTACACTCCAGCCTGGGTGACAAAGTAAGACTCTGTCTCAAAAAAAAAAAAAAAAAATTATAGACATCTATAATAATCAACATTGTCTAATATTAGACAATAATTACTTTATATAATTAAATCTTAGAGTTCAAAGTTAATCAGACTGAAGACTTTTTTATACTTCAAATTTTTCTTTCTACTTCCCATTTATCTGTACCTCTACCAGAGGGTGTGACAAAAAAAGGTGAAACTCAAATTAGATTTTTCATTTTGTTATTGCTCTGAAAAAATTTTAATAATGCATAACATGTAAGCCAAACTGAGTTACCAGCAAATTTTCATTCTCCTATTCCCAACCTTCTTTATCACACAGATAATCAAAAGTTAACTAATTTTTAGAGAAAAAATTGTTATTTAAAAAAATAGGGTTTTGTCAAGATTGCAAAATTTTCTCCAGATTTTCTGGGTAAATAGTCATTAACCCAAAATGCCTTTCCTGTGAGATATTAAAGATAAAATACAGATATTGATACATCTATGTTGTTCTATATAATGATAATAATAATGAAAATGTTTGCCAGTTATGTAGGTGAAAATCAAACAAATCATAGTTCTTAAAGTACCCATTTTCCCCACTTCACATACCTCTAGAAAAATTAAATGTACAGAAAACAAAGTTTAGATAGTAAGAATATATTATGAATGATCTTTGATAATGTCCATGATTTATAAATGCTGTTATTTCCCAGATGTTGTAAATCTGAGAATATTAATTAAATTGATATTCCTCCTTTGCTAGAACCTGAAAGGATTATGAAGGGGCTATCATAGCTCTAAAGTAAGAAGAGTGGTATAGGCAGGAACAGCTAGGTAGTATCTGTCCTAGCACTGACAGTTCACAGGTTGTCCTTCAGGAATAGACCCATGAGCTTTTTCAACTATTTTCCAGATTTCTCAGATCTGAGGTAATTTCCACAGTAATTTATATTAGCTGTCACATTGTGTCTTATTGCTAGAATAAACTTTGTTTGGAATGCTAATGTCTAAAAGTTTTTGCTTCATTAAAAGGCTGTGTAACCAAAACTTGGTATTATACTTTCTTCTTACTATCTTGAAATGTTTGTTAAGGAGTTAAAATTATACCACTGTCTACTGAGAGTTTGATCAGCACTACAACACACATAGCCCTGTACCAGACACTACATAGGGATTCTCAGTGAAAAGTCCCCTGAAACTCAGTGAGGAAGATACATCATCATCATCATCCCTACTCTATCGATGAAGAAACCTGATGAGCCTTCTAGCACTAGGTGTCACCTAGAAAGGACAGAGGGGCCTGGCCTCCCCTCCCACAATGTGCCAAGTGGAGTTTGAGCTGGCCCACACTGCCCTCAAGCAGCTGAAGGGTACTGTGTGCGATCAGGAGAAAACTGCTGGTGTATAGCTTCTACAAACAGCCCACCCAGAGCGACTGCAACATCCCTGCCCCTTCAGCCTCAGATGTGAAAGCCAAGGCCAAGTAGGAGGCATGGAATGTGAACAAAGGGATGTCTAAGATGGACACCATGAGGATCTATGTTGCCAAAGTAGAAAAGCTGAAGAAGAATGAGGCTGGCTAAGGACACATTAGCAAACACAAGGAAGCAGCATGGCTCCTCTGGTACAGAATGCTCTTCCTTAAAAACCTTGATGGCTGAAATGTCCTGAAACAATAGCAAGTTTGGCTGAGACATCAATAAATCACTTAAACTGCAGGAGAGTGACTGTCTGCTGCTGGAAAAGAGAAACACAGTGACTGTGAGTGCTCAGGAGGTGTCCAAATGTACAAACTGGTTTTTTGTATGGTTTTGAGTGGAGTTCCCAGCTTTCCTATTATAAGAGTTAGGTAGGCATTTGGCAGGAGTAGAGGGGTTAGGGGGAAAATGTGCTGTGGAAATGCCGAAGGGCTGAGGTCAGTGAGACCATTCTCCAGTGACAGCCTCTTGGGAGGCTGAGGCTCCAACCCTTTACCTCTTCAGGGTTGATTCACTAATAACTCAACACTACAAGGGGAAAGGGACTCTGTCCTCCAAAAAGCTGAAGTCAAGTCCAAAAGGCCCCACTGGCACAGAGGCCCTAAGAAGTTAATGTTTTTAGGGAGACCAAGTTTTTAGTGATAATGTGGTGAAACAATTGATGCAGCACAACACAGCAGATGAGAAACAATGGAGCACATAGTGTCAAAATACCAGCCTCAAAAAGACTCATCTATGGCCTAGCAACCAAAATTTTCTTGAGGTTATTCTGCACCTAACTCTGGTTTCTGCTTGGGGATGTTTGTGGAACAATATGTATATGTATGTATACATGGGATTTGTTACAAGAACACAACATACCCCTCGACCTATGCAAGAGCCAGAGTGTCTAAGCCCAACTTCTACTCCTCACTGTTAGTTATCATGGAGGCATCATTGCACAACCAATATGCCTGGTGGCTGGAGTATAGACTGCTAAATGGTATTCAGCAAAGCAGGTCTATAGTAACAAGAGATTTCCTGGTACTTCTTCCTTAATTAAAAATTATATTCATAGATCATGACATCAGGTCAGTTCCAGTTCTTGCTGGGAACAATAATAGAAACAACAACCGTAAAGACTTCAGAGAACAGACCGGGAGTGGTGGCTTATGCCTGTAATCCCAGCACTTTTGGGAGGCCAAGGTGGATGGATCACGAGGTCAGGAGATCGAGACCATCCTGGCTAACATGGTGAAACCCCGTCTCTACTAAAAATACAAAAAAAAAAAATTAGCTGGGCATGGTGGCACGTGCCTGTACTCCCAGCTACTTGGGAGGCTGAGGCAGGAGAATCACTTGAACCCAGAAGGCAGAGGTTGCAGTGAGCCGAGATCATGCCACTGGCCTCCAGCCTGGGCGACAGAGTGAGACTCCGTCTCCAAACAAAAAAAAGACTTCAGAGAACAAAGGCAACCAAACCTCACCATGTATCTTTAAGATATTCTGTTCACATATACATATTTGCAGGGAATTACTATAGACAAAGTATATTACTTAAGAATGAAGCCTACCCAGGGCATCACAACAACTAAAGAACTATTTCTTGTAACTATAGACCGGGCAAGAGCCACAGCGTAGAACAGCAGTGCTGTTCTCTCTTCTTTGTAGGATGTTATGAAGATATTTTGATGCTTTTAGGATCATGATTCATGTTAAATGTAAATTAATAGTAAAAATAATAATACATTTTGCTCCAAAATATGGTAACAACTTAGAAGCTGTAATACATAGCCATACCACTCTTCAAATCATAGAACCTAAAAAGTAAAAATGTGCTATAATTAGGACAGTAAAAAGTACTGAAAAGGAGAAACAATAGGATTTATATATGTGTATTTCCTTATGACGTGGTTACCTATAGGATGCAGGGGAAATGGGACTGATGCAGATAGGGTAGGAGCAAGATTTTTCTATGGATACTGTGAAAAGAAAAGAAAATCTCCGGACTCACTAATGAAAAAAATTATACCATTCTGGCATATTAACTATTTAAGTTAATAGAGCACTTGAAAAACAGCAGGTGAAAAAAAGATCGCTATGACATTCATGCTGGTTCCTAAGGCAAGAAATGAAATTCCTATATAAAAGATGCAACATTCTTACCATGGAGGACAAAAAGCTGAGGCCAAAGGAATTCTGTACCAACAAACCTAGTTACACCAATGCTTATCTTCCTGGCTACTTACCTACACAATTAGCTATCCTAGCCTAATCCCCTTTGCCTTATCACATTTTCCCAACTTACTGTTCTTTGTCCAATTCAGTATTTAAGTAATTGACTCTAACAGCTTCTTCAGTTCCTCATTTCTTTATGAAGTCTCCCATGCCACATAAAACTTATATTAAATAAATGTGCATGCTTTTCTCCTGTTAATCTAACTTATATCAGTTTAGTTATTGGGCCCAGTCAGGATCCTAAGAGAATGGAGGTGAAGTTTCACCATCTCTACATTAGTAAAGACTATCAAATTTACAACTAAGACTTTATTTTAAAACATACTAATTGGCCAGGCATGGTGGCTCACACCTGTAATTCCAGCACATTGGGAGGCCGAGGTGAGCAGATCACCTGAGGTCAGGTTTTCAAGAACAGCCTGGCCAACATAGCGAAACCCCATTTCTACTAAAAATACAAAAATTAATTGGGCATGTGGTGCACGCCTGTAGTCCCAACTACTCATGGAGGCTGAGGCAGGAGAACTGCTTGAACCCAGGAGGTGGAGGCTGCAGTGAGCCAAGATCGCACCACTGCACTCTAGGCTGGGTGACAGCGCGAGACTCTATCAAAAAAAGAAAAAAAGAAACAGAAAGAAAATACTAATTAATTAATTATATTATTTAAATATATATATATATATACACGAACAGACATATAGACCAACTGAGCAAATACAGAGCCGAGAAATAAACCTTAGAGTATATGGGCAAATTATTTTTGATGAGGGTGCCAAGACCATCAAATGGGGAGGGAAAGGGCAGTCTTTTCAACAAATGCTGCTGCTGGGAAAACTGGATACCCACATGCAAAAGAATGAAGTTGGACCCTTACCTTATGCCATATAACAAAAATAACTCAAAATTGATCAAAGACCCAAACATAAGACCTAAAAATATAAAACTATTAGAAGAAAACAGAAGGAAAGCTTCTTTACATTTGATTTGGCAATGATTTCTTGGATATAAAGCCTATCAACAAAAGTAAAAATAGATAAACTGGACTCCAAATCAAAAACTTCTGTGCATCAAAGGACACTACCAGCAGATTGAAAAAGCAGTCTATGAAATGGAAGAAAACATTTGCAAATCATATCTG
Organism: Pongo abelii; assembly: GCF_028885655.2. Taxonomy (NCBI): domain Eukaryota; kingdom Metazoa; phylum Chordata; class Mammalia; order Primates; family Hominidae; genus Pongo; species Pongo abelii. The sequence goes on from NC_071997.2 coordinate 69,284,709, forward strand.
ATAAGGGCTTAATATCTAGACTATATAAAGAACTCCTACAACTCACACAAAAAATAACAAAATATTTTTAAATGGGAAACAGACATTTCTCCGAAGAAGATATACAAATGGCCAATGAGCACATGAAATAATGCTCAACATTGCTAATGTAGTCGCTAGTGGAAATGAAAATCAAAACCACAATCACATACTACTTTACATACCTTAGGATGGCTATTACATTATAAAAGAAAGAAAGAAAATAACAAGTGTTAGCAGGGATGTGGAACATTTATACACTGTTGGTAGAAAGTTAAAATTGCACGGCCATTACAGAAAACAGTATGTTCATTCCTCAAAAAATTGAAAATAAAATGATCATATGATCTAACAATTCTACTTCCAGTATATACCCAAAAGAATTTAAAGCAGTGACTCAAATAGATATTTGTACACCCATGTTAATAACAGTATTGTTATTTACAATGGCCAAAAGGCAAAAAGAACCCAAATGTCCACTGACAGATACATAAACAAAATGTGGTGCTTATGTATATCTGTACACACACACACACACACACACACACACACACAATAGAACATTGAGCCTAAAAAAGTAAATTGTGACACATGCTACAACATACATGAACCTTGAATATATTATGCTAAATGAAATAAGTTAGTCACAAAAAGACAAATATTTTATGATTCCACCTATACGAGGTATCCAAAATAGTCAAATTCATTAAAAAAAAATAGAATGGTAGTTGCCAGGGAATGAGGGGAGAGGAAAATTGTGAGTTGTTATTTAACTGGTAGAGAGTTCCAGTTTTGCAAGATAAAAAAAGTTCTGGAGGTTGGCTGCACAGCAGTGTGAATATACATAGCCCACTAAGCTGTACACTTAAAATGGGTAAGATGGTAAATTATATGTTATGTGTATTTATCACAATTTTGAGAAATATATATGTAACATATAGTTTTTCCTTAATATGACTTTGAAGACTGAAATTCACTGAGATCTGCTATCTCCTAAAATAACTCCAAAAAAGTTGACTTTCAGAAGTAGCAAGATTTTGCTAAGAATATTTCTATATTTTAATAATCTACAACTATAACCCTAGTTACATAACTACCAATTTGCTTTTTTTAAAAAAATCATGGAAGAAAATCCAAAAGAATTCACAAGAAAACTGGAATAAGCAATTATAGCAAGATTGCAGGATACAAAGCTAATATACAAAGGTCAATTGCTTTCCTATATACCAGCAATGAACAAGTGCAATTTGAAATAAAAAACACGATACCATTTACATAAGCACCAAAAAACTGAAATACTTAGGTATAAATCTAACAAAATATTTACAAGATCTATATAAGGAAAACTATAAATAAATTGGAAGATATTCCATATTCATAGATAGGAAGACTTAATATTATCAAGACATCAGTTTTTCCAACTTGATCTATAAATTCAATGCCATCCCTATCAAAATCCCAACATGAACAAACCAATTCTAATGTTTATATGCAGAGGCAAAAGACTCAGAATAGCCAATACAATATTGAAGGGGCATAAAGTTAGTTAGAGGACTGACACTACTCAACTTAAAGACTTACCGTAACACTACAATAATCAAGACAGTGTGGTACTGGTGAAGGACAAATAGGTCAATGGAATAGAATAGAGAGCACAGAAACGGAGCCACTAAATATAGTCACCTAATCTTTGACAAAGGAGCAAAGGCAATACATTGTAAAAAAAAAAAAAAAAAAAAAAAAAAATATATATATATATATATATATATATAGCCTTTTCAATAAATGATGTTGGAACGATGGACACCCACATGCAAAAGATGAATCTAGGCCGGGTGCGGTGGCTCACGCCTGTAATCCCAGCACTTTGGGAGGCCGAGGTGGGTGGATCACCTGAGGTCAGGAGTTTGAGACCAGCCTGGCCAAGATGGTGAAACCCCATCTCTACTAAAAAAAATACAAAAATTAGCTGGGCGTGGTGGCAGGCACCTTAATCCCAGCTACTTGGGAGGCAGAGGCAGGAGAATCATTTGAATCCGGGAGGCGGAGGTTGCAGTAAGCCGAGATCAAGCCATTGCACTCAAACTTGGGGGACAAGAACGAGATTTCTCTTATAAAAAAAAAAAAGATGAATTTAGAGGAAGACCTTCACAAAAATTAACTCAAAATGTATCACATGCCTTAATGTAGAACACAAAACTATAAAACTCCTAGAAGATAACAGGAGAAAATCTAGATGACCTTAGATTTGGTGATGACTTTTTAGATGTGACACTGAAGACATGATTTATAAAAGAAAAGAGTCAATTAGCTGAATTTCATTAAAATTAAACATTTCTGCTCTACAAAAGACACTGCCAAGAGAATGAAACACGGTCACAGACTAGGAGAAAATATTTGCAAAAGACCTATCTCATAAAGGACTGTTATCCAAAATATACAAAGAATTCCCAAAACTCAAAAATAAGAAAACAACCCAATTAAAAAATGGACCACCATCCTGGCTAATACGGTGAAACCCCATCTCTACTAAAAATACAAAAAATTAGCTGGGCTTGGTGGCAGGCACCTGTAGTCCCAGCTACTCAGGAGGCTGAGGCAGGTGAATGGTGTGAACCCGGGAGGCGGAGCTGGCAGTGAGCCAAGATCACACCACTGTACTCCAGCCTGGAAGACAGAGCGAGACACCATCTCAAAAAAAAAAAAAAAAAAAAAAAAAGGACCAAAGACCTTAACAGACTCCTCACCAAAGAAGACATATAGATGCAAAAAAAAAGCATATGAAAAGATGCTCCACATCATATGTCATGAGGGAAATGCAAATTAAAAAAAGAAGATAACCACTGCACACTTATTAGAATGGCCAAAATCCAGAACATTGATAGCACCAAATGCTGGCAAAGAGGTGGAACAAGAACTATCATTTATTGCACATGGGAACACAAAATGGTACAGGCAGTTTGGAAGAAAATTTGGTAGTTTCTCAACAAAACTAGACATACTCTTACCATATATATCATTCAGCAATTGAGCTCCTTGGTATTTAACCAAAAGAGTGGAAAATTTATGTCCACACAAAAATCTGCACATGGATGTTTATCAAAGTTTTATTCATAAGTAACAAAACTTGGAAGCAATCAAGATGCCCTTCAGTAGGTGAATGCATAAACTGTAGTACATCCAAATAATGGAGTATTATTCAACACTAAAATAAATTAACTATCAAGCCATGAAAAGACATGAAGAAACCTTAAATGCATAATACCAAGTGAAAGAAGTCGATCTGAAATGGCTACATAATGTATGATTCCATCAATATGACATTCTGGAAAAGGGGATTCTGGAAAACATTGAAGACAAAAAAAAGATCAGTGGGTTCCAGGGGTTACAGGAAAAGGAGGGATGAATAGGTGGAGCACAGAGGATTCTTAGTGCAGTGAAACTATTTTATATGATACAATGGAGTAGATACAGCTCATCATACATTTGTCAAGACCCAGAGAATGTACAACATCAAGAGTAAACCCTAATATAAGCTATGGACTTTGGGTGATGATATATCAATGGAGAGTCATCATCTGTAACAAATACACCATTCTGGTGAGGGATGTTGATGGGGGGAAGCTATTGCATCTGTGGGGACAGTACATATATGGGAAATCTCTGTACCTTCCTCTCAACTTTGTTGTGAACTTAAAACTGCTCTAAAAAAATTAGGTCTTGCCAGGCGCGGTGGCTCATGCCTGTAATCCCAGCACTTTGGGAGGCCAAGGCGGGTGGATCACAAGGTCAGGAGTTCGAGACCAGCCTGGCCAATATGGTGAAACCCTGTCTCTACTAAAAATACAAAAATTAGCTGGGTGTGATGGCATGTGCCTGTAGTCCCAGCTACTCGGGAGGCTGAGGCAGAAGGATCGCTTGAACCTAGGAGGCGGAGGTTGCAGTGAGCTGAGATCATGCCACTGCACTCCACCCTGGGTGACAGAGCAAGACTCTGTCTAAAAAAAAAAATTAGGTCTTATAAAAAATAAGTCATGAGGTTTACTACTCAGGAGTCTGAGACAGGAGGATCGCTTGAACCCAGGAGGTGGAGATTGCAGTGAGCCGAGATCATGCCACCGCACTCCAGCCTGGGCGACAGAGCGAGACTCTGTCTAAAAAAAAAAAATTAGGTCTTGTAAAAAATAAGTCATGACGTTTAAACTACAATTCATTTCAAAAATCAGATTTTAACAATCTAGTTCAGTATTCTACTTTTATTCTCAGCTTTTCAAAAAAAGCAGTATTCCTTTATCCTCTTACAATGATCCTAACATAAATTACATAATATTGTTCATGTGTTATGTAAAAGTTTATTAATATTTTTAACTTTTTTTTGAGACAGAGTCTCACTTTGTCACTCAGGCTGGAGTGCAGTGGCACAACCATAGCTCACTGCAGCCTCACCTCCCAGGCTCACACAGTTCTCCCACCTTAGCCTCCTGAGTAGCTGGGACTATAGATGCATGCCACCACACCTGGCTAATTTTTAATTTTTTTGTAGAGACAGGGTCTCACTATGTTACCCAGGCTGGTCTTAAACTTCCGAACTCAAACTATCCTCCTGCCTCAGCCTCCCAAAGTGCTGGGATTACAGGCGTGAGCCACTGTGCCCACCTATTTATTTTCAACTTTTTAATTAATTTTTTATGTTAATATTTCTGCTCTATAGCTGAACTATTTACCTAAATATGATACATTTAAATTCTTTCATGCAGCCTCCTGTTAGGACAAAAACACATTGCTTTACTTTATTTAAATTTCCTTTAACTATTAAATATACATTAGTTTCAAACTATAATCCTCACTGCTATCTTTATTTTCAACACTCCCTTTTAACATTCATTTATATGCATATAATTTTACCTATTTCATTCAAAAACATATAAGCAAATGGAGTAATGTTCTCATAGTAGTAACTATTTTGTTTAAATGCAAAAGTTTATCTGTACTTGTTTCATGAGAAAATTTAAGTTTAAAATAATGCAGAAACTTTTATATAAAAATATAAAATTATCCTCATTCAGTAACTTTAACACACTTTAACCCTAATAAAGTGGGAAGAATCACAGAGTATTTATATTTAATTGTACTATTTCACCACATAAGCTATCAGAGATACCTTTTCCATGAATCCTTATGAAACTCTGAGAAAAATGCGTGATTATGAGGTTTATTTAAATTTAATTTGGAGAATTATACAATCAGTCAAGAAGCATACATTCTTCATTCTACATAAAATAATGAAATGGTTACTTATCCATTGAATTTTTTTGGTGAATTACAGTCATATTTCCATCAGGTCAAGTGACAATCTATGTATGACAGATTAATCTGACACAAGACAGTGAAGCTTAATCCTTCAATATATCATAATCTACTTACTCTGTATGCTAGAAGAATTTCAGATTTTAAAATTATACAGGAAGTAATGCTAAACATGTACATAGAACAAAAGCAATTTTCCTAAAATATTTAGTTTTAATATCTACATAGCATGAATGGACTTATTTTAAAAGGTGAAATACAATGCTTATTTAATTTTATGGGGTAGAATTAAAATCATCATTTGATAACATTTTATAATTTTTTTTAAACTTTTTAAAATTTTTGAGGGTACAGAGTAGGTATATATATTTACAGGGTACATGAGATGTTTTGATACAGGCATACAATGTGAAATAAGCACATCATACAAATGGGGTATGTATCCCCTCAAGCATTTATTCTTTGAGTTACAAATAATCAAATTACATTATTTAGGTTATTTAAAAAATAAATTTAAGTTATTATTGACTATAGTCACCCAATTGTGCTATCAAATAGTAGGTCTTATTCATTCTTTCTATTTTTTTTTTTTTTTTGTACCTCTTAACCATCCCTACTTCCTCCCTAACCTCCTGCTACCCTTCCCAGCATCTGGTAACCATCCTACTACTCTCTGTGTTCGTGAGTTCAATTGACATGATTTTTAGATCCCACAAATAAGTAGAACATGCTGAAATCTTCAACCCAGAGATTTACTTAAGATAATTCTATCTAGACATCAATATGTTCTCATTTTGTGACCACTCTATGAAGCTACCATTACTGTGTTCACATAATTCACAAGTACAGTGGAAGACACTGAGACTTAAAAAAATATCCTTTGCTTTATCTGTGATTATTCACATTACATATAAAAATTAAAATTATTCACGACATTTATCAGAGATGCCAATAATTTCTTCTTTGAGAATCTGTCCTGCTTATAACCCCGGAAGGAACAGATCTCCTTTGCACTATTTGACCCTGTTCCTTCACTCCCAACCCTATCCCCAGAACATAAATGACTGAAGCAATTAGATACTCTCTCTTGGGGATTTGGAATTAGAACATGAACACTTAATTACACGTGGGAGAGCCAGAAGTCACGTAGACTCTGGGTCTGATGCTATCATTCTGAGATGGTCATGATGAGACCGTAACTAAGAACTTCCAAAAACATGACAACAAAGAAACAACCCCAAAACCCCTTAAATTCCTTCTAAAATATCTAAGAGCTGCTGCTTTTTCAAGTGTGAGAAACCAGGGGAAAATGGCACCATTAAATAGATATTGTCTTCTATCTCTCAGCAATCTTCAGACAGTCACTAAAGCTATGAAACTTCCTCAGCTCAGAAAACTCTTTTTATTCTCATTCTTACAGGATGTTAATGTGAAGATTTAATCTGGGTATCTACCTTATTTACTTCTTCCAGTTTAGTGTGATTTTATTTTTAAAATTCATTAATATTAGATTATTTTATTATATTATTTAAACATTGTATCACTTTATTATTCAATCTTTTACCTTCTGGTTTTAATTGGCTTATATTGATTAATCTTAGCATACATTATTGTCTTACCATTTTTGCTATCTTATCACTTTAAACTCATATTTTTATCCTCTTATGAATACTTAAATTTGCATTCATTTCTTTATATTTCTTTCATATGCAATAGATATCTTAAATTTGTTTATTGATAATTATACAAATGTATGGAGTACATATGATAGTTTTATACATGCATACAATGTGCAATGATCAAATCAGGGTAATTAGGATATCTATTACCTCAAACATTTATAATTTGTTTTGGCAACATCTCAAATCTTCTAACTTTTTTGAAATATACAGTTAGCAGAAGTGCCCTTTCTTCCTTTCTGATGTAGGCCTACTTGGTTGTTGTCGAAATGGGCAAGTTTGTGAAACCTGGGAGAGTGGTGCTGGTCCTGGCCTGATGCTACTCTGGACTCAAAGCCAACACATCATCATGTAGAACATCGATGATGGCACTTCAGATCACCCTTACAACCATATCTCTGGTGTCTGGAATTGACCACTGTCCCTACAAAGTGACAGGTGCCATAGGCAAGAAGATCACCAAGAGGTCAAAGATCAAGTCTGTTGTGCAAATTTATAAATACAATCATTTCATGCTCACAAATACTCTGTGATATCCCCTTGGGCAAAACTGTCTTCAACAAGGATGTCTTCAGAGACCCTGCTCTTAAACACAAGGTCCAATGGGATTATTGTTAACAATAGTCATGCTACCGTGCTATACAACCCTAGCACTTTTTCCTTCCATCTATTTTATACCCATTAACCAACCTTTCTTCAACCGCACCCCTTCCCAGCTCTAGAACCATCAGAGAACAGATATCTCTTAATCTTATTATTTTTATTTTTCCTCTAAATTTAAGAATATATATCCATGACGGAACATTTGAAAAAAATACATGTTATTAGAAAATAAAATTAAAAATGTGTGCTTTCTTTCATTGTCCTTTATTATAAATATATTTTTCTTATAAAACTAGGGTCACATAATATGTAGAGTTTACTATCCTGTTTTCTGTAATGAGCATTTTGTAATTACACTTAAACATTTATCTGTTGATCAACATTTTAATCACTTTTCAGTTTAAGGTTTATATTAATACTAATGTCTTTTTGTTGTTTATATATACATATTTCTGGTTATTTCCTTAGGACAAACTGGAATGTTGTATGAAAGAAAATAAGTATTTTTAAGAATTTTGAAATACATTACCACATTGTTTTCCACAAAGTTTTATAAATTCTGAGGAAACATGTTTGTATGTGGTATTTTTCAAACTGAATCCTCAATATATTGGTTTTATTTTTCTTTGTAAATTTGACAAGTTATTTTCATTGCACTTCTTATATTTTGAACAATTTTTCAAATATGTCTCATTTTATTTTTTAAAAACTTTATATTTTACCTTCTAAAGTGGAAATATCTTTATTAATTTTTCTAAGTACAAAAATTATAGGTCTTCTGAGAGCTGGTTGGAAGGCAGAGTAAAACCACATCACAGATTCTCTTTGTCAAAGCCTAACAAAAGCAATTTAAGAGTACTTTAAATGGCAAAAAAAACAAACAAACAGTAAAGGATAAACTGTATGCTATGAATCTTCAAAAAATAATAACTAAGGAAATGTGTGGGATGGCTATAATCTCTATCCCAAAGAAGAGGTTCTAAGAAAAGTAGCAGCTTCAGAAAAATCATGAGGAGAGTTGATTCAAGATGACTGACTAGATCCTACTAGTATACACCTCATCCATGGAAAGGAACCAAAATATCAAATAGATACTTACAATTAGAATAGATCCTCTAGGAGAAAACACTGAAATTCAACCAAGAAGTTCTAGGAAGCACTGAAAGCAAGGAAAGAGACAGAAATGAGGCAGCCTCCTTGGCCAAGATGCACTGAAAGCCAGGAGAAGCTCTGTGACACAGAGAAAAGGTAAGTAAGAGACCCCAAGGGTCCACACTCCTGCCACAAACTCTTACAATCCTAGCTAGAGGAGAGCCCCTTGACACTCATGGGCCTTGAGACTCACATAGGGAGCTGCCTAAAGATTGTGCAGAGGCATTGCTGCAGAGAGGGAGCTGACACTGTGACCCACAGGCCCCTAAACCTTGAGTAGCTACCACAAAGCACCATTCTGAGACCCTAGTCCCGAAAGGACTGTGTCCTGCCCTGGAGCCGATGCTACTGCTGCTACTCCCAGGCCAAGGAGGGAGAGGGGAGGCTGAGCACTTTCATGTGCCCCAAAGACAAATCCGATGACTGCTGCTGCTGCAAGCTGTTGCAGGACTGAAGTGCAAGAAAATCATACACTCCAGAACTGTCTGCCTTTGCTGCTCCCACTGAGAGTGGCCCCACTTTCCCCAGTGGCAGGCTTCTGCAGCACAGTTGCCACTGTCCCTATCTGAGCATTTTTCCAGTGGCCTAGAGACAACTCCACCCCTATTATTATAGCTAGTGCCTAAACACACTACCAGGGGCCTGATAACAAGTCTGCTGGACCAGTGTGTCCCCCTAATACTTGAGCATGCTGTCCAGGTGCCTGAAAATTGCCCAACACAGCCCATCACTGTTGACATCTGAGCACTCCTCCTGAGGTCTGAGATCAGGCCGATGCAACCAGTCAATACCACCACAGCTGGCACCCAAACACATAAGCCATCTGTGGATCAGAGGATTGGTCTTCCCAACCCATTGCAGCCACCACCAACAGCAGCTTGAACCACTTGGGTTCCAATGATTTGCCCCACCACTGCCACTACCATCACCCACATCACACCTGCTGCCCAGGAGCCCAAGAACATCCCCACATGCCTGGCCTACCACTGCCAGTGCCAGCATCCAAGCAAACCACCTGGAGGCCCAGGAACCAGCCATCTGGACCCGCTAACGCTAGAATCAGCATACACCACTCCAGGGCTCAAGGATAATCACTTCAGCCTACCACTGCCACCCCTGGGGCCCAAAGACTGGCCTACCTGGTATCCCAGTCCCCAGCAAAACTTCAGCACAGCCTCCACTAATAATTGCACCTAAGCTACACAGAAGTCACAGGTACCACTAACACTGTTTATAGCCAAAGAATCCATACAGGAACTACACTACTACATGCACCTGAATCAACACCAAAGTGCCCTACCCAACCAACGTCATAGATACATCTTCAGGAAAAAGTCCTCCACTACAAAGGCAAATTCAAAAATGTGGAAGAAGCAACAGTTACACCAGATGTACAGATATCAATAAAAGAACATAAGAATCACAAAAAAGCAAAGAAATATGACACCCCCAAAGAAACACAATAATTCTCTAGCAACAGATACCAATTAAAAAGAAATTCATTAAACCTTAGACAAAGAATTCAAAATGCTCATTTAGAGAGGCTCGATGAGATAAAAGAAAATTCTGAAAAACAATACAAAGAAATTTGAAAAACATTCCAGGATATGAATGAGAAATCTACCAAATAGATATTTTTTAAAAGGATCAAACAAATTCTGGAATGGAGAATTAATTGAAATACAAGATACATTCAAAAGCTTCAACAATAGACTAGTTCAAGCAGAAGAAAGAATCTCAGAACTTGAAGATGGGTTTTTTGAAATAGTCCAATGAGAGAAAAATAAAGACAAAAAGGATTTAAAGGAATAAGCAAAGCCTTTGTGACATCTGGGACAACATAAAGCAACCAAATATTTGAATGACTGGTGTCCCCAAGGGCAAAGAGAGAATGAAAGGCCTAGAAAACCTATTTGACAAAATAATTGATAAGAACTTCCCAAGTCTGGCAGGAGACTGACATGCAGATCCAGGAAGTTCAGAGATTCCCCCAAAAGATAAAATGCAAAAAGGCTTACTTCACAGCACATTATCATCAAAATGTCTAAAGTCAAAGACAAAGACAGGATTCTAAAAACAGAAAGAGGCAAGTATCTATATACCTATAAAGGAAACCCCATCAGTGGATTTCTCAGCTGAAATCTTATACCCCAGAGGAGAATGGAATGACATATTCAACAAGCTGAAAGAAAGAAACTGCCAAGCAAAGATACTATATCCACCAAAATAAGCCTTCATAAATGAAGAAATAAGGTCTTTCCCAGACAAGCAAACACTAAGGGAATTCATCACCACTGGACCAGATCTATAAGAAATGCTCAAGGAAGTCCTAAACCTGGAAATGAAAGGATGACATTTATCATCAAGAAAACATGCGAAACTATAAAACTCACTCATAAACCAAATACAAATAAAGAAGAGAAAGGACTCAAAAGGTATCACTATAGAAAACTATCAAACCACAATAACCAGCAATAACAGAAAAAGAAAAAAAAACACAAAGAATAAAGAAAATCATGAGAAAACAATTAACAAGAACAAATAAAAAACCGCACATGTCAATAACAACCTTGAATGTAAACAGATTAAATTCTCCACTTAAAAGATAGAGACTGGCTGAATGGATAAACAGGAACCAACTATATGCTGCCTACAGGAAATGCACTTCCCCTGTAAAGACAAATATAGACTCAAAGCAAAGGAATGGAAAAAAATATTCCATATACACAGAAACCAGAAGCAAGCAGAAGTAGCTATATTTACATCAGAGAAAACAGACTTCGAGTCAAAAACATTTTTAAAAGACATAGAATGTCATTATATGATGATAAAGGTATCAATCCCACAAGAGGATGTAATAATTCTAGACATATGTGCACCCAATACTGCAGCACAGATTCATAAAGCAATATTACTAGATCTAAAGAGATAGACTCCAATCTAATGATAGTAAGGAACTTCAACACTCTATTCTCAGCATTAGTCAGATCATGTACACAGAAAATCAATAAAGAAGCATTCAATTTAAACTGGACTTTAGGCCAAATGGTCCTAAAGACATTTACAGAACATTTTATCAAACAACTGCTGAATATACGTTCTTCTTATCAGCACATGGAATAGTCTCTAAGATATGTTAGGCCACAAAAGAAGTCAACATTTTTTAAAAATCTAAATGATATCAAGTGCCTTCTCAGACCACAATAAAATAAAAGTAGAAATCAATACTAAGAGGAACTTTGGAAACTACGCAAATATGTGGAAAATTAAATAACATGCTCCTGAACAACCACTGGGTTACAGCAAAGAGGGAATTTTATTACAATACCTACATCAAAAAGGTAGAAACATTTCAAAAAAACAACCTAACAATACAATTCAAGGAACTAGAAAACCAAGAACAAACCAATCCCCAAACTGGCAGAAAGAAAGAATAAGGATCAAAGCAGAACTAAACAAAATATAGACTAAGAAAACAATACAAAAGAGCAACAAAATGAAAAGTTGATTCTTCAAAAAGATAAACAAAATTGCTAAACTGCTAGTTAGACTAACCAAGAAAAAAAAAGAGAGAAGACTCAAATAAACAAAATCAGAAAAATGAAACAGTACAACTGATACCACAGAAATACAAAAGATCACAGACTATTATATACAACTCTACACTAACAAACTGAAAAACCTAGAGGAAATGAATACATTGCTGAAAATATACATGCTACCAAGACTGAATCAAGAAGAAATAGAAAACCTGAGTAGGCTGGGTGTGGTGGCTCCTGCCTGTAATCCCAGCACTTTGGGAGGCCAACAGGGGCAGATCACTTGAGGCCAGAGGTTTGAGATCAGCCTGACCAACACGGTGAAACCTCATCTCTACTAAAAATACAAAAATTAGCATGCATGTTGGTACATGCCTGTAATCCCAGCAACTCAGGAGGCTGAGGCAGGAGAATTACTTGAACCTGGGAGGCAGAGGTTATAGTGAGCCGAGATCATACCACTGCACTCCAGCCTGGTTGACAGAGTGAGACTCCATCTCAAAAAAAAACCAACAAAAATCAAAAACCTGAGCAGACCAGTAATGAGTAGCAAGATTGAATCAGTAATAAAAAGTCTCCAAAGAAAAGCCCAGGACTGGATACACTCACAGTCAAATTCTATTACTGTAGAAAGAAGAATTAATACCTATCTTCCTGAAACTATCCTAGAACACTGAAGAGGAAGCTCTCCCTAACTCGTTCTAAGAGGCCAACATCACCCTGATACTAAAACGAGACAATGACACAATAAAAAAAGAAAATGACAGGCCAATATCCCTGTTGAACATAGATATAAAAATCCTCAACAACATTCTAACAAACTGAATCCAGCAACCCAGCAAAAAGGCAATAGACCACGACCAAGTGGGATTTATACCAGTGATGCAAGGATGGTTCAAGATATGCAAATGTCAATAAATGTGACATATCACATCAAGAGAATGAAGGAAAAAAAACATATGATCATCTTAATAGATGCAGAAAAAAAGCATTTGATAAAATTCAACATCCCTTCATGGTAAAAACTCTCAACAAACTAGGAATAGAAGAAACATACCTCAAAATAATAAAGGCCAAATATAACAAACACATTGCTAACATCATACTGAATGGGAAAAAAGCTAAAAGCCTTTTCTCCAAGATCTAGAAAAAGACGAGGCTGTCCACTTTTACCACTTCTATTCAATGTCATACTGTAAGTCCTAGCCATAGCAACCAGGCAAGAGAAAGAAATAAAAGGCATCCAGATTGGAAAAAAGGAAGTCAAATTGTCCTCCTTTACTGATATGATCCTATATTTAGAAAAACCTAAAGATTCCACCAAAAACTTCCTGGATTAGATTAATAAATTCAGTAATTGTAAGCAAAATCTGCATACAAAAAAATCAGTAGTTTCCATATACCAATAATCAATTAGCTGAGAAAGCAATCAAGAAAGCAATCCCATTTAAAATAGTTACAAAAAAAAATCTAGTAATACTTCTAACCAAAGAGGTGAAATATGTATACCAGGAAAACAACAAAACATTAATGAAATAAATTGAAGAGTACACACACAAACAAACGGAAAGACATCCCATGCTCATGGACTGGAAGAATTAATCTCATTAAAATGACTAAACTGCCCAAAGCAATCTACAGATTCAATGTAATCCCTATCAAAATACCAATGTCTTTTTTACAGAATTAAAAAAAAATCCTAAAATTCATATGGAACAAGAAAGGAGCATGAATAGCCAAAGCAATCCTGAGCAAACAAAGTGAGAGGCATCATATTGCCTGACTTCAAAATATATTAAAAGGCTATAGTAACCAAAACAGCATGGTATTGGTATAAAATCAGACATATAGACCAATGAAACAGAAGAGGGAACCAAGAAATAAATCCACATGTTTACAGCCAACTAATTTTCAATGAAGGCACCAAGAACACATATTGGGGAAAGAACACAATCTTGAATAAATGGTGCTGGGAAAACTGAATATCTGTACACACAGGAATGAAACTGGACCCTTCTCTACATATAAAATCAACTCAAGATTAATTAAAGACTTAAATATAAGACCCCAAGCCATAAAACTACTGGAAGAAGACATAGGGAAAACACTTAAGGACAATTGGTAGGCAGATTTTATGCCTAAGACCTCAAAAGCATAGACAATAAAACCAAAAATAGACAAATGGGACTATATTAAACCAAAAAGCTCCTGCACAGCAAAGGAAACAATCAACAGAGTGAAGAGGCAACTCGTTGAATGGGAGAAAATATTTGCAAATATTCACCTAATAAACTAACATCCAGAATATACAAGAAATTCAAACAACAGAAAAAAAAAAAAATCCCCTGAAACAATGGGCAAAGGATCTGAACAGACATTTGTTAAAAGAAGACAAACAAATGGCTAACAAGTTTATGAAGATAAAAGTTCAACATCATTAATTATCAGGGAAATGCAAATGAGAACTTCAATGAGAGATCATCTTACCCCAGTTAGAATGGCTGTTATTAAAAAGACAAAAAATAACAGATGCTGGTGAGGGTGCTGAGAAAAGGGAATTCTTATACACAGTTGGTGGGAATGTAAATTAGTAAAACCACTAGGAAACCAGTATGGACATTTTTTAGAAAACTAAAAATAGAACTACCCTATGATCTGGCAATCCCACTAATGGATATTTATCCAAGGGAAAGAAATCTGTATATCAAAAGGATACCTGCACTGGCATATTTATTATAGCACCATTATATGGAACCAACCTAAGTGTCTATCAACAGACAAATGAATAAAGAAAATGGTGGTATATATGCACAATGGAATACTAGTCAGCCCGAAGAATGAATTCCTGTCATTTGCAACAACATAAATGGAACTGGGGACATTATGTTAAGGGAAATAAGCCAGCCACACAAACTCTCAGGCACATCATTTAAAATACAGGCAGTGCTAACTATACCTAACAATAAATAGGAATTTAGCAAAACCAAACACCAAACACACAAAGACAGATAACACGTGTTCTCACTCATATGTAGGAGCTAAAAATGTTGGTCCCACAGAGGTAGTGAATAGAATGATAGATACCAGAGAGTGGGGTGAGTGTGGGTGGGAGAGTGGCATAAAGAGAGATTGGTTAGTAGGTACAAACATACATTTAGATAGAAGAAATAAGCTCCAATATTTAATAGCAGAGTTGGGTGACTATAGTTAGCAACAATATATTATATATTTCAAAGTAGCTAGAAGAGCAGATGTGAAATGTTCCCAACACGTAGAAATGATAAATACCCAAGGTGATGGATACCCCAAATACCCTGGCTTGATCATTATAGTCTATACATGTATCCCATAAATATGTAAAATATTTTATTGCTGCACATTATAATTAGTTAAATTTATTTATTTTGGTAACAAAAATAAAAATTATGAGGTCTCTCACTGGTGCCCCAATTTGGAAAAAAGCAGACTGAGGAAATGAATAAGTAAGTGGCTCATGGAAAAGAAACCAAAACTATCTTTTTATTTTTATTTATTTATTATTATTATTATTTTTTTTTTGAGACAGAGTCTCACTCTGTAGCCCAGGCTGGAGGGCAGTTGTGCAATCTGGGCTTGCTGCAACCTCTGCCTCCCAGGTTCAAGCAATACTCTTGCCTCAGCCTGCCGAGTAGCTGGGACTACAAGCATGCACCACCACACACAGCTTATTTTTGTAGTTTTAGTAGAGACAGGGTTTCGCCATGTTGGACAGGCTGGTCTCAAACTCCTGACCTCAAGTGATCCACTCACCTTGGCTTCCCAAAGTGCTGGGATTACAGGCGTGAGCCACCACACCCAGCTGAAAATATTTTTAGAATAGACAAACTCTATATAAAAAAGCTAGATTCGAGTGAGGAAATGAGGTACTCTCAGATGCATCATTTAAAATATAGGCAGAGCTAACTATCCCCAACATTAAATAGGAATTTACCAAAACCAAACACAAAAGGAATGTGAATTGTTATAAACTATAAGTATTGAGGTGGAAATGAGTAAGTAAAATGGGGTAGGATTTTTTTCCCTAATGGAAGAAAAGGCACTAGAGTTACATAACACATTGGAGGAAAACATGTCAACCCTGAGCACATCCCACACAGGAAAAGGATACCCACTCATTAGGAGGAATGAACCCTGGTCAAGGACACTTAATGAACCCTGGTCAAGGACACTTAATAAAACCTGAAAGAGGAAACAAAACCCATGTCCTTTAGAAAAACTTGCAAAACCCCAGCTGAATAACTCTCCCTACTCCCCTCACATTCCCAACTTTACAAGTACAGAAAGCAGGTATAAGGCATTATCCAACCACCAAACTGTAGCTCAGAAAAGACAAACTGGTCACAGAGAAGTCTAGAAAAATTCATCCATATTGCAGTAGAGCAAATAGAAAGTTGGGGTAAGGACCCAGACCTTAAGAATGAACAAGATAAGGCCGGGCGCAGTGGCTCACACCTGTAATCCCAGCACTTTGGGAGGCTGAGGTGGGCGGATCACGAGGTCAGGAGATTGAGACTATCCTGTGAATGGTGAAACCCTGTCTCTGCTAAAAATACAAAAAATTAGCTGAGCGTGGTGGTGGGTGCCTGTAGTCCCAGCTACTCAGGAGGCTGAGGCAGGAGAATGACGTGAACCCAGGAAGCAGAGCTTGCAGTGAGCCGAGATCGCGCCACTGCACTCCAGCCTGGGCAACAGAGCAAGACTCCGTCTCAGGAAAAAAAAAAAAAAAAAGAATGAACAAGATAAAAGAAATAGCAAATCAACTAGAAAATCACACAGTAGCATAATGAAAAGAAGAAACTGTCTATATGGAAAATCCAAAGACAGAAGCTTAGATTATTGAGTTGAGTCGTTTTTTTCTTTGGAGATGGAGTCTTGCTCTGGAGTCTCACTCTGTTGCCCAGGCTGGAGTGCAGTGGTGCGATCTCGGCTCACTGCAACCTCCGCCTCCCGGGCTCAAGCAATTCCTCTGCCTCAGCCTCCCGAGTAGCTGGGATTACAGGTGCGCACCACCACGCCCTGCTAATTTTTGTATTTTTAGTAGAAATGGGGTTTCACCATGTTGGTCAGGATGGTCTCGAACTCCTGACCTCATGATCCACCCACCTCGGCCTCCCAAAGTGCTAGGATTACAGGCATGAGCCACCGCGCCCAGCCGAGTTGTTCTTTTCTAAGTGTTACAGGAAAGCTATCTGGATCCAGACCCCAAGAGAGGGTTCTTGGATCTTGTGCAAGAAAGAATTCAGGGCGAGTCCATAGAGCAAAGTGAAAGCAAGTTTATTAAGAAAGTAAAGGAATAAAAGAATGGCTATTCCATAGACAAAGCAGCCTGAGGGCTGCTGGTTGCCCATTTTTATGGTTATTTCTTGATTATACGCTAAACAAGGGGTGGACTATTCGTGCCTCTCCTTTTAGACCATATAGGGTAACTTCCTGATGTTGCCATGGCATCTGTAAACTGTCATGGTACTGGTGGGAGTGTGGCAGCGAGGACAACCAGAGGTTACTCTCATCACCATCTTGGTTTTGGAGGGTTTTGCTGGCTTCTTTACTGCAAACTGTTTTATCAGCAACGTCTTTATGACCTATATATTGTGGCAACCTCCTATCTTATCCTGTAACTTAGAATGCCTTAACCATTCGGGAATGCAACCCAGTAGGTCTCAGCCTCATTTTACCCAGCTCCTATTCAAGATGGAGTTGCTCTGGTTTAAACGCCTCTGACATAAGCATTTAATGATATAAATTTCCCTCTATTTTTAGGCCAGGCACAGTGGCTCATGACTGTAATCTCAGCATTTTGGGAAGTCGAGGTGGGCAGATCACCTGAGGTCAGGAGTTTCGAGACCAGCCTGCCCAACATGGTGAAACCCCGTCTCTACTAAAAATACAAAAATTAGTCAGGCATTGTGGTGGTGTGCACCTGTAGTCCCAGCTACTCGGGAGGCTGAGGTACAAGAATCACTTGAACCTGGGAGGCAAAGGTTGCAGTGAGCTGAGATCATGCCACTGCACTCTGGCCTGGGAGACAGAGTGAGACTCTGTCTCAAAAATAAAAATAGAAATAAAAATAATAAATTTCTGTCTATTTTTAGTGCTATAAATGTCCCTGTATTCTGTATCCCACAAATTGTTATGTTGTATTTTCATTTAATTCAAACTATGTCAATTTCTCATGAGATGTCTTTGACCCATGAGTTATTTAGAACTATGTTGTTTACTTTCTAAATATTTTCAGACTTTCTAGATATCTTTTTTTGATATTTTTCTAGTTTAAATCCAGTACTGCCAGAGAACAGACTTTGTATGATTTCCATTTTTTTAAATGTGTTAAGGTTTGTTTTATGAACCAGAATATTGTTTATTTTGGTCAGGGGAGTGCAAACTACGGCCTTTGCACCAAATCCAGCTGCTGACAATTTTTGTATGGCCCATGTACTAGGGATTATATTTATATTTTAAATGACTGAAAATATCAAAAGAAGAATATTTCATGACGTGAAAATTACCTGAAATTCAAATTTCAGTGTCCATGTATAAACTTTTATTGGAACATAGTCACACCCATTTATTTATGAATTATCTAAGGCTGAGTTTGCACTACAATGACAGAGTTAAGTAGCTGTGACAGAGACCACATGGCTCATAATGCTTAAAATATTTACTATCTGGCACTTTACACAAAATATCTGCTGACCCCTGATCTTGGTATGTTCCATGAGCATTTGAAAAGAATATATATTTGGCTCTGTTGGGTGATATGTTCTTTAAATTCAATTACATCTAGATGATTGATGGTGTTATTTAATTGTTGTTGATCTTCTCTCTTTTTTTTTAGGCAGAGTCTCACTCTGTCACCCAGGCTGGAGTACAGTGGCATGATCTTGGCTCATTGCAACCTCTGCCTCCCGGATTCAAGCAATTCCCCTGCCTCAGCCTCCCGAGTAGCCGGGACTACAGGCATGTACCACCACACCTGGCTAATTTTTGTATTTTTAGTAGAGACGAGGTTTCACCATGTTGGCCAGGCTGGTCTCGAACTCCTGACTTCAAGTGATCTGCCCACCTCGGCCTCCCAAAGTGCTGGGATGACAGGTGTGAGCCACCACGCCCGGCCTCTCTCTTCTTTCTTTATCACTTAGGATAGTGCTTGGAGTGGCTAGGAAAGGAGTCTTGAAGTCTCCACCTACAAGTGGATTTTCCCATTTCTCTTTCTACCAGTTTTTGCTCCATGTATTTCAAAGCGCTGTTGTTAGGCACACAGTTGTTTTAAATTGGTAGAGTCTTCTTGACAAATAGACCCCTTTATCAGTATGTAATGCCCCTACTAATTTTCCTTGCTCTGAAATCTATTTGGTGAGGTATCATCCAAGTATCTTTTGATTAGTATTTGCAAGGTTTATCTTTTTCCATCCTTTTGTTTTAATCTGTCTGTATCATTGTATTTAAAGTGGGTTTCTTGTATAGACAGATATTGTGGGGTCTTTTTATTATTATCATTGAATCTGACAATTGCTGTATTTTAGTTCTTATATTTAGACCACTTATATGCATATAGATATAGATATGTTTGGATTTAGGACTACCATTTTATTGTTTTCTGTTTGTCTCCTCTGTTTTCTTCTGTTTCCCGTTTCCTGCCTTTTTGACAATTTGAATATTATTTAGTATTTGATTTAAATTTATCTATTGTGCTATTACTATATATCTTTGTATCTTTTTTAGTGGTAGCTTTAGGGATTACAATAAAAACTACTCAGTCTTCTTAGAATCACAATTTAACAATTAAAGTAGACTATAGAAACATTACCATCATATAGGTCCTTTAGCTCTCCCCTTTGTGTTATAGTTATCTATATATCTATACACATTGAAAACCCCATTAGACAGTGTTATTTTTTACTTCAACTGTAAAACATTTACTAAAGAACTAAAAAAAAAAGTGTTTATGATATTTACCATTCCAGTTGTTCACACAAATGAACAGACTGGTACCACTGAAAATGCATAGTTACCTATCTCAGTTTGGTTCTCAGCTCTACCAAATCACCCTTCTTCACCTCCCTAGTCAGTTCCCTCTCAGTCTTCTTTACTTTCCTGACACCTCCCATCCTGCTATTTCTCTACTTGGTCTCAGCAAACAACCTTGCCTGCTATTTTAGTAAAAGACATCAGCCAAGAACTCCTCAAATTCTTGCTATCACACTTAAAGTGACATATACCCATAACTATCCATTTCTCGGAGCTGGATTAAAGGGTTGACTGACCAAATAGAAGCCTGAGCACCAGTCTTCAAGAGGCACTATAACATCACTGGAATAACCTGATAATAAAGAACCATTTAATGCAACTGCTTCATAACCAGGCAAATGTGTAATGGTCCCTAAGTCCTCAAAGTTGAAAGCATTTAAAAAAAAAATTTTTAATACCTCTTGCCAACATCAACCTATCCTCATCAAATATTTTTGCAGACTGTACTATACAGTACTACTGAAGGTTGTACCACCAATCCTGATCCAGATGGTTAACAGGGACTTAAAACTGATAGTCACAATCTCCAGAAAACTTGAAATTAAACCATGCATTGCATGGTGCTATTTACCAGGAGCAAGTAATTTATTTTTTAAATTTAAATTTGAAATCTTTAATATGCCTCACAGTAAGCTGTCTGGTTCAGAAAACAGCACAAGAAAACTGATTAAAGAAAAAAATACAGAAAAGTGAGAAGCATGTTGCCAACACAAAAACCATAAAAGTAACCTGAAAATATATTTTGAACAAGACTTTTCGACTTTAATAATGTATTCAACAATATTATTGAGCACCAATTATATACCAGGTACAGTTCTGGGAAACCAAGGATATAATGGTAAACGAGACAAACAAGGTCCCTGCTCTTGTGGGATTTATATTCTAGGAGGAACAGATACCAAACATATAAATGAAGATGATACATAATAAACACTATTTTTAGAATAACATAGGGGGACATACAGAGAAGACTAGGGATAAAGAGGTTGCCAATAGAGATTAAAAGTAAGGAAAAGCCACATTGAGGTACAAAAGACCTAAAGGATAAAAAGGAAACAGCCATGCAAAGATAGAGCATAGTAGAGAACATAACATTCTAAGCAGAGGAAAATGGCAAGTACCAAAAACAGAAACAAGGACCTCTCTGTGGCTGAAATGAACAAGGAAGTAAATTACAGGAGATGACTTCAAAAAGGGAGGGAGGAGTCAGATCAAGTATAGGCCACTACCCCAATCCTTAATGAGTGTGAATAAATAATGCTACCTAATTTTCAGTGGTAGTATATCAATGAGTTTTTAAAAATATATATAAATTAAAATATTAAACTATGTTCTGTGCATGTTAATAAATCTTTTATTATGAACATACAGAGGTATGCAATTTTTTTACTAGAAAGTAAATATCTTCTTACTCTGAATAAAATATTAAACAAATATTTGAAGGAGACTCTTTAGATTTTCCTTTCTACACTCCTACTATCATTATGGAATAGGAATCAATCACTTCTGGCCTCTGGAACTCATCTCTGTCCAACACAGCCTCTGAGAGCTCATGCTGTTACACTTTGTTAAGAGAAAGGCTCCTCCTCTAGGTACACAATCTCTACACAAGGGCACAGGTTTAGCAGACAAAGTACACAATTTCAGTCTCTCCTCACCCACTTGGCCCAGCATCCTTATGCACAACCATTTAAGTTGGCCTTACCAACCACCTCCTCAGAAATCTTATTCTACCAATTAACTCCTTTAGGCTGTAACTTCAACTACTCCCTCATGGGTAAAAGACACATATGTCAGAAACTGTCCAAAGTTATACCTTTTCCCTCAAGAAATGCTGAGCATTACTGTACTGTATATATACCATTATGTACTGCCAAAATCTTGACAGAGTGCTAAGGCTTTGAATGTTTTGTTAACTTAAAATAATCAAAGTTATAATAGTTCAAAAGCTCTCATCTTTTTATTAGGCTACCTATTTTTATTTGGGTAGCTTTAAAACCATGTATACACCTAGTTATTTGTAATCTACACCCTACTTCCTATGGTTGTGAGATAAATCACAGTTTGAGAATGAATTTTTGGATCATCTATAACTCCAACTACCATATATCTGAATTCTGGCATTACAGCTAATTATCCTGCCAAAAATAATGATGCAAAAACTGGCAGAGATGCTGATTTGTCTGTCAAGAAAATCTTTTTCAGATAATATAACATTTTAAAATTTCCTAGTCAGCACTTAAAACTTTCAAATGTTTCTAAGTAGAATAGGTTCCTTAACATGGAACCTATAAATTAATTACAGCAAACAGCAATTACAGCAAACAGCCCATTTGTTATTACACTTTCACAACTGGTAAGCTAAGAAAATAATGAAGACTAAACTTAATAGTCTAATAATATATTAAAATTCATATATAAGATAGTTCTCTAATTTAGAACATTTTAATTAACTGTAAAATAATTATTTATTGTAATAATGTGCAAATTATGACAGTTATACAAAATGTTTGCTTCCTCCTCCCCTCCCCAATCTAAAAATATACTTATGAATTATAGGGGCCTGTAATAATTATCAGCAAATTAAACACTCTGCCTTTGGTCATACATTGAGACTGCCTGAAGTAACCCCATAGCACAGAGAGAATTTAGGCTTGAAAAATAAGCTGTAACATTTCAGATAAAAATCACAGCTCATTGGCTCTGAACAAAGTGTTATATCCAGCTCTTCTTCAGCCATTTGTACAACAAAATTGACCCTTCTAATGCACCACTGATTTGGTCATCTCATATTACACAGATAAGTAAAGAACCCTCAATTACAAAACGCTTTTTACTTTTAATAGTAATAGTAAAGATAGTCCAATTTTTTAAAATTAAATATTACCCACAATCCCACTACCCTAAAAACAAATAGCTTTTTCTTTTTAAGTATCCAGTCATTTTATTAAAAGGCCATTTGTATAAAAAGCAGATACCTTAAGAAGGAGTTTTTGTTTTTGGTTTTTTCTTATAAATACACTGACAGCTACTCAGGAGGCTGAGGCAGGAAGACTGCTTGAGCCTAGGACTTTGAGGCCAGCCTGGGCAACATAGTGAGAGCCTGTCTCTTAAAAAACAAACAAACAAACAAACACTTTATAATGAAAAGGGGGAAAGTCGCATTTAGATCAACTGTAAATTAGAAAACTGGTTCAGATCTTAGATGGAAAAATAAAAATACAGTAAAATTCTAGAATAGGAGTGACTTGCTTTAGCAGGGATTTAATCATATTTTGGAACAAATCATGAGCTGCAATATTAAGAGTTTCAACAATATTCAAGTCTATCAAAAACCTTTCAGATAACTTACAACTGAAATGATATGTTTTCTCTCCACCATAGCATTTTGCTTCAAAACAATCTTCGGGAGGTGACTGTAAGCAAGGAGGAATAAGGCTAGCTGTGTGTTGATAACTGCTAAAGCCCCACTTTAGTTTATGTCTTAAAATTTCCAGAATGAAAAGAAAAAATTTACCCCAAAAATCTAAGAATACAGCCATGTATGGTGGCATGTGCCTATAGTTCCGCTACTCAGGAGGCTGAGGTGGGAGGATCGCTTGAGTCTAGGAGTTTGAGACCAGCCCGGGTAACGCAGTGAGACCCTCATCCATTAAAAAAAAAAAATCTAAGAATACATAAGCTAAAACAGAAAAATATACAAGCTAAAACAGAAAAATCTTTCATGTTTCCTAATTCAAGAATCACCATAAGGAAGTCACTCTACCTAAAATGAACTGACTATATAATCACTCACATAAATCAGGATCTATTCACTATACACCAGGGCCACTGTCTGATGATAATACACTGAGGCACTCTTCTGTCTATTGCTGTAGATGTCAGAAAACCTCTGAAGAAATAAGAGCTTATTCATTCATTCGATCGTTCATTCAACAAATATACATTAAGCACTCTGTGCCAAGTACTGCTGTAAGCACAGAGGCTGCATCACTAAATAAACCAGATAAAAATCTCGGCCAGGTGCAGTGGCTCACACCAGTAACCCCAGCACTCTGGGGTTACTGAGCTATGATTGTGCCACTACACCCCAGCCTGGGCAACAGGAGACCCTATCTCTAAAAAATACATATATAGAGAGAGAGAAGGAGCAAAATAAGAGAGAATTGAAGTAGGTGACATGAAAATTTTAAGCAGGGTTACCAGAGTGGCCCTCACTGAGAAGATGACATTTGAGCAAAAACTTGAAGGAGAAAAGCAAGTGAAACCTGTGGATATCTGAAGGAAGAACATTCCAGACAGAGAGGACAGCCAATGCAATAGGCCTGAGGCAAAGGTATGCCTCACATATTCAAGCAATAGCAAGAATGCCAGAGTGGCTGAAGCATAATGATCAAGAAGAAAAGTAGTAAATGAGGAAGTTACAGAGACAACAGAAAGAGGTGGGACAAGGCTTAAGTAGGGATTTGTAGGCCACTATAAAAACATTAGCTTTACAATGACTGAAACAGAATGCCAAAATGAACGGTTCTGAGCAAAACCTGGGAAGGGGATGTATAATCATTTTTTGAAAGTTATGAAAATTTATTTATCCTTTTGACTAATAGAAATTTGCACTAACACTGCTTTGAAGATTATACAAAATGGCATGATAACTGGTTTGGTATCAGATTAACCAAGATTAAAATCTAAGTTCAAGTACTTAACAGTTGAGTGATCTTGCACAACTTCACTTGGTCTAAATTGTTATTTGTAAAGGGAGAATAAAAATATACAAAGTCATGTAGGGATTAAGTAAATTAAATATAAGGAATCTATTTCAGTGCCTATAACAGATGGACATTTAATATATGTTAGATCCATTGCCTTGAATCTCTAAGAGTACTTCCCATATTGCCCTGCATCCTTGAGAACTCAATCCTAGTAGCTCAAGAGTGTAGGGATCCCAAGAGGAAAAAGAATATGTCATACTAGCTTAAGTGAGAAGAATCTACAGTTTTCAGTTTAATAGTTGAGGTACTTCAATAAGATATCTATATTAGCATCACATTAAAGGGGCTACATACTTATATATGTATACGTTTAATTTGATGCTTTCATTTTGAAGAAGCAGTTTTGAGATTAAATTTCTCAAGAAAGGTGGCTTTCCAGACATAATATAAACATGACTGATATAAACACGTCTTTCACTAAAATTTTGAAAAAATAAACAAACAAAAAAACCAAACAAAACCCCAAACCAGCTGGGTGCAGTGGCTGATGCCTGTAATTCCAGCATTTTGGAAGGCCAAGGCAGGAGGATCGCTTGAAGCCAGGAACTAAAGACCAGCCTGGGCAACATAGTGAGACCCATCTCTACAAAAAATGTAAAAACAATTTGTTTAAAACCCAAATATCAGGTTATTTTATTGGAATTTCTCTATAGGAGGAGGGGGAAAAATTGAAAACTTTTCCCTTTTTATTTGGAAGTGAATACTTAGGTATTAATATTGAAAGAAAAACACTAAAGTCATTTGACTACATTTTAGTTGTGAGCCCTTGGATTTTATAGAGATGCAGGAATTTTTATGGTAATTAGCATTTATTTCTTCTTCCTCCTTATTTTTCTACCTTCATTAATTAACCTGGGAGAAAACATAAAGGAGACTGCATGAAAACTGAATTTTCATGTATTTGCCTTTCAAAGTGATAAATGATAACATTTAAGTAATTTATTTTCTTTTTCTCTTTTTATTTGAAATGTTTTCTTCCAATTTTATATGTATCAAATATCATTAATTTGCCATTCACTTTGTAAACCAGCAAATGCAAACAGAATTCTTGTGGCTCTTCTTAAGTGGAAGATTTCTCTCAGGGAGAGACAAAGACTGCTTTTTCAAGCAGCGTTTCACTATAAATTGCCAAGTACCTCTGTATAATCATAAACTGTCCATGATGACTGGCCATTTGTCCCTTTTAGCCCAAGGGCATGTAAGGAAATTACTGCCCTGGTGTGGGAGGGAAGGTTCTGGGTATTTAGCAAGATGGGACATCATGCCAGGTCTTTGTCTCCAGCGGTGGTCCTAACCAGACAGAATCAGGGTTTTGGAAGATGCCTCTAACAACATGGGCATCTTCCTATCCATCATCTTGCTTCCCTTTGGAATCCTTTGCTGTTTTGCCTTAAGAAAACAAAGATGTCTCAACTCTTAAATGGTGAGAGAAGTAATGAGCCATTTAATTAAACACACTTACAATTTCTTTCCTGGCTGGAGCATCTCCCCTCAAAACAACTGCATTTAGGATAATTTAAACTTTATGTTCCCTTTTGTGAGTCCTGGAGTAGCAATAACATGGTCCTGTCATTAACATTTGCTAGAATTACCTATTTTGCTATCCTGGGAGAGACAAGCTATGATTTTACTTAACTCAACAGGAAGGATCCTGGGACCAACAACCTGAAGTGTCCACACTCACATTCCTTTACCTGCATTTGATCTTGGTGAATTTCAATAATGTTTTTCACATATTATTGGTACTGTGGATCATTTACCACTGATGATCAGAGTTTCACAGTAGCCAAGAGGTTTTCTCCACTTAGGCAGTTTTGCTACCTTTAAATTTTTAGGAGATATGAGTTCTAGCTTGGACACAGGTGCCTCAAAAGTACAATCGCTTTTTGAAGCAGCTGCTCTTATTGACAAACATTGCAAATAATGTTTTGGAGAATTTGGTGAATGGAATGACCCTACATTTCTCAGATAAACTCACCATGCTAATAATGCTAATCCTATGGATGGATTCAGGGCATGGAGCTGCCATAGTCACTATTTCCTTCTCATTTTCTTCCAGCAAATCTGTATATGAGAATGGTAACCAACCCCATGCCTAAATTCCCATAAAATCAGCCACCTTTTCCTTCAGAGACAGTGTGATGATGACGTCACCTTGTACAAACTTAAGGTCTTATCAGCAGTATGTGAAAAAATAAGTTTTATGTTTTTTCATCATGTTCAGTCCAGTTACAACAGAAACCAGTCACTGTTAACAAGGATAATTTGAAGTATTTGTGGATTATTTATCCATTCTCAACCCTCTGGAACTGTTAACATGCTGTTAAACTTATCAGTCAAAGGTCTGGTATATGTTCTGGCTAAAGGAGCCGGGTACTTTCTTTTTTTTTAATTATTATTATTATACTTTAAGTATTAGGGTACATGTGCACAATGTGCAGGTTAGTTACATATGTATACATGTGCCATGCTGGTGTGCTGCACCCATTAACTCGTCATTTAGCATTAGGTATATCTCCTAATGCTATCCCCCCCCGCCACCCCACAACAGTCCCCAGAGTGTGATGTTCCCCTTCCTGTGTCCATGTGTTCTCATTGTTCAATTCCCACCTATGAGTGAGAACATGCAGTGTTTGGTTTTTTGTCCTTGTGACAGTTTACTGAGAATGATGATTTCCAGTTTCATCCATGTCCCTACAAAGGGCATGAACTCGTCCTTTTTTATGGCTGCATAGTATTCCATGGTGTATATATGCCACATTTTCTTAATCCAGTCTATCATTGTTGGACATTTGGCTTGGTTCCAAGTCTTTGCTATTGTGAATAGTGCCACAATAAACATACGTGTGCATGTGTCTTTATAGCAGCATGATTTATAGTCCTTTGGGTATATACCCAGTAATGGGACGGCTGGGTCAAATGGTATTTCTAGTTCTAGATCCCTGAGGAATCACCACACTGACTTCCACAAGGGTTGAACTAGTTTACAGTCCCACCAACAGTGTAAAAGTGTTCCTATTTCTCCACATCCTCTCCAGCACCTGTTGTTCCCTGACTTTTTAATGATTGCCATTCCAACTGGTGTGAGATGGTATCTCATTGTGGTTTTGATTTGCATTTCTCTGATGGCCAGTGATGATGAGCATTTTTTCATGTGTCTTTTGGCTGCATAAATGTCTTCTTTTGAGAAGTGTCTGTTCATATCCTTTGCCCACTTTTTGATGGGGTTGTTTGTTTTTTTCTTGTAAATTTGAGTTCATTGTAGATTCTGGATATTAGCCCTTTGTCAGATGAGTAGATTGTGAATATTTTCTCCCATTTTATAGGTTGCCTGTTCACTCTGATGGTAGTTTCTTTTGCTGTGCAGAAGCTCTTTAGTTTAATTAGATCCCATTTGTCAATTTTGGTTTTTGTTGCCATTGCTTTTGGTGTTTTAGACATGAAGTCCTTGCCCATGCCTATGTCCTGAATGGTAATGCCTACGTTTTCTTCTGTGGTTTTTATGGTTTTAGGTCTAATGTTTAAGTCTTTAATCCATCTTGAATTAATTTTTGTATAAGGTGTAAGGAAGGGATCCAGTTTCAGTTTTCTACATATGGCTAGCCAGTTTTCCCAGCACCATTTATTAAATAGGGAATCCTTTCCCCATTGCTTGTTTTTGTCAGGTTTGTCAAAGATCAGATAGTTGTAGATATGCAGCGTTATTTCTGAGGGCTCTGTTCTGTTCCATTGATCTATATCTCTGTTTTGGTACCAGTACCATGCTGTTTTGGTTACTATAGCCTTGTAGTTTAGTTTGAAGTCAGGTAGCATGATGCCTCCAGCTTTGTTCTTTTACCTTAGGATTGACTTGGCGATGCGGGCTCTTTTTTGGTTCTATATGAACTTTAAAGTAGTTTTTTCCAATTCTGTGAAGAAAGTCATTGGTAGCTTGATGGGGATGGCATTGAATCTATAAATTACCTTGGGCAGTATGGCCATTTTCATGATATTGATTCTTCCTACCCATGAGCATGGAATGTTCTTCCATTTGTTTGTATCCTCTTTTATTTCCTTGAGCAGTTGTTTGTAGTTCTCCTTGAAGAGGTCCTTCATGTCCCTTGTAAGTTGGATTCCTAAGTATTTTATTCTCTTTGAAGCAATTGTGAATGGGAGATCACTCATGATTTGGCTCTCTGTTTGTCTGTTATTGGTGTATAAGAATGCTTGTGATTTTTGTACATTGATTTTGTATCCTGAGACTTTGCTGAAGTTGTTTATCAGCTTAAGGAGATTTTGGGCTGAGACGATGGGGTTTTCTAGATATACAATCATGTCATCTGCAAACAGGGACAATTGACTTCCTCTTTTCCTAACTGAATGCCCTTTATTTCCTTCTCCTGCCTAATTGCCCTGGCCAGAACTTCCAACACTATGTTGAATAGGAGTGGTGAGAGAGGGCATCCCTGTCTTGTGCCAGTTTTCAAAGGGAATGCTTCCAGTTTTTGCCCATTCAGTATGATATTGGCTGTGGGTTTGTCATAGATAGCTCTTATTATTTTGAGATACATCCCATCAATACCTAATTTATTGAGAGTTTTTAGCATGAAGTGTTGTTGAATTTTGTCAAAGGCCTTTTCTGCATCTATTGAGATAATCATGTGGTTTTTGTCTTTAGTTCTGTTTATATGCTGGATTACATTTATTGATTTGTGTATATTGAACCAGCCTTGCATCCCAGGGATGAAGCCCACTTGATCATGGTGGACAAGCTTTTTAATGTGCTGCTGGATTCAGTTTGCCAGTATTTTATTGAGGATTTTTGCATCAATGTTCATCAAGGATATTGGTCCAAAATTCTCTTTTTTGGTTGTGTCTCTGCCCGGCTTTGGTATCAGGATGATGCTGGCCTCATAAAATGAGTTAGGAAGGATTCCCTCTTTTTCTATTGATTGGAATAGTTTCAGAAGGAATGGTACCAGTTCCTCCTTGTACCTCTGCTAGAATTCGGCTGTGAATCCATCTGGTCCTGGACTCCTTTTGGTTGGTAAGCTATTGATTATTGCCACAATTTCAGATCCTGTTATTGGTCTATTCAGAGATTCAACTTCTTCCTGGTTTAGTCTTGGGAGGGTGTATGCGTCGAGGAATTTATCCATTTCTTCTAGATTTTCTAGTTTATTTGAATAGAGGTGTTTGTAGTATTCTCTGATGGTAGTTTGTATTTCTGTGGGATCGGTGGTGATATCCCCTTTATCATTTTTTATTGCGTCTATTTGATTCTTCTCTTTTTTTCTTTATTAGTCTTGCTAGTGGTCTATCAATTTTGTTGATCCTTTCAAAAAACCAGGAGCTGGGTACTTTCAATGGAGAGGTAGGGTGGACATAAGTGTGTGGTATGCTTTTGATCTAATTATGTTGTTTCTATTACTGATGAAGGTTGATGCATTCTAGATATTGAGAGAGAGACTACAGTCTTTATTTTTGCCTATCATATTCATTCATTATTTTTTCTGGTTCTTTGCTATTATCATCACAGACTGTTTGCCACCAAGGCAATGTGAAATTAAGTAATTCTGCACACTGTGTGTGATGATAATGTATGTAATTCATACAACCACAATGTTTGTCAGCCAGAAAACAGACTCCCTTGTTCTTCAAGTGGAGCTTCTTTGAAAACTTCTGTAATAAATTTCTGGACTTCACTTGAGCAACAAGTAATGGTTTCCAACAAATACATGGAAACTAAAAAACTGCCTCCTGAATGACATGTGCGTAAACAACAAAATTATGGCAGATATGAAAAAATGCTTTGAAACAAATGAAAATAGAGGCACAATGTACCAAAACCTCTGTAATGTGGCAAAAGCAGTGTTAAGAGAAAAGTTTATAGCACTGAATCCTTATGTCAAAAAGATAGAAAGATCTCAAATTAACAACCTAACCTCACACCTAAAGGAACTGAAAAAAAACAAAAACAAACTAAACCCAGAGTTAGCAGAAGAAAAGAAATAACTAAAATCAGAGCAGAACTAAATGGAGACCCAAAAAAAACATGCAAAGGATCAATGAAATGAAAAATTGGTTATTTGAAACAACAAACTAGACAGACCACTAGCCAGATTAACAAAGAAAAAAAGAGAGAATATCCAAATAATTACAGTTAGAAATGACAAAGGAGATATTACTACAAAGCTCATAGAAATACAGAAGACCCTCAGAGTGTACTATTAACATCTCTATGCACACAAACCAGCAAATCTAGAGGAAACTGATACATTCCTGGAAACACACAACCTTCCAAGATTGAATCAGGAAGAAACAAAAATTCTGAACAGACCAATAACAAGTCATGGAACTGGATCAGTAATTTTTTTAAAAACATACCAATCAAACAAAGCCCTGGACCAGATGGATTCACAGCTGAATTCTACTAGACATACAAAGAAGAGCTGGTACCGACCCTACTGACAGTATTACAAAAATTCAAGGAGGAAGAACTCCTCCAATAACATTCAAGCTGAGAACCAAATCAAGAACACAATCCCATTTACAATAGCCACAGGAAAAAAAGGACCTTAGAATACATCTAGCCAAGGAGGTGAAGCAACTCTGTAAGGAAGACTACAAAGCACTGCTAAAGAAATCAGAGACAACATTAACAAATAGAAAAGCATTCCATACTCATGAGTTGGAAAAATCAATATCATTTAAATGTCCATACTGCTCAAATTAATATACAGATTCAATGCTTTCCTATCTAATTACCAGTAACATTTTTCCTAGAATTAGAAAAACTACTCTAAAATTCATATGGAACCAAAAAACAGACCAAATAGCCAAGGTAATCTTAAGCAAAAAGAATAAAGCCAAAGGTATCACATTACCTGACTTCAAACAATACTACAAGGCTACAGTAACCTAAACAGCATAGTACTGGTATAAAAATAGACACATAGACCAATGAAACAGAATAGAGACCCCTGAAAGAAAGTCACACACCTAAACCAACTGATCTTCAACAAAGTTGACAAAAATAAACAATGAGGAAAAAATACCTTCTTCAAGAAATAGTGCTAGGAAAACTGACTAACCACATGCAGAAGAAAGAAATATTGGACTCCTGCTTCTTACCATGTACAAACATTAACTCAAGATGAATTAAAGACTTAAATGTAAGACCTGAAACTATAAAAAATCCTAGAAGACAACCAAGAAATACTCTTCTAAACACTGGCCTAGGCAAAAAATGTATGACAAAGATCCCCAAAGCAAATGCCACAAAATAAAAAATAAGCAAACAGGACTTAATTAAACTAAAGAGCTTCTGCACAGCAAAAGAAACTATGAACAGAGTAAACAGACAACCTACAGAATGGGAGAAAATATTTGCAAACTATGGATCCAACAACAGACTAATATCCAGAGTCTATAAGGAACTTAAATCAATAAGATAAAAACAAAAATCCCATTAAAAAATGGGCAAAGGATATAGACACTTCTCAAAAGAAGACATACAGCAGCCAACAAACATAAAAAATGTTCAACATCACTAATCATCAGAGAGATGCAAATCATAACCACAATGAGATACCACCAGTCAGAATGGCTATTATGAAAAAATTTTAAAATAACAGGCCAGGTATGGTGGCTCACGCCTGTAATCCTAGCACTTTGGGAGGCCGAGGTGGGTGGATCATGAGGTCAGGAGTTCGAGACAAGCCTGGCCAATATGGTGAAACCCCGTCTCTACTAAAAATACAGAAATTAGCCAGGTATGGTGGCAGATGCCTGTAGTCCCAGCTACTCAGGAGGCTTAGGCAAAAGAATCGCTTGAACCCAGGAGGCAGAGGTTGCAGTGAACTGATATTGCGCCACTGCACTCCAGTCTGGGTAACAGAGCAAGACTCTGTCTCAAAATAAATAAATAAATGAAAAATACCAGATATTGGTGAGGTTGAGAAGAAATTCCTGTGGCAGGAATGCAAATTATTAATAGTTCAGCCCCTGTGGAAAACAGTTTGGAGACTTCTCAAAGAACTAAAAATAGAATTACCATTCAACCCAACAATTCCATTACTGGGTATATACCCAAAGGAAAATAGATCGTTCTACCAAAAAGATACCTGCATTCACATGTTTATCACAACACTATTCAAAATAGCAAAGACATGGAATCAACCCAAGTGCCTATCAATGGTGGATTGGATAAAGAAAATGTGGTACATACACACCATGGAATGCTATGCAGTCATGAAAAAGAATGAAATCATGTCCTTTGCAGCAACATGGATGCAGCTGGAGGCCATTATGTTAAGAGGACTAACACAGAAAAAAAGCCAAATAAGGCATGTTCTTACTTGTAAGTGGGAGCTAAACACTGGGTACACATAGACACAAAGATAGGAACAACAGACATTGTGGACTCCAAAAGTGGGGAGGGAGGGAGGGAAATGAACAAGGGATGAAAAACTGCCTATCAGGTAGTATGCTCAATACTTGGGCAATGGGATCATTAGAAGCCCAAACCTCAGCATCACTCAATATATCCACAAAATAAACCTGCACATGTACCCCCTGAATCTAAAATTTTTAAAATGCAGTGTTTTCCACATATTTCATTGATTTGTTTTCTTTGTGTTATTTTGTTTGTCTGTTTGTTTGTTTGTTTTATTATTATTATTATACTTTAAGTTTTAGGGTACATGTGCACAATGTGCAGGTTAGTTACATATGTATACATGTGCCATGCTGGTGTGCTGCACCCATTAACTCGTCATTTAGCATTAGGTATATCTCCTAATGCTATCCCCCCCCGCCACCCCACAACAGTCCCCAGAGTGTGATGTTCCCCTTCCTGTGTCCATGTGTTCTCATTGTTCAATTCCCATCTATGAGTGAGAACATGCAGTGTTTGGTTTTTTGTCCTTGTGACAGTTTACTGAGAATGATGATTTCCAGTTTCATCCATGTCCCTACAAAGGACATGAACTCATCATTTTTTATGGCTGCATAGTGTTCCATGGTGTATATGTGCCACATTTTCTTAATCCAGTCTATCATTGTTGGACATTTGGCTTGGTTCCAAGTCTTTGCTATTGTGAATAGTGACGCAATAAACATACGTGTGCATGTGTCTTTATAGCAGCATGATTTATAGTCCTTTGGGTATATACCCAGTAATGGGATGGCTGGGTCAAATGGAATTTCTAGTTCTAGATCCCTGAGGAATCGCCACACTGACTTCCACAAGGGTTGAACTAGTTTACAGTCCCACCAACAGTGTAAAAGTGTTCCTATTTCTCCACATCCTCTCCAGCACCTGTTGTTTCCTGACTTTTTAATCATTGCCATTCTAACTGGTGTGAGATGGTATCTCATTGTGGTTTTGATTTGCATTTCTCTGATGGCCAGAGATGATGAGCATTTTTTCATGTGTCTTTTGGCTGCATAAATGTCTTCTTTTGAGAAGTGTCTGTTCATATCCTTTGCCCACTTTTTGATGGGGTTGTTTTTTTCTTGTAAATTTGTTTGAGTTCATTGTAGATTCTGGATATTAGCCCTTTGTCAGATGAGTAGGTTGCAAAAATTTTCTCCCATTTTGTAGGTTGCCTGTTCACTCTGATGGTAGTTTCTTTTGCTGTGCAGAAGCTCTTTAGTTTAATTAGATCCCATTTGTCAATTTTGGTTTTTGTTACCATTGGTTTTGGTGTTTTAGACATGAAGTCCTTGCCCATGCCTATGTCCTGAATGGTAATGCCTACGTTTTCTTCTGTGGTTTTTATGGTTTTAGGTCTAATGCTTAAGTCTTTAATCCATCTTGAATTAATTTTTGTATAAGGTGTAAGGAAGGGATCCAGTTTCAGCTTTCTACATATGGCTAGCCAGTTTTCCTAGCACCATTTATTAAATAGGGAATCCTTTCCCCATTGCTTGTTTTTGTCAGGTTTGTCAAAGATCAGATAGTTGTAGATATGCAGCGTTATTTCTGAGGGCTCTATTCTGTTCCATTGATCTATATCTCTGTTTTGGTACCAGTACCATGCTGTTTTGGTTACTGTAGCCTTGTAATATAGTTTGAAGTCAGGTAGCATGATGCCTCCAGCTTTGTTCTTTTGGCTTAGGATTGATTTGGTGATGATACAAAATCAATGTGCAAAAATCACAAGCATTCTTATACACCAATAACAGACAAACAGAGAGCCAAATCATGAGTGAACTCCCATTCACAATTGCTTCAAAGAGAATAAAATACTTAGAAATCCAACTTACAAGGGACGTGAAGGACCTCTTCAAGGAGAACTACAAACAACTGCTCAATGAAATAAAAGAGGATACAAACAAATGGAAGAACATTCCATGCTCATGGGTAGGAAGAATCAATATCGTGAAAATGGCCATACTGCCCAAGGTAATTTATAGATTCAATACCATCCCCATGAAGCTACCAATGACTTTCTTCACACAATTGGAAAAAACTACTTTAAAGTTCATATAGAACCAAAAAAGAGCCCGCATCGCCAAGTCTTTGTGTTCTTTTGTGTGTTTCATTGATATTTCTATCTGATCTTCAATTTTCCTTCAGATTTCTCCAAAGAATCTAATTTATTTATATGTCCATTTTAGTACATTTTTAAAAATGCATTCATATATTTTTCATTGAATGCTGTCTCCTCTAATTTGCATATAATCCCATTATGAAAATTATTTAAACTATTAACAGAAGGAAAATTTTACCAGTATTATCAACATAGGAAACCGGGGGTTTACTTATTTTGGCCACTCCATCTTCCTGCCACTTTTAGGTTGATATACAATATAATTGTGTGTATTAGTTTTCCATAATTTTTTTCATAACTTTTCCTAGGTTTATTAAATTTCACAGCTCAGGGTTGAATTGTTCCATAACATTCTGGTAGAATAGACATGCTTACAAATTATAGCAAGACATATGCAACTCAAAGTTCTCTAGGTGACCAAAGGCTGCCTAGATCCTACTGTAAATGAAACACATTACAGACATTCTTGTCTTTATCTTCAAAGTGCAACCCACAGAATCTAATATGCCTACAGGGGTTATATTTTAAACAAGTGAGTTCAGCAATTTCCAAAGGACTCCACAATGAAATCGTTTGGGGAAATAATGCATCTTCCTCTAGTAAATTGAAAAATATTCATTGACACATTAAAGGCCATGAAAAATCATGCAATTAGGAGAAAAAGAAAACTATTTTAATTCAACCTTAGTCTATTCCCTGCCCCCCATGGGTATTCTGTTAACATGTCAAAAACTAGTTCATCACAAAACACAATTTGGGAAGTCCTGATTCCATCTGAAAATCAAAATCGTTTTTAAAATTATTCTCAATGGGGCAGCATCCCCTAAGAAAAGGGATTTATTTTCTATAGAAAATAAAATTTTTTTGTCTTAAAAATTTGGTGGTGATGGCTGGGCATAGTGGCTCAAGCCTGTAATCCCAGCACTTTGGGAGGCCAAGGTGGGCAGATCACTTGAGTCCAGGAGTTCGAGACTAGCCTGGGCAACATGGTGAAACCCCATCTCTATAAAATAAAATTTTTAAAAAATTAAAAAACAAAAAAGAAATTTGGTGAGGAGCCAGGCATAGTGATTCATGCCTGAAATCCCAGCACTCTGAGAGGCTGAGGCA
Organism: Pongo abelii; assembly: GCF_028885655.2. NCBI lineage: Eukaryota > Metazoa > Chordata > Mammalia > Primates > Hominidae > Pongo > Pongo abelii. Next base: position 69,321,494 of record NC_071997.2, read on the forward strand.
GACAGATCACTTGAGCCCATGAATTTGAGATCAGCCTGGGCAACATGACAAAACCCTGTCTCTACAAAAAATACAAAAATTAGCCAGGCATGGTGTCATGCGCCTATAGTCCCAGCTACTCAGAGGATCGCTTGGGCTTGGGAGGTCAAAGCTACAGTGAGCCATAATCACACCACTACACTCCAGCCTGGGCAACAGAGTGAGACCCTGTCTCAACAACAACAACAACAACAACAACAAAATAATAATAATTAAAAAAATACAGGCCACGCATGGTGGCTCACGCCTGAAATCCCAGCACTTTGGGAGGCCGAGGCAGGAGGATCACGAGGTCAGGAGATCGAGACCATCCTGGCTAACATGGTGAAACCGTGTCTCTACTAAAAATACAAAAAATTAGCCGGGCGTGGTGGCAGGCACCTGTAGTCCCAGCTACTCGGGAGGCTGAGGCAGGAGAATGGCGTGAACCCGGGAGGCGGAGCTTGCAGTGAGCCGAGATGGCGCCACTGCACTCCAGCCTGGGTGACAGAGCAAGACTCTGTCTCAAAAAAAAAAAAAAAAAAAAAATACGAAAAAGAAATCTGGTAGGGGCATTTTTGGTTATTACAATCCAATAATCAGTTGCTACTGATATTTAATGAGCAGTAAGCAAGTGGGCAGGAAGTGGTAACTACACAGAACAAAGAATAGTCTCATCACTTTCAACTCCTGATGTATGGTCATATAAGGGAAAAACGTGTTTATAATCATGTGAGCTTAGACTCTCCAAGTTACATATAAACACAATATATTCTTGTACAGTATTGATATGTGGTGAATTTTTCAGGAATGAAAAGTCTGGAACTTTGTAGTTATTCACCATTTCAGAAAATCACACTACTGAAAGAAACACTACTCATTATACTCATTATATTTTAAACATCAATACAACTTACCTCAATCAGTTTGTATACATAGTTGTCTATTTCATGGTGATTCTGTGTACAAACACCTGACTACTTCATTGGGACTTCTAGTGTGGTCATGCCTAAGCATTTATATACAGAAATATCTAATATTTTATTATAAAACAGTTTCCTTTATTGCTTTTTAGTGTAATTTCAGGCATTCTATTTTATTTTTATATTAGATATATAAATAGGTTGTATTGTCCATACATATTTTTCAGGATAATGAAGTGATTGTTACAAAGTATTTAATTTTAAAAAGGGGGTTGTTCATTCCATTAAGATTGAGAATCACTGTTCTATAAGCTTTGGTTCCCTAAAGGTGAGGATTTGAATCAGGATAACTTATGACTGACCAAAAACCTGATTAAATTAAATTGACCCACAAAAATGGTATGGTTAAGGTATGTATTGGAAGATACTGTATGTTTAAAATAAAACAACTTATCAGCAAGCCATTTCTATGTGCCTAGCATTTGATTACACTGGAGCACACACAAAGAGGTATAACATAGGTCTGCCTGCCTTCACGGAACTTACAGGGTGGCAAAGAAAACAGGCAATAGGAAAAACAAAGAATTACACGTCAGTCACTTTCTAAACATTTGTGAAATAAATGTTCATAATTCCTTCAGCTGTGCATTCTAGAATTAAATGGACAGCATCAGCAAGGTGTGTTCACCATGGCAAAGAGGAGACCAGCCTAATACCAAGGGGTTAGGGGCAGGGTGAGGTTAGATCCTAGGAGGGACCAGTGAGAGAGAGATGACCAAACTAGATAATGAAACCTTGAAAGCATAGGAGCCTGAACTTAAAGCAATGAACAAAATGAAGCCCCTATAAACTTCTAGGGAAAGTAATAAAGATGAATTACTTACTGGGAGTCAATTAAACCTCTTTATATTATATTTTTAAAATTTAAATTTAAATTATATTACTGATAGTAATATATATGACAGACACATTTATGGAGAGAAAGACAGATATAAATGACCTTGGGTAGTTGGGGAAAGGAGTCTGACACACAAAAATGAATTAAGCTTTAGATTTGATGAAATTGAGATAATCAGTCTGAACAGACAGCTTTAAAAGTCAACATAGAAGTAATAGCTGAATCTTTCACCAGAATGAATGAGCTCATGAAGAGAATGAACATGGTGAAGGAAAGAGGTAGAAAACAGGGCCTTGAGAAACACCCACAGGTTAGGGAACCAAAAGAAGGGCCGGCAAAGCAGCCAAAGAAGGCGAATATGACTTTCCATTCAAATGTTAAAACAATGAAAAGCTTTACTCTTGCCAGGGGGGTTGTAGAAACTAAAAACATGCTAAATCAATCATCTTTTAAGATTTAAGAAAGGTTATGGACCACAGAATTATGATTGTTTACCAATATGTTATGACAGAAATTCCTAAACTTTTAGGTTGATATCAAAGATTATAGCCCTGTATATAAATAACACATACATCCATAAGGGAGGCTATTCTAAAAGGAAGACATACTACTTACAGAAAACAAATCCAGTTATATATAGGTGAGTCAAATGGCTCATAGATACTATTATAAACTCTCAGAAAATAACAGTAAGCAAAAATGAGCTATAAATTCATCATCAATCATCACTGAAAGTTGCATTACCACAGGATTACTCTGACTCAGTCTAATAGGCAAAGAAATTGCCTAAAGGGCAGTATAGCTTTGAGCATAAATGTAGTTGTATGCAATAGCAGAGGCAACTGCAACAGAAATCCCTACATTCTTCACAAATTATCCTTTATTTTCTATGTCAATGGGTGAACTGAAGCTATTTATATTAAATGTCTCAACCTTATGAATCCACCTCTAGATTGTTTTAGCAGTTAATTATTAACAGAAATTAACGTGCCATCATGACTAAACATTCCCCAGATTAAATGCTAACTACAGTTGCCATCTAAGAATGTGAAGAACTCTACAAATAGGATATCCTGTGTTCCAGTTTGCCTGGGACAGTCAGTTTACACCTGCTTTTCAGAAAGGATCATTAATAGTACCCCCTTTCACTCTTAAAGTATGGATGGTAAATTACATGGACCCCATATCGATGAAGCCAAGCACACAGGAAATTATTTTCTACTTCATGTTTATTCCTAATTTACAAAAATATCTGTCATATCCTATGAACATCCATTACAGTTGCTAGTAACTCATAGAATGCTGCTCATACTTTCATAAACTAATCCTGAAACAGCTAGGGACTGCCTCCTAGTGGTGGGGTGAGTCTCGGATGTCCCTGACCCCTTGACAAAACAACATTTTGTCAAGCCTAGTGAGGTTCTCTGATACCTACCAATCAGCTTCAAAGGACTCTTTCCATCCCGTACTTTTCCCTCTTGTGCTTAATAAGCTCTTGTGTTTCCTCATTCAAACCAAGCTAATGAGAAGTGTATCCCAAATATGAAAGACTTTCTCCACAGATGGAAATTTTTACTTTATAGAAAAAAAATAGGCTTGATTTCCTGTAAGATCAGGAACAAGTCAGGGGTGCCTGCTTTTGTCACTTCTATTCAAAAAGTACCGGATTTCTAGCCAGAGCAATTAGGGAGGAAAAAGAAAATCACAGGCATTCAAATTGGAAAGGAAGAAGTAAAACTATGCCTGTTTGCAGATGAAATGATCTTCTGTATTAGTCTGTTTTCATACTGCTACAAAGAACTGCCTGAGACTGAGAAATCTATAGAAGAAAGAGGTTTAATTGACTCACAGTTCAGCATGGCTGGGGAAGTGTCAGGAAACTTACAATTATGGCAGAAGGCGAAGGGGAAAAAAGGCACCTTCTTCACAAGGTGGCAGGAAGGAGTGCCTAGCGAACAGGGAAGAGCCCCCGATAAAACCATCAGATCTTATCAGAACTCACCTGCTGTCTCCAGAACAGCATGGGGGAAACTGTCCCCATGATTCACTAACCTTCACCTGGTTTTTCCCTTGAAACATGGGGACTGTGGGGATTACAACTCAAAATGAAACTTGGGTGGAGACACAAAGCCTAACCATATCATCTTCTATGTAGAAAAAACCTTAAAGGATCCACATAAAACCCAGGCATGGTGGTTCATTCCTGTAATCCCAATACTTTGGATGGCCAAGGTGAGAGGATCACTTGAAACCAAGAGTTCAAGATCAGCCTGGGCAACATAGTGAGACCCCATCTCTACAAGAAAAAAAAAAAGTTTTCAACCTGTCAGAGCTAATAAACAAATTATGAAAAGTTACAGGATACAAGATCAACACACACAAAAATCAGCTGTATTTCTACAGATTAGGAGGAAACAATACAAGAAAGAAGAAAACAATTTCATTTATAACAATAACAAAAAGAATAAAATGCAACCATTAGGAAGACCATTATTAAAAAAACAGAAAACAATAAGTGTTGCTCAGGATGTGTAGAAATTGAAACCTCTGTACACTGTTGGTGGGAATGTAAAATGGTATAGCTGCTCTAGATAACAGTAAAGTGGTTCCTCAAAAAATTAAAAATTAAATTACCATATGAACCAGAAATTCTACTTCTAGGTACATACACAAAAGAATTAAAGCAGAATCTCAAACAGATATTTGTTGTTATACACTAAATTGTGTCCTCCTCAAAATTTACATGTTGAAGTCCTAACCCTCAGTACACCTCAGAAAATGTCTCTATATTTGGAGACAATACATTTAAAAAGGTAATTAAGGTTAAATGAGGTCACATGGATGGGACTTAATCCAATATGACTGGTGACCTTATAAGAAGACGAGAGACCAGAGATGTGTCCATGTAGTGAGAAGATGACCATGTGCAAGCCAAGGAGACAGGCCTCAGGAAAAACTGACCCTGACAACACCTTGATCTCAGACTTCTAGCCTCTAGAACTGTGAGAAAATTAATTGCTGTTGTTTAAGCCACCCAGACTGTGGCATTTTGTTATGCTGCTCCCAGTGAACTAATACATTTGTACGCTCATGTTCAGAGCAGGATTATTCAGAATAGCTGAAAAGTGCAGGCAACCCAAGTGTCATCTACCAGTGATACATATATTGCTTATCTCATATATATATCATATATATATATACGCACACAATAGAATATTATTCAGCTTTAAAAAGGAATAAAATTCAGCTGGGCACGGTGGCTCACACCTGTAATCCCAGCACTTTGGGAGGCCAAGGCGGGTGGATCACGAGGTCAGGAGATCAAGACCATCCTGGCTAACATGGTGAAACCCTGTCTCTACTAAAAATACCAAAAAAAAAAAAAAAAAAAAAAAATTAGCCGGGCATGGTGGCGGGTACCTGTAGTCCTAGCTACTTAGGAGGCTGAGGCAGAAGAATGGCATGAACCCAGGAGGCGGAGCTTGCAGTGAGCCGAGATCACGCCACTGCACTCCAGCCTGGGCGACAGAGTGAGACTCCATCTCAAAAAAAAAAAAAAAAGAAATAAAATTCTGACACATGCTACAATATAGATGAACCTTGAGGACATTATGTTCAGTGAAATAAGCCAGTCACACAAAGACAAATATTGTATGGTGCCACTTATAGGAGGTAATTAGAGGATTCAAATTCCTAGAGACAGGAAGTAGAAGGATGTGTGCCACAGGCTAGGGGAGGAAAAATGGAGAGTGGTTGTTTCATAGATACAGAGTTTGTTTTGACAGATGAAAGGAGTTCTGGAGACTGGTTGTAGAACAACGTGAATACTTAAACTGAACTGCACACTTAAAAAATGGCTAAGGTGGTTAATGTTATATGTATTTTACCATAATTAAAATTTGGTTTAAAAAAATAAAATACTGAGGAATCAATTTAGCAAAGGAAGTACAAGATTTGTACACTGAAAACTACAAAATTTTGCTGAAAGAAATTAAGGAAAACATAAATAAATGGAAAGACATCCAATGTTCATGAGTTGGAAGACTTAATACTGCTAAGATAATACCACCCAAAGCAATACACAGATTCAATTCAAAGACCCAATAGCATTTTTTGCAGAAATAGAAAAGTCCATCCTAAAATTTATATGAAATTCCAAGGGTCCCAGAAGAGCAAAAACAATCTTGAAAAAAAATGACAAAGTTGGAGGACTTGCACATTCTGATTTCAAAAGCTACAAATATGCCTTAAATATATACAATAAAATTTATTTTTTAAATGCTACAAATAATGGAAAAAGTATAGTACTGGCATAAAGACATACATAAAGACCAATGCAATAGACAGCCTAGAAATAAACCTTAGAGTACATTGTCAAATGATTTTTGACAAGGATGCCAAGACCAATTGGTAAAAGACAGTCTTTTTCAACAAATGGTGCTGGAAAACCTGGATATCCACATGCAAAAGTATGAAGTTCTCTTACTTTACACCACATACAAAAATTAACTCAAAATGGATCAAAGACCTAAATATAAGACCTAAAATTACAAAACTCTTAGAAAAAAAAAGGGAGAAATCATCATGACACTGAATTTAGCGATAATTTATTGGCTATGATACCAAAAGCACAGCCAACAAAATAAACAAATAGATAAACTGAACTACCTCAAAATATACACTCAGCAGAGTGAAACAGCAACCAACAGAATGGGAGAAAATATTTCCAAATCATGTATCTGATAAGGACTTAATATCCTGAACACATACAGAATTCCTACAATTCAACAACATGAAAACAAACAATCTGATTTTTAAAATGGACACAGGACTTAAATAAACATTTCTCCAAAGAAAATATACACATGGCCAACAGGCACATGAAAAGATGCTCACCATTACTAATCATTAGGAAGATGCAAGTCAAAATCACAATGAGATACCACTTCCTACCCATTAGGATGACTATTATTAAAAGGAATAAAACAAGTGTCAGCAAGGATGTGGAGAAATAGGAACACCTGTGCATTGCCGGGGCGGGGGGAATGTAAAATGGTACAGCTGCTATGGAAAATATGATGGTCCCTCAAAAAATTAAAAATAGAATTACCACATGTTCCAGCAATTCCACTTTTGGGTATATACCCGAAAGAATTCAAAGCAGAGGCTTGAACAGACATTTGTACACCCATGTTCACACCAGCATTATTCACAACAGCTAAAAGGAAAACACAACCCAAGTGTCCAACAAAGGATAAATAAACAAAATGTATATATGTATACAACAGAATATTCAGCCTTAAAAGGAAGAAAATTCTGACACATGCCACATGAATGAATCTTGAAGACATTATGCTAAGTGAAATAAACCAGACACAAAGGGATAAATATTGTATGATTTCACTTACATGAGAATCTAAAATAGGTAAATTCACAGAAAGGGAAAGTATATTAAAGGTTTCAAGACTCTGGAGGAAGGGGAAAATTACAGTTTATTGTTTAATGACACAGAGGTTCTGTTTGAAATAATGAAAAAAAATTTGGAAACAGACAGTGGTGATGGTGGCACAATACTGTGAATGTAATTAACACCACTAAATTGTACACTTAAAATGGCTAAAATGGGCCAGGCACAGTGGCTCACGCCTGTAATCCCAGCACTTGGGGAGGCCAGAGTGGGCGGATCACCTGAGGTCAGGAGTTTGAGACCAGCCTGGCCAACATGGTGAAACCCCGTCTCTACTAAAAACACAAAAATTACCCAGGCATGGTGGTGTGCACCTGTAGTCCCAGCTACTCAGGAGGCTGAGGCCGCAGAATCACTTGAACCCAGGGGGCGGAGGTTGCAGTGAGCCAAGATTGCACCACTGCACTCCAGCCTGGATAGCAGAGTGAGACTTCGTCTCAAAAAAAAAAAAAAAGAAAAGGCTAAAATGACAAATCTGTATTTATATATATTTCACTAAAATAAAAAAAGAATTTAAAAGGGCATGAACTTAGGCTTTTATTTGGATTGATATGATGAAATGTGAATAATCTGAATTCATTCGTCCATTTAGTAATTTTTTTTTTTTTTTTTGAGACTAGGTTTTGCTCTGTCACCCAGGCTGGAGTGCAGTGGCATAATCACAGCTCACTGCAACTCTGAACTTCTGGGTTTAAGCAATCCCCCCATTTCAGTCTCCTGAATAGCTAGGACTACGAGCAGACACACCACACTTAGATGATTTTTGAAAATATTTTTGTGGAGATGGGGTCTCACTATGTTGCCCAGGCTGGTCTTGAACTCCTGGCTTCAAGCAATCCTTCCAGCACAGCCTCCCAAAGTGTTGGGATTATAGGCATGAGCCACTGCATCTGGACTCACTGACATTCCATATAGCACATATTATGTTGTAGGCACTTTGCTAGACTCTAAAGTGATAAACAGACATTTATGGTAATGTTTTTGTTGTCGCTTTTTGAGACAGGGTCTTGCTCTGTTGCCCAGGCTGGAGTGCAATGGCACAATCTCAGCTTACTGCAGCCTCAACCTCCTAAACTCAAGCAATTCTCCCACCTCAGCCTCCTGAGCAGCTAGGACTATAGCGGGCACCACCATGCCCAGCAACTTTTGTTTATTTTTTGTAGAGACTAAGTCTCACTATGTTGTTGCCCAGGTTGGTCCCAAACTCCTGGCCTCAAGAAATCCTCCTGCCTCGCCCTCCCAAAGTGCTGGGATTACAGGCATGAGCCACTGCACCTGGGCTGTGATAATGTTTTCACAACATTAATAATCATTAATAGTTTTTGGGTTTTTAAAATTTCAACTTTTATTTTAGATCCAAGCAGTATATGAGCAGGTTTGTTACATGGGTACATTGAGTGATGCTGAGGTCTGGGATACAAATGATCCACCCAGGTAGTGAGCATAGTACCTAATAGTTTTTCAACCCTTGCCTTTCTCCCTCCCTCCTACCTCTAGTAGTCCTGTGTCTACTGTGCCGTGTTTAGCTCCCACTTGTAAGTGAGAACACAATATTTGGGTTCCTCTTCCTGTGTTAATTCATTTAGAATAATGGCCTCCAGCTGCACCCATGTTGCTGCACAGGACATGATTTCATTCTTTTTTGTTTTTGAGACAGAGTCTCACTCTGTCGTCCAGGCTGGAGTGCAGTGGCGTGGTCTCGGCTCACTGCAAGCTCCGCCTCCCAGGTTCATGCCATTCTCCTGCCTCAGCCTCCCAAGTAGCTGGGACTACAGGTGACCACCACCACACCTGGCTAAGTTTTTGTATTTTTTAGTAGAGACGGGGTTTCACCATGTTAGCCAGGATGGTCTGGATCTCCTGACTTCATGATCTGCCCTCTTCGGCCTCCCAAAGTGCTGGGATTACAGGCATGAGCCACCGCGCCCAGCCGATTTCATTCTTTTTTATGGCTGCATAGTATTTCATGGTATATACATACCACCGCTGATAGCCACCTAAGTTGATTCCATGTCTTTGCTTAATGATAGTTAACTGTTTTTGAACGTTCTTACATACTCCCAACAAACTTATGGGTTAATTTATATGATTATCCTCATTTTACTGATGAAGAAACTGGAGGCTTAGAGAGAAAAAGCAACTTGCAAAAAGATCACTGCTCAACTATATATTCTCAACCATTATTCTGCCAGCAAGTGTATTTGCTATTATGAGAGTACATTAGCAATGCAATTAAATTAGTCACCTAGGATTTTAGGGATGTCTAAGCAAAAATTTGAAAGCTAAGTAGGAATTTTGGTAGGGCAAGGGTTATAAGTTAAATGAGAAAATGTTTCTAGGCCAGGTGTGGGAGCTCGCGCCTGTATTCCCAGCACTTTGAGAGGCCTAGGCAGGAGGATCACTTGAGGCTAGGAGTTCAAAACCACTCTGGGCAACATAGCGAGACCCTGTCTCTACAAATAATTCAAAACTTAGCCAGGCATGGTGGTGCATGCCTGTAGTCCCAGATACTTAGGAGGCTAAGGCAGGCAGATCACCTGAGCCCAGGAGTTCAAGGCTACAGTGAGCCATGATTGCACCACTGTACTCCAGCCTGGGTGACAAAGCGAGACCCTGTCTGAAAAAAAGAAAAGAAAATGTTTCTAACAGTGGGAACAAAAAGCCTAGAAGAAAAGGCAGAGGGGATTCGGGGAACTTCAAGCAGCTTAGTGAAGGTATATCTTAAAGTGTCAAAGGGTAAACTGTCAGAGATGAGACTGGAGTAGTAAGTACAACAGAGAGAGGTTTAGTTTTGGCTTTACCTATTGTGAAATAAACCACCACAATGTTTAGTGGTTTAAAACAACAACCATTTTGTTATTTGTCATTATTCTGTGGATTGATTAGGCTCAGTTAGACAGTTCTATAACTCCACATGATGCTGCCTGAGGCTGAAGTCATCTGGGGGTTTTACAGATGTGGAACATCAAAGATGGCTCTCTAACACATATGGCATCTTGTCAGGGACATCTAGAAGGCTAGATTCACCTGGGGTACCGGGATGCCTGAGCCCTTCTCTTCTTCCATCTAGTTTCAGGCACACTCTTTCCACTTTCTAGTCCTCCAGCAGGGGAGCTGGAGACTTACTATGAGGCACTTTAGGTGCAAAAGTTAAAGCTATCAAGCATTCAACTTTTGCTCTATGGCGGAGGCCCTGGAACTGGCACAGCATCCCTTCTACCATATTACTTAGAGTGAGTGACAAGGTCAGCTCAGATTCAATATGGGAGGGAACCACACAAGGGCATAAATCCTGGAAGATGTGATTCATTGGGGGCAATCTTTGGAAAGTAACTACCACAGGTTTTATGTACAGGATCAGGATTGAGGAAAGCGTAACCAGTAAGGAGGTTATTGGAACAGACTAGGCGAGAGATTATAGAGGCATTTTGTATTTGGAATATAGACAGGTAAGTAGAATTAAGACCTGTTAAGTGATAAAAATGAACTGAATTTGTTGAGTAACTAACAATGGAAATTGAAGAAGGACCAAGGTGGATGGAACGTAGATAACCTTCTGGTTTCCTTCTTGTGGTCAGGGGTTCATAGAGTTGTTATTCACCGAGATAGAGGATAAAGTACAAGGAGCAGATGTGGTAGCGTAGGTACCATTGTATGTGCATCATGCAGATAGAAATTGGGTCAGAGATTAAGGCTGAAAACACATATGCAGAGCAACTGAAAACATAGGAGTAGATGAATTACCCACAGAGGGTATGTAAACTGAGAAGACAGCCCGGGGAAGGAGTCTTGAGGAAAAACAACATTTAATGCATAAGCAGAAAAGAAGTAGCCACAAAGCAGACTAAGAAGAAAAAAAAAACTGCAAGACTAGAGAATCCCAAAACCTGGGGGGAAAAGGTGTTTCATAGAAGATAAAATGACTGCTAGTATCAAATGCTATTGAGGAGTTAAATATGATTAAGACTAAGAATTGTCCCCTTGGATCTTAGACATATAATTATTGGCTTTGGCAAAAGCAGTCTTGGGGAGAAGCTTTACTGCAGTGAATTAAGATATAAACAGAAGGTGATGACATAGAAACAGTGAGTAGGCAATTTCTTCTAGAAGCTCAGCTGTTAGAAGAAGACCTAGTAGTAAGTATAGGAGGACAAAGGATCAAGAGAGGATTTTTAAAGATGGCAGAGGTCGGTGCATCTTTAAGTTCTGTTGGGATAAACCCAGTAACGAGGGAGAAAGAAACTGAAGATGACAAAAGAAGCCTCTGAGGAAGCTTAAGGGGATAAGAGCAAGAATACAGAATCAGAGATTAACTTCAGACAGAAGAGAATCACTGTGCCTAACATTTGACAGAAGTAAAGGAATGGTTATGAACTGTGATGGTTAATACTGAGTGTCAACTTGATTGAATTGAAGGATACAAAGTATTGATCCTGGAAGTGTCTGTGAAGGTGTTGCAAAATGAGATTAACATTTGAGTCAGTGGGCTGGGAAAGGTAGACCCACCCTTAATCTGGGTGGGCACAATCTGATCAGCTGCCAGTGCAGCTAGTATATAATCAGGGATAAAAATGTGAAAAGAGAGACTGGCCTAGCCCCCCAGCCTACATCTTTCTCCTGTGTCAGATACTTCCTGCCCTCGAATATCGGACTCCAAGTTCTTCAGTTTTGGAACTCGGACTGGCTCTCCTTGCTCCTCAGCCTGCAGATGGTCTATTGTGGGACCTTGCAATCGTGTAAGTTCATACTTAATAAACTCATATATACACACACACACACACACATATACATACATACATATATATATATATATATATATATATATATACCATTAGTTCTGTCCCTCTAGAGAACCCTGACTAATACATGAGTAGAGATAAGATTGCAGGTATGGTTGCTGAAAGACAAGGGAATTCCTCTCTGATGCCTTCTACAGTATTTTCTTAGTAAAGTAGAAAGTAAGGTGATCCGCTAAGAAAAAGGATAGAGGGTTTAAGAAGAATAGAGGGGGTTTTAATGGCCACCATGAAGACTAGGTTAAAGAGATGACTAGAGGCTGGGCAAGGTGGCTTACACCTGTAATCCCAGCACTTTGGGATACCAAGGTAGGAGGATCACTTGAGCTCAGGAGTGCAAGAGCAGCCTGGGCAACATAGTGAGATCTTGTTTCTACAAAAATTTTTTTAATTAGCTAGGCATGGTGACATGAGCCTGTAGTCCCCGCTACTTGGGGGGCTTAAGTGGGAGGACTGCTTGAGCCCACGAGGTCAAAGCTACAGTGGGCTATGGTTGTGCCACTGCACTCCAGCCCAGGTGGCAGAGTGAAACCCTGTCTCAAAAAAAGAGAGAAATGATTAGAAAAACACAGAAACATTGGAAAGATTGTTAAAAAGCTTGAGAATCCAAGGCCAGGTTGGCAACAGTGCCTCTATGGAATCCTGTCTGCTCAGCTGTGAGGTTTTCTCTTTTGGCATTCAATAATCAGGTACAAAAAAGAAGTCACATAGATTCAAGGGAGGAATTGTGCTACAGAGGCATTGACAGGTGGGTAACATTCAAGAAAATTAACAATTTCAGCAAGAGGTCTATTGATAACTGTAGGCAATTACCTTTTATTCAGTTAAGAGACTCACAACTCACAATGCTATTAGTTTTGTAGTTTGCCAAAAGTACATATTTGTAGCACTTTCGGTGATACTCAGATGTACTATAGAGTATGCATGGGGTCCCCATTTAGAGTTCTTTCTGTCCCTGTAAGAGACAGACCAGAAAACCATACCAGCCGTCTTAGGGATCAATATCTCTATTCAGAGGTGAATTAAAGAAAAATACAGGAGCCACATACATAATTTAAAATGTTCTAAAATATACATTAGAAAAGTAAAGAAACTAGTGAAATTATTTTTAGTAATATATTTGATTTAACCAGTATATCCAAGATATTTTTTCAAAAGCAATTAACATAAAAGTTAATGAGATGTCACATTCTCTTTTTTTTATACTCAGTCCTTGAAAACTAGGAAGAGTTGTATACTTACATTGCATCTCGATTCAGACTAGCCACATTTCAAGTGCTCAAAAGCCACATATGGCTAATGGCTACCATAATGGACAGTGCAGGTCCAGATGTTATGTTTCCACAGTTACTCTTGCTGAATTAACACAGCCACTGAGGTTCTTCCTTAGATACCATCATCCTACTCCCATAATCAAACATAATTCATAACATGCTTACATAGCATACTGCATCTATAATGTTCAGTTATTTGTAGGCTCAAAAATGTAGGCATGTGTGTTACAATGAGATCATCTCAAGACAGCTCTGGTCCCCCCTAATTTCATGCTGACCACTTGCTTGGAACCACCAATATCTGCACAGCCATTGGCTATTATTTGCTATCCCGGCTAGCCAGGTGTGGCAGGTAGAAAGTAGCTGCACAGTCAGGGATTCAGCTTTCTTTACTAAGTTAGTTATCACTCACCCACTAACAATCCAGCTTCCAGAATTCTGTTGATGTCTCCTTTCATGTTCCCTTTGTCCTTATGGAGTTTATGCCTTTTTTTATTCCTTGACTTTCATTTTACTGTGTTTTCATGACAGAGTAAAAACGAACACATGTATTCAGTTGACCATGTTTATCTAAAAGTTGCTTTTATGATTAGGGACTGATTTATTTCAAAATCTATATAATTATCAGAAGATACTGATCTGCAGACATAGAAGACAAACTTTTTCAAGTTTCTATAACGATCTACTTCAATCCGAATTCCAAATGTAAATAATATATAATATCTTAATGAAAAATCAATTTTCTCTTAAATTTCCTCTATTAAGAACATTTTATATTCAGAGTATTCTTGTGCATATGACAAATAAGCTAACATGAAAAGAGAGAAAGATAACGTTATCAAACGCTACTAACCCTGCTTCCTCCAGATGAACAGTAAAAAATTGTCTAACCACAATTCAATTGTTTTGTATGTGCTGTGTGAGCCTTAAGTAAATATTTGGACTCTAGTCACCAGAGGTTTTATATTTTGTAGAAGTCTGCAAAATTATCACATGTAGAAACTGTTAACCTATCACCATTATGATTAAACCCAAGGAGTACCTAATTTCAGCACCTTCCAGACTAGACGTTAGCAAGCACTGTCAAAACAAATATATTCATCAGTATCATAACACTTGTAATAGGCTAGACTGTGCTCATTAATGTGTTCTCTGAAAAACAAAAACACACATTTCTCCAACAGTGTTGCAAATTTCTTACTTTTTTAAAACTAATTTTTAACTAACTTTGTATTCTAAGTCTGTTTGAAACAAGTCATCCTTTTAACAATGAGAGTTCAGTCAATTTTATTTGTTCTTTTAAGATTATTTTTGCCCCTTCATTAGCATTGAGCCAGAGCAGTACGCTGTAATCTTTTTAGCTAGAACCCACCCACATAAAACAGCCCAGATAACTAATTAAGCTGAGATTATGGTATAGCAAAACACAACAGCTTTAATCAACTTCAGAATAGGTAATGGATATGAATCTTTTCTAAAACAGTTTAGAAACATTGATATTGTACTCTTTCATCAACATTTTTCTCTACTCATGACCTTTTAGTCAATGCATATATTTCTATTTTCTTTTTTAAGATTAGCAGAATTTTTAAATTTAATTCAAGTATGTTTTAGTACTATTATGTATCAGGCACTGCTAGGTACTAAGAATAAAAATATTACCAAAACATATTCTCTGCCTTGAAAGACCTCAAAATCTATAGCATGAGAGACAGGTACATAAACTAACAACTATAAAGCAGTATGATAAGTACTGCAATAAAGATATGAAGAAAGTGTTATGGGAAGCCCAGAGGCAGGAGTGATTAATTTTGTCTGGGAATGGTGATGGAAGGAATAGGATTTTCCCAGTGGGAAGAGGTAGAAGGAAGACTACTCCAAGCAGAGGGAACAACATGAAAAAAGGCATAATGAAAGTACGCAGCTTCTTTGGGAAACAATAAGTAGGCTGGTGTGGCTAAAACATGAGATTCCCGCAGAGTAATGGTAGAAGCCACGTGAAAGATTTAAACTTTTTGTTAAAATGAAGGCAATGAAAAGCCATAAAAGCAGGAAAGAGGTGTGATTTGTCTTAGAAAGAAAACTCTGTGGCAGTGTGAATGACTGACTACAGAAGGGGGATAGAAGGAAGGCAGGAAAACCAATTAGGAAGCTATTGTACTAGACTAGGTGGAACTCTCAGCAGTAGTGGTAGAACTGGAGAGAAGGAAAAGAAGAATGGAGTTGAGATGTATTTCAAAAGTAGCATCACCTGGACATGATGGCTATGTGGATGGGGAAGGAAAGGCGAAAAATCTCAAAGATTCTACAATGTACTTTGGCTTACATGATGATTTAATCTAAACAGAAAGCAAGGATTAAACAAATGAGCTCAGTGTAGCAGATATTTTCCAAATTCGTTGTGTTATCGATTGGATTCAAGTGGAGAGATCCAGGAGGCAGCTAGAAATAAGGGTCTCAGCTAAGGAATGTAGTCGATACCAAAAAATACAGAGTTTTGGAATTAGCAACATAAAGATGATATTTGCAGTCATGTGAGCAGATGAAGTTTCAAGAAGGAACAGGAGGAACCATTGCCAAATACTTCACTCACACAAAAGTCAGATGATAAATATTTAAGGCAAAACTTTTAAAAGAAATCTTTTATAAGAAAATATAGAGAAATATTTTCATGATCATGAGGTAAGAAAGGACTCCCTAAACAAGACATATAAAAAACCAATCAGAAAGAAAAAATTTAACAAATTCAGCTAAGAGTGAAAGTGCAATCCACAAAGTGGGGAAAATATCTGCAACACATATAACTGACAAAGGACTAATATGCAGAACAGACAAGGAGCTCTTACAAATCAGAGAAAAGGCAGACAATCTAATAGAAAAAAAAGACCAAGGCAAATATAAGAATAGGCACTTTACAAAAGAAGAAATAAAAATAGACAACAAACATATGAAAAGGGGCTCAATCTCATCAGTAATCAAGAAAATACAAATTAAAACCACAACGAGATATTACTACACACCCAACAGAGAGACAAAATTTTTAAAGTCTAACAATACTAAACTCTGGCAAAGATAGGGAGTAATTAGAATTCTCATTCACTATTTGAGAACATGAACTAACACAACCAATTTGGAAAATTATGCCAGTATTTAGTCAATATATACATGTCTTATGGCTCAGAAACTTTACTCCTAGAACATATCCTAGAGACCTGCATTCTTATATGCATCAGGATATGCATGAAAGAATGTTCAGAGTGGCACCATTATAACTGTCCCAAACTGGAAACAACCCAAACACCTATCAACAGTAAAACAGATAAATTTTGATATAGTCACACTATGTAATATTATACAACATACAGCAATAAAAATCAACAAGCTACAGACACATAATTATAAACATTACAATGTTAAGTGAAAATAGTTACAAAGATAATACAATATAATTTCATTCTTATAAAATTCAAAACTGGCTAAATAGATCTATAATTGTTTAGGAATATATACAGAGGTGGTTAAGATAGAAAAGAAATGCAAGAAAAAATTATAGACAGTTCCCAACTTACAATGGTTCAGTTTAGGATTTTTCAACTTTATGATGGTGCAAAAGCAATACACATTCAGTAGAAACCATATGTTAAGTTCCCGTGTATTCATTTGGGTTTTCACTTTTAGTACAGTTCTCAATAAATTGTGTGAGATATTCAACAGTTTATTATAAAATAGGCTTTCTGTTAGGTTATTTTGCCCAACTGTAGGTTAATATAAGTGCTTTTCGCACATTTAAGGTAGGTTAAGCTAAGCTATGATGCTTGGTAGATATATTAAACGTGTTTTTGACTTACAATATTTTCTTCTTTTTTTATTTGACTCTAGCCAATAAACTTACGATATTTTTAACTTACTATGGGTTTATTGGGACATAACCTCATGGTAAGTAAAGGAGTGTCAGTAACACAAACAACAGAAGAGCAGTTACCCCTGGGGAGACAGAAGAGATTATGATGGATAAAGGATAACCTAAAAAATTCTGTGGTCCCAATAATATTCTATTCCTTGAAGTGGGGGTAGTGATTACATGGTGTTAAGTTGATAACCATTTGATAAAATGTACATATACATTTTATAAACTTTTAAATAATTTTATAACATAAAATTTTAATGAAATAAATTTTGAAAGAGATGTGATAGTGAGAACCAAAAAAGTCTTATTTCTAAGGATGATCAAAAGAGATTAAGAAAGGATGCTATCAAATGCATTCAAAACTAACTTTAAAAATCACAAAGAAACAAAGGCAATTCTGTATCTGAGAAGAATTACATATAAATCTGCTTCATGGCTGATGACTGGGCTTCACTCTTTAATTCACTCAATAAACACTGTTGAGTCCTACCTTGTGCCTGGCACTGTGCCAAGGCCTGAGAGTACAGGAAAACTTAGTGCAACCTCTTAGGTTTCTCTTAGCATTAGGAACCCCGTTGATTTCTAATCTCTCTTGGGATAAAAGGTTTAGCTGACTTATTAATTGGAATACAATCTCAGGATAAAGAAAAATCTCAGTTCCTAATAAACAGTTCAAATAAAAGGTATGCAGGATTATCAGGTGCTGAGCTGAGTACACGATAAAGCTTATACCTCAACTGAGAAAATACAGGGAGAAAATAGGTGCTATTTATTTTCTCTAAACATAATAAACATGAATAGACAACGTTTATTTTTCACATCAAGTAAGGGGAAGACTGAAGAAGTCATTAGGATGAATAGAATCATAAAATAAGGGTTTAAAAAAACCTGAAGAATAAAAGTACAACTTAAACAAGACTTCTGCTCTTTGCTTTTCAATAAAGGAGACCTATAGTGATGTGATCTCTGCCACCCAACTTGTTAACCCATTTCTTAATTTCCAGACTTAGCTCTGAAAAATAAAATTTACCCAAAAAGACAAGGATTTGCCATTAGTGAGATTTTAAAAATCACGCTACAAGCTTCAAAACTCAAAAATAGATGTTTCCAAGTTAGTGTAGTTAGGGGAAAAAAAAACCTTAATGTTTACTTACACATAAATTAAGCCTCAAATACAGAGCCACTAATCTAATCCCAACTCCATATCCGGTTTAAACTTATTCTCTGGATTAGAACTCCTATAATGTAGCAATACTCTGAGCAAAGAAGGCTCAGTCAAGAACAGAAAACACCACTCATAAATACGAACCCACCAATAAGAAATTTTTTAATTACTTAGAAATGAAAATTAGTAAGAAATTAAAATTAATAAGGAATTAATGGGGAAAATAGAAAGATGAGACTTGGTATCACACTAGTCTCCTCAATTAATGTTAATATGTCTCAGAAAACTCATTAAAATGAAATTTAAGTGATGCCCAGAAACAGAAAGGTAAGAACATCCCAAGAAATAATTTTCAATGACCAAAACTCAAATTTTTACAACTTGAATTTAGATGAAGCATGTTTTGTTAATATTAATCTGGCAATCAGATTCTCAAATGATATGTATTTTAAAATTAATGTTTGTTAATATACTTAAAAATTTAGGTACCTCTTAGAGCAAATGAGAATGGAATCTGAAGACTGAGTACCAAGATCTGCTACCTACCAATAATGCAACCTTGAATAAGTGACCAAACCACTTAGTCTCACTTTACCATTGCCAACTTCACAAGACTTGGGCAAATTAAAGAAAACAATATATGTGAATAATATTGTACAAACACCAAAGCATGGGAAGCACAATTTTTTTCAATCTACTACAAAGACTACTTTTGATGAACTAATAAAATATCTTTTATTCACAGTAGAGAAAGAAATTTAAATCTACAGAAGCATAGTATAATAAAGTCTTAGTTCTCTCCCTCAGTTTCAAAAATTATCAACTCAAGGCTAATCTTATTTCTTCTATTTTTGACCTACTCTCTCTCTTCTTTGACTATTTTGAAGCAAGTCCCAGACATCATATCATTAACTTCCCTAAGGGCTTAAGTTCAATAGCCTCTATTTAGTTCATGTACACGTATGGTATCCAAAGTCTAACAGAGAAGTCTGGGCTAGAAACATGGATTTGAGCAATGAAACACCAGCAATGAAATCAAGATTTGACGCAATAGCTCTGGATGAGGTCAAATATTCATGCTTGAGAAACAAGAAGGTAGATTATCTGGGTGCTCGTTTATAAAAAATACAAATAGACATAAAGCACATCTCTTCCACCCAAGAAAAACCCTATGAATTTACAAAGGCCTATAGATTTTTTTATCTTATGATTTAAAGTGTTTTTCTCCCTTAAAAAGTGTCCCTATGTAGTAGCAGTAACTACTCTAAAAGATTTAACAAATCCCCCAAACATGAAGATATATTTTATGCAACATCAAATTTAAACACTTATATTGTAACCAACAACAAATCTACTTTTCAAAGTATTTGTTAAAAACGTGTTGCTCCATGTATATTTTATTCCTTGCAGTGTACAAATCTTTTTAATTGCTTTTGTATATTTCACAGAAAAATTTTTAAAACAAATTTTAAAAATAAAATATGATTCCTATTGAAATAACTATGATAGATGATGTATCTTACAAGCATTTAGAGCGCTAAACATACATGAGAATATTTGTGTACTGAAAATGTTTATACATTCTTTAGACACCAAATGTTTTATACGCTCTTTAGAAGCTGAATCAGAGATCATTTATTCTTACATTTTATTTTTTACCCCGAGTGTAAAGATTAGTTATGATCTATTTATACTCCAATCCTGAAAATGTTTTGACTCAAGTTCCTTAAATCCTAATTTACAATCCACTTTAAAAGAATTTCTAAAATTTTCTAAAATAGCTTTCATAATCTGTTTAGTAAAGATGAACCTTTGTAAAAAAGTATTTGCGACCATTGGAAAGGAATGCAGTTTTGTCCCTTTAGTTATATTAGTCACCAAGTAAAGGATTCAAAGGAGGTAAAAGAGGCACAATTTTTAGAAACACCATAGATTTCCAATGTTTCAATGTCGATGGACCATCATTGATTAAATGGAGCCTAAGTCCTATTTGGTTAGAAGGAACTCCAACATATTTTAAGCGTATCCCTATCTTTCAAGTAATAGTTTTAGAAACAAAAGTGTACAATTTCATAAATTAGAGTGATACGCATTTTAGTTTTAAGCACACTATACACTTCTTTGCTCTATTTGTTTCCTAAGAAAAAAACTAGATATATTTAAAAGCAGTGTCAATTTTGGCTGTATCATGTAACTGCCATTTCACCTAAATTACTGGATTTTTTGGCAAATATTTTTGATTTTTAAAACTTTTGAGGAACTGCACCTAATGTGTTTTAAGTAAAATCCAACTCAGTTTTAAAACATGATTGAAGAATCATGAGATCAAAATGGCATGTTCCCCTCCTCCACACACACAAAAATTCAATTCTTTTTTTAGATATCAGTAAATATCAACAGGATAATTAAGAGGCATAATTGCTTTCTCAGGAACCATCTATTAAACACAGCCAAAAAAGCTTCTGGTTTTCAAAAAAGTACAGTCCAGACACCCAAACATTTATTTAAAACAGATTCTTTCCTTAATGAAGATGTTTTCTTGTTGTCAAATAGGCAAGACATTGTTATTATTTAGTATTCATTTAAAATGTGATGGGTTTTAATTCAAGTATTGTTTAATATAAATATTTATTGAGGGTTTTTTTCATTTTCATTTTAAACATGAAAATGCATGGGGGAAGGGAGAGAACGTGTGAAAAATATAGAATAACTTATTGAGAACTTATTCTGTTTTTAATTAGGGAATTTTATAAAAATATCTTGTTGCTGTTCTTA
Organism: Pongo abelii; assembly: GCF_028885655.2. NCBI lineage: Eukaryota > Metazoa > Chordata > Mammalia > Primates > Hominidae > Pongo > Pongo abelii. The sequence continues at coordinate 69,342,717 of NC_071997.2, forward strand.
AATTAATTCTGCATCAGAAGCCAAGTGATTTTTTGGTCTTGAATAGTAATGATACAGATTCTCTTTACCAATAATGTGTATAATAACAACATTTATATATCAGATAGATTTTATTTCTTTACCTCTAAAGAAAACCTTAGTGCTTGTCATCAGGCACTAATGACATCATTAACATTAATTAATTCTGCCAGAGCGAGTAGTGAATTTATATTTTCACAATTGAAAAAAAATCACAATTTAGCTGTGGAAATTGCTATTTTGCACAAAATACATTAAAAACTAGTAATTTTCTTTTGATACAAGAAATGAAACCACTCCGTTTTTTGGTCTCTGTAATTTAGCAGAAATGAATTTGCTGACATCCAGCGTCTTAAGGTTTTTACCTGTTTTTCTTATGAATCAGATTCCCCCTTACGTTTAATACCCTGTAGCTTTAAGATTTTTTTCTCAAAAAAAAAAAAAAACAACCCCAGTAATGAATTAGAGAAATATTGTCTCTATATATCCTCAATAACTGGTATAAAAAATTACAGAAAGGCTCAACAAACGAGGTTACTTCACCGAATCTGTTCAGAACTTCAGCAAATTGAAGCAGTGCCCTTGAGAGAGTTTTAAGATTAAAAGCAATCTTTAAAATCATAAATATGACCCATCCCTTACCCTTAAAGCACTTCACACACGTTCGTCTAAGAGTAGACTTTTTTGCCCCTACAGTATAAGCAGAGAATACAAGGTATGAGTAGAAAACGTCAAGTTTTCGTTGACCACTCAAAGAAAGAAAACTGTTGACGTCTGAACGTTGCTAAATTTTCGCGGGTTGCTAAATCTCCTGAAGTTGCTTCAATTCTAGTTGCTCCAATTGTGTCACGAACACCCAAACCCAAACCGAACAAACTTCCTGGACAGAAGGGCGAGCTGAAGTCGGTTCTCAGAGAACCTGCCTGTCAACAGGTGGCCGGCCCGGGGTGGGGGTGGGGGTGGGGATGGGGGTGGGGGGGACCTTCCGCGTTCCCGCCGCCGCTGCCCAGGGACTCTCGGCCAACGCCAGCGCCCTCACCCTGCCGGGCCTGGCCACCTCCCGCCGTCCCCCGCCGCCCCCGGCCCGGCGGCGCACTCACCCCACTCCCCCACGCTCCAGCGTCCCGGCAGTCTGAGGTGGCGCCGCGGCCCGGCAGGCCCTGGGCGCCTTCCCTCTTCCGGTTTCCACTCAGCGCCGTGGGGTTTCAGCAACTGCCGGGAGGCCCTGGGAGAAGCACGTGCCTGTTTTCGAAGCTTGGTTCCCCGGGCGGGAACTCCGGCCCGGCCTCGGTGTGCCTGGCTGCCAGCCCCCTCTGGCCTTAGTGTGCAGGTGCCGAAGCTTCTAGACGCCCCCGAGGGGCCGGCCCACGGGGTCGCATCTGCCCTTCCCGCCCGCAGCCGCGACCTAAAGTGTGAAGCTCTGGCACGTCCCAGGCCGAGTGGGTTCAAATAACAACTGCGACGAAACTGAGGCCCAAGGGTTTGGGTACCTTGCTCCGAAGGCCACACAGTTGTCCAAACGAGTGCAAAGCCGGGTCTCCTGGTTTCGTTCCATTTAGCAGCCAAGAGGACTGCTGGGCCCCGCAGAGCTCGCCTCAGGGAGCCGCGGGCCTCGAGCGGCATTGGCAGCCGCTGCCTGAGCCAAAGCGGCCCTAGGGCCGCTAGAGGCAGGGTCACTGAGGGGAGCGCCCAAAAGGCCCTGCAGCCCGGGTGCCCAGGCCAGTGCGGCGCAAGCTGGAAGCCTCCTCGCCCTGGCCGCCCGCCAGTTCTCCCCGGCACGTGCGGGGTCCGCACCAGAGATGCCACGGGGCACCCAGGCAGGTCAGGCTTGGCCCCGCATTTCACCCAAGGCGCCGCCTAAGGGAGACCCTGCGTGGTGCCGGCCGGCCCTGCCTTCAGGCCTGGCGTGCCAGGGCGGCGCCGCTGGGCCAAGGGCGAGGGGACAGCGGCTGCGCCCCTGTGGGCCTCTGCTGAGTCGGGAAAGATGGTTTGTTGGTATGGGAAGGGTGCGCCCGAGCCTGGCCTACCGAATCCGGAGGGAGGACGCGGCCGAGAAAGCTTTCCTACAGCCGGGCTCGCAGCCCTGCGATCCCGCTGGGCGCGTGACGCGGGAGGGGTCGTTCTCCGAACCCCGCTTCACGGTGTGTTCTCAGGTCTCACACGGAATTTTTTAAAAATAGGGGATGTTAGTCACTTCGCAGGAAACTTTTCGTTGTTTCCTTGTTTCCTTCCCGCCCGTGAGCAAGTTGAGCAGATTCATGGCCTTATACCCAGGAGGTTTCAGGCCAGAGTCTGGACAGTTCCAGGCTCTGCGTTTTCTGGGGGAGGATTACCCTGCCACCCCCGTCTTCCCTCAGAGGGAGATGGAACTGTCCTTCCTGACCCCCAGATGCGAGCCAGGCGTCTTCTTCCCCTGCCAAAGTGAAACGCGTCCTTGTCGACTTTTCCAGGTTATGAGTTTGTATGTTTTAAAGGAACTTTACAATGCGAAGAAAGGTAATTTGGCTACTTCTGGCAGGAGCTGTGGGCTTACAGGGACATCTTAGCACGTGGAAGGAATGGCTCGGATTCCCCAGCCGCGGTGAAGCCACCCGGGACAGCTCAGCAGCAAGGAAGGTTGTCTGCTGCCAACATGCAGGACACGGATCAGTTTTTTGTCGTTTTGCTTTCTTTTCCTTTTTGGCTCAGCTCTGAGAGCATTACAGAGCTATCCTTTCCCGCCTCCCGACCCTCTTCCCCTCCCCCTCTTCTTTCTGGTGCAGGCAATTAGGGTGAAGAAATCAGTGCCAGCCTCCTGCCTCTGAAGAGAAAGGAATTGCTTCGGGAATTGAGTCCTGACACCTGTCTCTGTCCTGGATGGCGAGGGGGGATGCGGGGTCAAAACGCCTGGGGGAAGAGGCCAGGCTGACGCGGAGGGGCGTGGTGGGGGTGGGGGGAGACACTCCCTAAGCGAAAGTTTCTGGGGACTTCTCTTGCCAAGTCCTCCCGCCTCATCCTTTGGCCTCCAGCTTCACGCAGGTCATTAACACGCGGGTTATTAACACGGAGTTTCCCTCGCTTTTAGCCCCCCGAGACCAGGACCTGGGGCTGGAATCAGAAGAGCAACACTGACAAGCCGTTCATTAATTTGCATTTATTTTCGGGAATTAATGTAGATAAAGAGGAGGGGGGGACTGCCTTACATTTCAACAAGTAATTTGTGATCTTCACATCAGACAAATCAAATTTACAAATTACTTTCCCACCTACTGGACGAAGCGGCCAAAGCCAAAATTGATACACAGGCGCGCGGGCTCTCCGCATATTTCGGAGAACGAAGGTGCACTAAAAACTCACTAGACAAAACAAGGGTGTTGAAAGAGAGAAGCCGACAGAGGAGTTGGAACTGGGTTTGGGGCCTGGGTTTGTTTGTTTTTCCCTAATGCTGTACTTCTACGGATTTTGTTTTGTTTTGTTTTGTTTTTTTGTTCCCTGGTTTTGGTTTTCTTGTTTTAGGTTTGTAAACTGGAACTGCGACCCTGTGCTTAGACCGGGTGAGGGGTTCAGCCCTGCGCCCCTGCCCAACCCCCACCTCTGTACCCTGACTTGTCTGTTTCCTCCACACTTCGGATATCCCGCGCCCAGCTTCCTGAAACCAAGCGGTTCTCTTCAATAAATACACAGAGGGAGAAGATGTGAAGAGGGCAGGGCAGCTTTGCAACAACTGAAAAAGAAAAAGCGCCATTGATTGAGGAAGAGCAGAAGGGGGACGGACAGAGGGAAAATATTTTTTGCTTTTGTTTTTTTATATATGTGTATATATATATGTATATATATATATGTGCTGTATATATCTTAAAGTTCTGTTTCCTGGGTGCTAAGACATGTTCAGTTCAACCAACCAACAGCAACTAAAAAGTTTAAGTGGTCCCTGGAACGGACCTGACTATGTACAGCGTTCCCGCCGAGGCGGAAGCTTGAACCAGTCCAGCGCAGGGCGGGGTGGGATGCGGCTCTGTGCGCGGAAGGCTGGGGGCGCGCTCCTCCGGCGGGCCTAGCCCGGGCGCGCCCCAGCGCACTCCGCTGGGGCAGAAGAAACGCCGGGAGGCTCTGGCCGGCAGACGTGGAGCAAAATCGAGGGCAGCTGAAGGGGCGGCAGTCTGCGCGGGAGGAACTCTTAGTGGTTTTGATTTGGAGTAGTGTGCGGGTGCTCCAATGGGCAGAAACACGCCAGTTAGTGACTCCAGTGTCCAGAAAGAATAAATTAAAGTGTTGGGCTCAAACAGCGGATCAGAGCTCAGAGCCTCCGAAGGCTGCAAGTGCTTAATAGCTGTCCAGAAAGATTGGAAGGGGAGGCTTAGGAGTTTAGTAGGGGCTGAAGGGGGGAAATAATACATCTCTCCTGTATAGAATGTGTAGGCCAAGCCGAAGCACCGGTCCCCCCATCCAAGGGGCAGGGCGGGTTTGCACATCCCCCCAAACAAGTGGCACAAAAATGGGGGCGGCAGTGCAGGCAATGGACATCTTTTTTGGGGGTGAAAATTCAGTTTTGGAGAAGACGAGGCAAAGGCGGGCGGTGCAGCAGCAGCAACAGGATCGGGACCACGGAGGGCGCAGGTAGTTGCGTTTCTTCTCCTCTTTCATTCCTGGGCTCACAAGACCTGGAACCGCCATGAGGCTTGGTCCTTATAGTCCAGACAGTCGGGGGAGTTGAAGTTGAGTTTCCAGGCGGAGGAAGCAGCAGCGGCGCCAGGCTCCTTGTAATCCAAGCAGTCGGCAGAGTTGAAGGCAAGCCCCGAGCCACCGTAGCCTTGGTGGTGGTGGTGGTGATGGTGGTGGTGGTGGCCTGAGGACTGGCTCAATGGGTGGTGCGCATGTGGGTGGTGATGATGGTGGCCCGCCATGGAGGAGGGTGCCATGGGGCTGAGCTGGTGCGGGTGGTGATGTGAGTGCATGGGCGCTAGGTATGAGCTGCAGTCCACGCCGCCAAAGTAGGAAGAGGAGGGCGTAGGGTAGCCTTGGCCGTAGCTGCCGCCCTGGCCGTAGGACATGGGGTAAGAGGCTGCTGCGGTGGCGGCACCTGCAGCTACCGAGCGCTGCATACACGAGGCGTTGCTAGGCGCGGCCAGTGGCTCCGGCACCGACACGGACGCGGGCGCTGAGCCTGGCGAGATGGAGGCCGGGCTCCAGATAGATGAGGCAGCTGGTGTACTTAGCGACGACGCGGCCGCCACCGGGTTCCCACCTAGTCCCGCAGCCGCTGCAGCCGCTGGGTTGGCGGAAGAGCTGGACGCCGAGCTAGAGGACGAGGCAGAGCTGGACACAGCTGGCGGCGTGAATTGGCCACTGCTTTCGGAGCCCGAGCTCTCCCGCACTGGAGAGGACTTCTTCTTGGTTGGGCGGCTCTTGGTTCCGCTGCCGCTCTGCTGCTGCTGGCGGCATTTGGCGCGGCGGTTCTTGAACCAGACCTGCAGTGGGCCGGATGGGGGAGAGTGGGTCAAATGGAGCTAGGGGAGCTTGTTGCTCCACCGCCCCGTGGACCCAACTCCCCGCCCAGAATATCGCAACCCTTTCCCACCGAGGCCTCCGCCCCTTCCTGTCTCTGGCCTGGCCAGACCCTGCCCCCTACCTCGGTTCCCAGCTCCTCCACCCTCCCCCATCCTTCTGCTCAAAGCCCCTCCTCAGCTGGCTCCAGAGCAGGGATGCGCACCTCCCCACCCCTACCTTAACTCTGCCCTAGGGCGGAATATTTCAGTCTGCCCACCCAGAAGTTCTGCCATCTCTAAATTGCTGCTGTTGGCTGCTTCCGTGTATGTTTGGAGGCCCCGTGTGTGTTTGGAGGCCCAGTTTTCTACTAATAGAGCTCAGGCAACAGTGGAGAGGTACAGAGCCGAAGAGTGTGGAACAGTCACCAAGTCTAGGGCCAGAGCCGTTTCACTGGGCAGCTCCTGGAGGCCAGAACTGGGCAGGGCGAGTATTTGAGTAGGGGTAGGAGCAAGGCCAGAGGCTAAGCAGAGGCAGTACTTGAGGGACTCGGGAAGGAAGCCTGGGTGAGATTTCGTTGGCCCTTTGGCTCCAGGTGGGGAACCAAATGGAATGGTTACTCTTCTAGGAGAGCCCCAGCACATGGCACTGCATTCCTGGTCCCCCTTCTCAAGTTTTCTAGTAAAGGAAGCGAAACTCTTGAGGAGAGTTCTGAGTTAGAATCCGAACGTTATCATCGGAACTCTTTCATCCCAAAAACAGAAATAAGAAAGCCGGCAGCAGGATTTTGCACTTAGCATCCTCTGTAAGCAGAGGAAGCGTCTAATGAGACCCAGGCAGAGCACCAGGCTCCGGCCAATCTCCGCTCTTCCATTTCTAGGATTGCCGGGGTGGAAGACAAGGGCAGAGGCAGAATTCAGGCCTCTGCGGGAAACTGCCAAGTCCTGGGGCAGGCGAAGAAGCAGGGGCAAGTGTCAGGCCCTCAGGGCGCTTTACATTCGGGAGCTTCCCTAGTCCTCCCGCAATTCTAAAAAGTACTTTCGATACCGATACCGAAGGCGCCCTAGGGCTAGGGCGGAATCCAGGACTCTAAGCCATTTCCTTTAACTTTTGCCCCCTTTCCTGGCTGGGGCCCAGCGCTAGGGGGAGTCCGAGAGCGGCTGCCCAGTCTGTAAGCCCACCCCCACAGGATGGTCTCCTCAAGAACTACTCAAGAGCCTTCCTAGACCTTCCCCGAGCAGCCTCAGCTCCCCTACCCAGACCCTGGAGCCCGGGGAGTGCGCACCTGGACTCTAGACTCCGGCAGGTTGATCTTGAGCGCCACCTCCTCCCGCATGAAGATGTCAGGGTAGCGAGTCTTGGCGAAGAGCGCCTCGAGCACGTCCAGCTGTGAACGCGTGAAGGTGGTGCGCTCCCGCCGCTGCTTCCGCGGAGTGGCTGCGGGGACACGCGGGGGCGCCGCGGGTCATTGGTGGCCACGTGGACCAGCGATAGAGGACTCGGGCAGGCCCCCGGCAGGCCCAGAGCTCGGCCTTCGCAAGAGAAAGCCGAACTGGGAATAAAAGAAACTCCCTCGGGCGGCCGAGCCGGAGAGGCCACAGGTGGGAGAAAGTGCAGATGTGCGACTAGAAGCCAGTGTCTCCAAGATTCGAGGGCTGCCCCTCTCTATGCCTCTCAGAGGTTAAAAAAGTAAGAGGAGTCTACAATCTCCCTTCTTCTACATCCCCCCCTCCCCTGCACACACACACACACACACGCGCGCACACACACACACACACACACACACACACACACAGGCTAGGGGACAGGGAGTGGGGAAGAGGTAGGCAGAAACACGACCTGAAAAACACTTTCGGAGAAAATAAATGAGGTAAAGGAGCGGGAGCTAAAAAAGAAACCCCGGCTTTGGCTCAAGTCGTCCTCTACAGCAGTGCAAAAATGGGTGCAGGACATCGATTTAGAGGACAATTTAATTAGGGAGGAAGAATACTCCTTCAGTGCAGCCTGCCGCTTCGCATAAGGAAAGTTTGGCTCTTTCTGTCAGGGCCGAACGAGTGTCCAGATTACTCATTCCATGTTGGGGAAAAAGGAAAAACACTAGCCGCCCCTGGATAGCGAATCCGCAGGTAAATGAGCTCTGCGCTGGCGGTGGGACCACAACAGGAGAAAGGTTGCCAGTGACCCGGCCGGGAAGGCGCACATTGCGCGTTTTCTCAGCCCTGGCCACCTCACACGCCCACGACTCTGCCCCGTGCGCCGGCAGTGGGCCCTGTATTGTAAACAGACAGTGGGCCCTGTATTGCAGCCGGCTCCCTGGGCCTGCTCAGCAACAAAGCTTGCACTCAAACCCAACAGTCTGGGGGTCCCCAACATTTGAGAGGCTGAGGCAGGGTCGGGAGGGCTGGTGCTCACCCGGATAGCCCACGGATGGGTGCAGGAGGTCCATGGCGGGCCCGGCCAGGCCCAGCCCGTTCATGCCGTATGGGGGTTGTTTGAGGTAAGACATCATGCTAACAGCTGGGTGGAGGCGCCCCGACGGATCCAGGGGGCCCGGGGCCAGGAGCGGTGCAGGGCTCCCACCGCGCAGTCCTTCAGGGTCTGATGCGTCTGGGGGCCTGGCCTATGAAGACACGAGACACACGGAAACCGTCAATCGGAGCCACTTGGCTGCCAAGTCTTGCCCCGGGATAGACAGGGAAAGCAGGTTACAGAACTGCTCAGGGTGGTCAACTGGGATCCACAAGGCCTTAGCCCAGAAACCACAGTTGCTTTGAAAAGTAAAGTTTTCTGGGTCGTCTGGCTCTAGGGTTGGAATGAGCCAAAGACTGGTAGGGAGTCCATAGGAGTAAGAAGTTAAAAGCAGGGCCAGGCTGGGGAGGTCAGAGCCAAAACCGCGAAGTGTACAAGCTCCCAAGTCCAGGCAAAATTCTGAATCCGGCAGACGCCAGCTTCATGTTGCACAAGCAAACGTTCACTTGGTGCCCGGACGGCAGGCCGCCCAGAGCATGAGGGGTTGTTTCATTTTGTTTCACGTGTTTTTGAAAAGGTAGAGACTACAAAGGGCCAATGTGGAGGGCTAACTGCACCTCAACCTCTTGTCCACTTAGGACACTTAGTTCCTTCAAAGGTCACCAGGGCTGCGCCCCTGCCCCAGATCCCACAATCACCACTCCAGCTGACCTCTCTGTGCCCAGCCACTGAAAGATCGCTGACGCGAAATCCCACCGCACCTCAACCGCAGTAACGGGCCCAGGCCTCGCAGAGGGCCAGAGGACGTCGAAGGGGCCACTGTAGAGGGGGGCGACCCCAAGATGCGGCCTGAGGTCGGGAGCGCCTCAGCTGCGGCCAGCGTCCTTCGTTGCCAGCGCGCACCCGGCCTTCTCTCTGCCCAGTCTGGGCTGCGGACCACAGGGGCCCAGCAGGGGGTGAAGGGTGACTGGCCTAGCACCTCAAAGGGTCTCGGGGATTTGTGAAGCCGGAGGGCAGCAAGTCGCGTGCTGCCATCCTTGTAGCTGAACCCGCGGCCCCAGGACACGGTCGAGAACAGAGAACTAGGCCTCAGCGGCGTAGCCCACGCAGACCCGAGCTGGGAGGTCGAAGCCTCGCCGCCGCCGCTGCCGGGAACCCGGGGTGCCACTCTCAGGGGTCAGGGAGGGGCGCTGGAAACTGGGCCTGGGGCCCTGGGGGGCCATCACTACACCCCGCTTAGCGGGATCGCTGTGAAGCAAGCCAGGGACTCGGGCTAGGACGTTCAAGGAGAGAAGTTAGAGCTAAAGAAGCTCCCCCCAGCCCCGTTCCCGCCCCCGTCTTCTGGGATCCAAGACCTGGGCTGAGGGAGTCCAGCTTGTAGGAAGGGGACCGGAAGGGAAGCAGCCAGGGCTCTAGGGCCGAAGGAAAATGGGACTCAAAGCTGCGACGGCTTTGCGAAGCTGCAGCGTGAGTTTTCAAAGACTTTCTCCAAACTTAGCACTTCAGCTTGGTTACTTCGGAGGAGGCGGGGGAGGGGGCTGCGGGCCGCGACAGCGCCCCGGGGTCCTCAGCTCACCAAGAGGGGAGCCAGGCCGCTCCCACAACCCCGCCCACCTGCTGGGGACCGGGGAAGCCGGGATCCATTTGAGGAGGGGGAGGTAAGGGTAACCAACGCGCTCCCGGAGTCCGGGGTGGCCCCGCGGCTTTCTCCTTACCTGCCCTCAGCTGCCGGGGCCGTTCACCATCTACCTGGATCTCTCACAGAGACCCGCCGGGCAGCCAACCTGCAAAATAGAGCGGCACTGGAATTACCCTGGCGGCTGGTCTAGGACCCCGTGTTTCTTTCTTTTCCCAACTTCCTTCTTCCCACCTCTATCTTTTTTTCAGTGGCTTTGTGCGTGTCCCTCTGGGTTTCACTTTATTGCACAGACACTTTGTTTGCTAAGCCCCACACGTTCTCAGGACATTGCCTAGCCCGGGATCGCGCCGAGGGGCCGCAAGGGGGGAATTCGAGGGGCAGAGTTGGGAGGTGGCTCGGCGTTGCCGCGGCACTCCCGGTGCAACGTGGAGGCAGTGGGGACTGGGAAGTCCTGCAGAGTCACTTTGCAAACTAAATAAATCAAGCGATTTACCTTGTCGGAGTGGCTTGTCTTGCTCGGTTGTTTAGGTGATTGGAAATGTAGCCTGATGAAGATTGATCACCTTTCTACTGCCCTCCCCGGGTATGTGAACGCGAGGCGAGTGCGTAACGGGGCTAGGCCGCCAATCGGGGGCCCCGCGCGGGCTGAGTGACAGGGAGCCGGGCAATGGCTGCGCGAGCCGGGGGTTACCTCCGCGCGCCCCCGCCCTCCCCCGCCCCCCACACCCCGCCCTCCCCGCCCGCCCGCCCCGCCCCGGTCGCGCGCTAACTCCGGGACTCGGCTGGCAAAAGCGGCACAGAGCTAGGCGAGGAAGGCGAGCGGAGAGCCCGAGTCCTGGCCGCGGAGGGGGCCGTGGGTCTCCAGGCCTGCCCTGGGCGCCCCCGCCCTTCTCTCGCGCTCTCGGCGCTCGGGAGGGAGTGGCAGGGAGGAGGCGAGGTGCTGGAGAACCGGTTCCTTCGCTCTCCCGCGCGCTACCGGGCTCAGCCTCTCGGGTGTGGGCGCCAGGACCCGGGGGCGGCGGGCTGGAGGAGCCCGGGCCTCGGCCCCTCTCCCGGCGCCGCGGGCCCCAGCGTTTTCTTCCTCGGCGCCGCCACCTGAGACCGACGCCGCGGGCTGCTCGTGCCGGCGCAGGCTACTTTGCAGAGCGCGGGAGCAGCTCGGGGCGTGCAGACCTCTCCTCGGCGCCTCGGGACTCTCGCGCCTGGGAAGAGCACCCACTGGGAGGACGCCGCCACTTACCTGCTCGTCGGCATCTCCCGGGGTTCCAGGTCCCCACCAAGGGTGTTTGCAAGTCTTAAGCGCTTCTTCTGAAATGTTGGAGCCCAGCGTCCTCTTCCCCTCACACGTACACCCTACTTCTTAATTCAAACATTTTGATAGGAAAGTTTCTTTTTCACTCTTTCTCTCTCTTTCTTAGACTGCCTCTAACAGGGACTTTTTGATGGAAAATGTGGCCACAGACCCCTGCCCTCAACTTTTTTCCACATGCTGCGTAAGGATCCTCCTTGAGGCGATTTCCCCGGATTGTTCGTACGGGCGAAGCCCATTTCCCAGCCGAAAAAACTTCCCAAACACGTCTACCTGGGTGGACTTTTAAAAGTGCAAAAAAGAGTTTTCGTTCCAACTCTAAGCTAGGCGAATCTTTTAAATGGCACCTCCTCCTGAAAATTAGGCACTTTATTCCCTTTCGAGGAATATCTACACCTTGTTTCTAATCTCCCCCACTCCCCCACCCCGACAGGCGGGGTAAAAAGTTTGCACAGGATTAAGTGTGAGGGCGAGTCAAGGAGCCTCCAGGCGCATCGCAGTGGGGAGCACTCGCGCTGCCCGGGCTGCGGGGTCGGGCGCCGAGAGCGGACCGGGCGCTGGGTGAGGAGGAGGAGAAGGAAGGGGGAGCCCGCTGAGTGAAAAGGGGCCGCGGCCGCCGCTCATCAAAGTGCTTCCCCCTCCCCCAAGCGACACTTTCCTTTGGAGTCCGAATAAAATACGGTAACAGAATATGATGGAGGGCACACTGTTTCCTTAACTGCTTCTCAAAGGACCCGGGAGATCTTCTTAGGACCTTTAATAAGGCTTTGGTCGGTTCTTTTGTTGATCTCTCAAAATCAACTCCTTCTAATTGAAGTTGGAGCTGAAAGCGAGCTAATGTTCAAAGAAAGTGGCCGCCAGACCAACGAAATTACATTTTTTTTTTTTTTTGACGATGAGGGAACATCTAATCAAAGGGGCAGGGGAGGAGGGGTGGGAGTGGGGGCGTAGGAAGGAGAAAAGGAGGTTTTACAAGATCCTTCTCTGGTTCACAAAAGTCAGCGACACGGGCGCTTCTCTCCAGAACAAAGACACCGCGGCCCATTCACAAAAGGGAGAGAAAGAGAGAAAGCTGAATAAAAGAACGAGAGAAATGGGGAAAAAATGAGAGAGAGAAGGAGGGAGAGAGTGAGTGAGAAAGAAGCTTTAAGAGGAAAAGAAACAGTGCAGCGCGCAGCGCTAACCCAGGCGGGGACACACCTTAGGCTCGCGCAGGCCCCTACCAGGAGCAGTCGGCGAGGCCCGCGGTCAGCCGCCCGCGGCTCGGAGCCACTGTGATCGTGCTGAGGTTTAAAGAAAGCAACGAAATATACCCCTTCCTTAGGTTCCGAGGAAAGGCGCCGGCTGGAGCGCACCAGTTTTGGGGGAAAGAATATGCGGACGTCCCGGAGTGCGCTTCGCCGGCGTCCACGTCCATAGCCCGGCGCTGCCCTAGTCCCGGCCAGTCCGCTGTGTGCCGGGATTGGCCCTCCAGTGCCGGGGCGCGTGACCTTGCCCCATTCCTCCACCTTAACGCATTCCTCCCTCCACCAGGCCCTGTTTCGCCTGCAGCCTCAGCACCTGACCTGGGTCCTGCGCAGCGAGGTGGGACGGCAGTGCGCGCTGGAATGTGCTCGCGCGGTCCCCGGGGCACGCCTCGCGGGAGTCCGGCGCTCTCGGTTCCAGATGCTGCCACCATTCTCGGGGAAGTTGGGAGGTATCAAGTAGCACGGATTTTTTTTTTTTTTTCCTAATTAGAGTATTTATCTAATCCCAAATTGCAGGCGAATTTTCTTAACGCTCAGCCCATAAAACCCCAGGATTAAGAAAAGAAAGAGAGAGGAGAGGGGGAGAGGGAGGAGAGTGGAGAGGGAGAGAGACTGGGATGAAAGTTTCTTGAAAGCAGCGCAGAGGATTGAGGCGGCCGTCGCTAGGCAAATGTCCAGGTGGGAGATGCTGGGCCAGAAGCCATGACCGTTCCAGCATCGGCCGCGGTGCGGGAAGGGGAAGTGGGGACACCACTTGAGGAGGTGAAGCCGTCCAGCTCAAGGCCCTCGAGCCGGGAAGGGGCGAGGGAGCTGGGTCTGGAGACAAGGATCCAGCATCCAGGTGACCTCCAGGCCGGGCCAGGCTCTGGTGGACACTTGGGACAGGGGGAGGGCTTTGGATCTGAGGCCGAGGGATCTGACCAGGGGCGGAAGTTCTGCTCCGGCCCGCAGACTGTGCCCAGGCAAGCCCGCCGCCAACGCCCCTGCTCCTCTGCGACCCTCGGACCGATAGCCTCTTTTCCCGCAGCGCGGGCTTTCGAGTTCCGGGTCCTCTGGTGTGCTGGGCTCGTGCCCGTTCTCGGGAGCCAGCGTCTGGGCACCACGCAGCGATGTCCGGATGCAGCGCCCTTGCCGCGGGCCTTACCCGGCCAGGCGCCGGAGTCCACGCTCCACCGCCGCTGAGGGGCGTTCGGGCGCCACCGAGCAGCCCAAATTGAAACTCCGAGAGGCTCGGGACTAAAGCTGAAGGGGCAGGTAGAGGGGCCGCCCGGCGGTCCTAGACCATCCTAGCAAATCTGGGGCGAGGGAAGGGTTGTCAGTTGGCCGATTGGGAGCGGCTTCGGGAGCGAAGGAGCTGCTTTTCGGCGAGGCCCCTCGGGAGTGAAAGTTCCTCGAATCAAGCGTAAACTGGGTGGGTGCTGTTGGCCGCCCAGGCCCCAGGCTGCTTGGGGTGGGCGATTTCTGTCTGCTGAGTTTTCCCGGGGTTAGAACGGGATTCTGAGAGCGTTCCCCAGAGAGCAGCAGCTCTCTTTCTGCTCTCCTGCTCGAATAAAGAGGGCAAATACCGACTTCATTTACTTAAAATAACTTTTCAATAACTTAAATCCTCATCATGAAGGAATTCTACCGTAGCAAGTTTTTATCATTTTGAAAGACTGGCAATTGGAGGTGGCTGCATACTTGGAACGAAATTTGTTTGTGTGTACATACATAACGATCTACGCTGAAGTATAAATGCTAGTGGACTGTTTTCTCTAAGTTTCTGGACTTGTTGAACAAGCTTTCTTTGTTTGGACACCCCTGTGGGGGAATGAAGGAAACTACCATAGAATCGCTTTTTTTTTTTTTTCTGTAGCCTAGAACTTCTTGTTAAAAGTTCTCTTTCCCTCATTTCATACACACATACCTGCACACATTCTCCCCGCCCCCCAACAATAACCCTCTTCCTTTCACTTCAGTACCTACAGACTTGCCGGTTATCAGAAGACACGACTCTCCCTAATACGACTTCAAAACTCTAACAATTCAAAGTAATGACGTGGAAAATTCAAGATATAAATATTTTTTCATTGGTGTGGAATCACAAATTTCCTCAAATCTTTAGCAGAGATGACCCTTTACAAAAGACATGATAGTTTATACTGCTTAAGAATATGACTAATTACTTTTCAATTCGCATTCGTGTGTCAGCAGGGCCCCCTCTGGGATGGTGTAAACTTATTCAGCTTCAAATGCAGCCCAGTATCCTGCCCTAAGTTCCAGAGGACCATTTTCCACATGAAAAGTCTTATGGATAGACAAACTTCCATTCAAACCAATGTCAAGCTTTCATTGCAAGAAAGTAGCAGCCGTGTTTAAGGTAAGAAAGTTTCTGCTTTTATTGAAAATTTATATATGACTCAGTATTGTAATAAATAAACATAACCATTTTCACAAAAAATGACAGTGCTATGCTAAAGAAGAAAATATTAAATGGGGGATTTACTTGTAGTGGCAAGACAGACTTTTTATCAATACAGAATAAATATTAACAGCATTCGTGAGCCAATGTTGAGACCCAACAAAATGTAGGAATCAAGCATGATGTAAGAAATAATTATCCAGAGAAAAAGATGGTGTATTCTCAGATGATAAGACTGTCTTTGTAAACTGGTGCATATCAATGAGTCCCATCCTCACAGCTCACCTTCAAACCACACGGCTTGTTTCTGGCTATGTTAAAGGACCATCCTCTGAGGAAAGCAGAGGAGAGGAACTCCATTACCCTTACAGTGAAACGCAGCCACTGCAGAAAAACTCCGCTGGTAAACAGAACACAGTTTAATTAGTAGATGGGGTATGATCTAACTATAAAATTTAGGTAACAGAGTAAGTGTTACATATGGCAGGACTGGAAAAAAATCATGACATTTTTCTTATCCCCTTGTACCCCCCTCCCACTGTCATTATACTATTACCAACAACAACAAGAATAATGTTTCAAATTTTCCTCCCATCAAAAAATGAGAGAAAATAACGAGGGAAGTGTTTTTGTTCTTTTTTGAACAGTTTCTTGAACACCTCCAATACCAATCACTCACAAGGTGTCTGTGCAAATCTATTTCACAGGATTTCAAGGAAATTGTTAACTCACAAAAAAATCCTTAAATGAAGCTATTTTGGAGTTCTGTATATTATTTGGAAAGGAGGGAGGGAAAGGGTGGTGGTGGTAAAGTAGAGGTAAAGTAGTACAATCCAGCCAAACAAAATGTTAGAAGTTTTAAATCAACAATGAGTCTGACTTTTTCTGGTTTGGGAAGCAAGACTCTAAAATGTTGGGAGAGATTCTTTCTGATCTGATGGCTACTGAAGAACACATTTCTCCTCTTTCTTGGCCATCTTGCCTTTGTTTTGCTCCAGAGTTCGCTCCAAATGCTCATCTTCTTCTTCGGCCCTGGATGTCAGACAAACAGGACAAACAGGAAACAAAATTATTTTTCTTCGTGGAGGGCAGAGCAGCAGCACTCCCCCGTCGCCCAGTATTTGGATCCCCAGCGGGAATGGGGAGCACCAGGCCAGCGGGAGGCTGCCCCGGCCCTCCCCGCGACCTCTGGATTGAACTTTCCGCACACTTCTCGGCCCCTCGGCAGGTGGCCCAGCCTCGACCCGACCCCACTGCCCACTCACTGCTTCTCCTGCGCGTCCAGGTCCCTGACGAGCGCATCGCGCTTGTTCACCAGGGCCACCAGCTCGTCTAGCAGGAGCTGCTCCCGTCGCTTCTGGGCCTCGGTCTTCTGCCAGTCTGCAGAAGACGGGAGGCTAGTTACCCACCGGCAGGGCCTCCGAACACCCGGCCCCCCGCCCTCCCCTTCCCGCCTTTTCCAGTTTCCTTATACTTCTCAGCAAACCACATTATAGAGCCACTAGCTAGTGTTTTCTGGGGAGTTTGGCTGTTGTGGTGAAGGCTTCCTCGCTAAAACTCTACTTCCTAAACAGGTCCTGTGAATGGAGATGGCTGCGGCAGGGTTGAAGCCTACTTAGAACCAGGTGTGAACTGGTGGCTAGCCTGAGGTGCGCACCTGAATCCAGCCAAAGTGGGGGAGGGGAGCTAGAGGCCCAGAAGAGGTTGGCCCAGGGGTTGGTAGTGGGGGAAGTGGGTAAATGAGGAGGCGGGAAACAGTGATGGGCGATAAAATCATTCTGAAAAGGCTAGAGAATCTGCCTGAGAACCTATCCTCCTCCCCCACCCCCACTCTCACCCCAAACAGCCCATTCTTCGCTAATTTCCTCTTCGCTCTATTTTAGCAGTTGGATGTATCTCACACTGGGCGCCATATGCTTCACAATAACTTTAAAAGTAGTGAATCGGCTAATTAGCATTTTTCTTTGAAGTAAAAAATAAATTTGCTCTGCAATATTACACTGCAGCTCTCGATCGCATCACAGCCAGTTTTCTTTTGGAGACGTTTGCTGGGTGGTTTCAAATCAAAGCACTTTTGCAAAGGAAAAATTACATATTTCTTTTTGAAACCCTATGTTAAAGGTTGGAAAACCCGATGGGCAGTGCTCTTTCCATGGATGGGGGGCGTTTTTTTTGGAAGGTTTTAGACCCCAATAATATATTTCCTAATCTTTGCTGGTCTGATGATTTCCTTAAGATGAGCAGCAGTTTCATTTAATAAAAACAGGACCAAATCGAACATTTAAAACACTTTTGAAACCAAAGCCAACTGCTCTCTGGCCAGACTGTAAGGGCTTGTAGCTGTCAATCAACCCCCAGTCTACCCCGCCTCCCTCATTAGGAAGGTAAACAATGAAAAGAAGAAGTAGATGATGAGGCAGATAGCAGAACAAATGAGGACCTAGAGGGAAACAGGACACCAGCTTAAAAAAAAAAAAAAAAAAAAAAAAAAAAAAAAAAAAAAAAAAAGGAACCATGGCCACTGACTCCTGCAGCCCCCTCCCCCAGCAAATGCACTTTCCAAAAAACAGAGAGAAGTGCAATCCTTTCGGGTTTCTCTCTTCTCTCTCCATTGCCCTGGGCAATCATGTTAAAACTCACATGGCTGGTGCTTATTCAGATAAACCTAACAATGCACACCGCTGGTTACCATGTGAATCTTCACAAACCACACAAGAATGTGCTGGTTCAAATCCCCCCCGACCCCCTCTCCAAAGCAAAATTTATTCAAGACAGCAAACTGCTCAGCAGCTTTATGAAAGCAAATGGTGCTAGAGGGAATTCTATCTTGTATTTACAAATTAAAAATTAGATGCATCATCATGCAATAAAGGTTAGAAAAGCAGCAAAAAGCTAGAATGTTTTATTCAATTTATCACTATTTCTTTCATTATAAGCTCTAACACATACATATTTATATGAAACATGCTATATGTTAATTATCCACATTCGATATAAAACATCACACAAATACATTAAATAACTGATCACTATTACACTTTTATTTTAAAAATGAAATATTCTATAGCATAGAGATGAATACTGAAACTATTTGGAAAGGGTTTCTTTGAATATAATAATTTAAAAAATAATAAACAGCAAAATTGAAGAGCAGCCATATATATCACAATTTTATTCTTTGGATTTAAATGCAACTGAGGACAGGAATGCTGGAAAATTTTTAAATCTGGTTCTTGTTCTTAAATCAGTCTTATTCAGCAGGTAAATTAATAGGCTCTCCAGGTTGGAAAGATCTTAAAGGTCATCTAGTCTAATTTCAGGTAACTATAATTCTAGAAATATTATTTCAGAAAAAACCTAAATGTGTAATAGATTTGAGACTGAATTTTACATTAAGATTACTAGTTTAATGAATATTAATTTTTTTCACTTCCAACCTCAAGAAATCATTCTGATTATAAGCTTTGATTTATAATTATTTACTTCCAAAACATTTTGCTAACAGCTTTACAATTGAATAAATTTTCAAAAATAGAATTAAATTGAAAATTATATTTAAAAAAATTAAACCAAGAAAACATAAATTTTAACAACACATATAATTTTCTTAATTATTCTTTCTCTGAACTTGACCAGTGGCTTTTAAGGCTTTAATTAGTAATTAAAAATACCAAGATTTCATTAATATTGAAAAAATTAGGACTTTAACAAAATGGATAAAAGAGGACATTAAAGAAAATTTTAACCTTTGAAGTATTAAGTAATTTAAAATATCTTAACTGTTCCCTAGCTCAGTAATGACATTTTCTGTAAGTGTAATGAAATCATTTAAAAATTAAGATTATTTAGGTAATTTTCATCATTTCAGAGTCAAATTTAAATGACATTAGAATTTAAAATATCCCAGCATAAATTTATAGGTTTTTAAAATATTAAATCTGTCATTACAGTGCTACATTAATATCTGTCTACAAAATATTAGTCAACTGTACAGGAAATAGCAATGTGCAGTGAATAGATTTCACATTAGCAAAACTATACTTTTACTTCATGTTTGTTTTCTCATAATGGGAATAAATTATATAATATATATGTACACAAACTCATACATATGTACACATATACATATATATTTGAATGCTAATTTGAGAAATTAAGTAAACTATTTTTATCTTTTTTAAAAAATGTAATATTACATTTAAAATTGATCAAGATTCACATTCGCATGTTCAAGCCTAACTGCACTGACTTTGGCTTGGACAAACTACAATGTGGGTTCTGATTAATTTAAAGATTCCAGTGTACTTTTGCTACAAAAGCCATATCCTCTTGTAACAAATAGGATTAAGTTTTGATGCTGCATTTGAGCCAAAGTGTTGAAATAAAGAGATTCTGTTTATGTCCATCTGCACTGAGCTGTTTTGTTAGTTTAAAAAACTCTTTTTTATATATAGGGCCAATTATTCACTCTCTGATTCAGTTTATTTGCTGAAGTTGATAATTACCTTGAAAAAAGGCAAGAGAAATACCTATAAACCCTTTAACAGAAAGGACCTAAAGTTCTTGTAGTAAACCTTCAACCTTGCCACTATAAATAAGCCTGGCACTTTGATGAAAATTAACACTAGTTTTGTAAAGAGCACATTGGGGGATTGCAGTCAAGTCTTATCTTTAGTTCCAGTCAACTAGCAATCCTGAAAGAGTTTGCATCATCATCAGAACAGGCCATTTGATAGGATTCTACCGCTGTACCTAATCAATCTATGGAAGACTGTGGCTGTACTGTGTAACAAAGCTAAAATAGATTTACAAATGGGGTTTTAGGGGATAAGCTCCTCCACAGGATTACATATTGATTTTAAATATAAAAAGCTTATCATATAAACCATAACTACAAAAATAGTGAACCTATGCATAAATCCCTTTAGAAGAGCACCCACTTCAAACTCTAAGCCAAGAATAAATCAAGATGTACAAAATCCTAGAGAAGATCCATTTCTTGTGCAGAAAATGAACATACCACTTTCTAAAAGCCCACCCCAATGTGTGCAGAAATGAATTTATCTTTCTTGAGGGGGCATTAAATAATCTGGAACAAAAAAAACTATAGGAAAAGTATCTAAAAGATGTTTGTTAGCTTGAGGGATCCTACAACTTAGTTCAGTAGAGTGAAACTCCTGCTATGAAAAACACCTCAGGAAAAAAAGGGTAAAAAACAGGCCAAAGTGATTATGGATTCTCAGAAGAATGGATGTATTGAATATTATTTTTTTTTGCTCTCAAACCAAGCTGTTAATATTTCTTTCAATGTGCTATGGTTATCAATATTCTATGCTGTTCTCCTGGTGAATGGTTTCAGCAGCAGATTTATTTGAAAAGATTTTAGTTTATTTATTACTAAAACCATCTTATGGCTACTAAGTAGGAGGGATGGGAAAAGAGAAATGAACTTTAAAACAAAAGAAAGCAAAACAAAACTAACTACTGTTGCTTATTCATGTGTTTTTTTCTGTGGTGTGTTAACACTCAAAAAGGCTATTCATCTGAATGTGTGTCCACTCTAAGGGTTGGCTCAGAGGACACTGTCTTCACAGAGCTGATCTTCACAGTGATCACCACCTCTCTGGGACAGCCCAGCCCATGTACTGCCCAGGGTAGTGGGGCAGCCTGTTTCTTAAGACAGTATCTTTATTTGTAATCAACAGGCTGCTCCTTTTCTCAAGTCTCCTTTTTCCCTCAACCAGCAATGGAAACTGGCTGAGAGATTTAAGGCACAGTCATATATACACAGACAATGTATTTAAAACACAAAAGAGAATGATAATGCAAAACACTAACAACTGTAGTAAAATTGTTTTAAAAAGAAAAATATTTTTCCCCTTTTCTTCGAATATATGACTTTCTACTGCTTTTCTGTATGTGCAAACAGGTCAGGAAGATAAAATATTAGATTATTTAACACTGTAAATCTGGTATATAGGGATAGGACTGCTGATGAAATTGAATTATTTAATGTGTCATGGCCCTGCTTTTAAGACAGGTATTTGGTTATAACATTGGTTTTGGGGTTAGAACCAATATCTATCTTAAAGTCAACTGTATTGTATCAAGCTGTATTTTGGGGATAGTTTATCTTTTTATACGTGAAAGCGTAGATAAAAATGTAAAGAATGTTCTGTGTTGAGTATAGTGTACAATGAATCTATAAATAATAAACTGTATGATGAGTTATATGTATTATATATACTATACATAAACATTATATATTACACATACATATATATATAATATAAATAGTATTTGCTGTGCCTACTTTTCAACTGACTATTTTGCTCTTTTAAAGACTATACCATGACTACAAAAACTATATCAAGAGGAAAAATACCATTTAGTATAGTTGTGCACTTTATTTCAATGGCAAGTTTCACAGAACTTCTTAAATAATTTTGACAAATTTTATAGTCATTATCAATGCCATAATTTGATACATCTGGGTAGCCACTTGAAGGAAATTGGCTAACTGAAGCCTTTCAAAATAAAGTAAATCAGATTTCTAAACGAGGATATACAAATGTTGCCAGTGATATTTATCAAATGAGTTTATGAATATAAAAGTAACTAAAAATGAAATGTCTACAAGCATATATGATAGTATTTAGACAAATAGCATGCACTTTGATGACAATATTTATTAAATATTTTAAGAATATAAGGCTTCACTTGGCTTTCCCTTACGTACTTAAATTTCCAGTTTCTGAACTAATTAGAATTGACTTATTATGGATCAGGTACCTTATCAGGTGAAGAACAAAATTACCATGGACAGTCAATGGGTTAAGAGGTCAATATAGAATAGGAAAATCAGTTTGCATTGATTAGACAAAAGGTCCATTTTACAGAGCCCAAAGGATTAGCTTTTAAGCAGACATCTTTGAACTATAAGACATTTTCAGCTGAGATATAAGAACAGTATTATAAAACACCGAAGAATTAAAAAAAAATCATACACAGTAAATGCCAGATAAGCTAGCTGATGTTTACCGATATATGAACCATGCATAGGATTACTATATAATTCATTTAAAAGCTTTATGAAAAGCATGAAACTGTTTCATTTATCTCTTATGCCAATCTTTGCCCAGATACTCACTTAATACAAGTTGGAATCTTAAGAACTCTAGTAGACTGAACAGGGATATATTTCCATGTTGACATCAATTAAATATTAAAGTAAAATTTAGAGTCTGGATGTAAAAAATCAAAATGATAAATCTTTTCCAAACCTCCCGAGTGGAAACAACTTTAAATCGCACTTAAGTAAAATGTAATTAAATCAATCAACTCCTTATAGTTTCCATTTTATGGAAATATAAGCTTACTGAATCAAAAGTTAAGACAATTTTGTGCTATTATTAATAGCAAACATAATGATTATCTATCTGAATTAGGGTCCTTAAGTTTATATGGATACTGCTTTCTGCCTCCACGGCATTTATTTGCAATTCCGGAAGGTCCCTAGTACACCAGATCTAGTAAGACCAGAAGTGTATTATATTCTTTAAATCTCTTTGACAACTGACACATCACATACCTCACCCCACCACAGCATTTCTTACCTTCAATGGCTAGCATTGCCCGCAATTCCCGGTTCAGCAGCTCATACCGTCGTTCTAAATCATGTTCTTTTTCCCTGGGCAAGTTGCAAAAGTTCATCAATATGCTAATTACTAAATCATTAAACACTTAAAAGAACCTTTAGGTTACATTGATTTTAGGACTCATAACTGACTTTTCTCTTTAACTTTAAGCCACTCCAAATGAATGATACACAAACCTAAAACCTTCCTCAGTTGAATATTTACTAGTACCATTATTTTCTCCTTCAATTCTGAATGTTACATAGGTATATTTTAATCTGAGGATAATTACTCACTTTCTTCATTGCTTCTTGTAATAAATGCCAAGTATAAGGCTATTTTCTAAAATATTTTTCATAATTTATAATCTCTTTTTTCCAAAACTCCATATGAAAAGAATACAAGAAACATGAAAGTACCAGCAGTGCAAATTTAATACAGAGACCACAATTCAGGATTTGTAAAGTTTTGTGCTTCTTCATAACTCTTTTATCAAGTTCAGGCATGGCAGAAATTATAAAATTAGACTTTTTCACTAAAATAAACCACGTAAGCCTGCTCATTCTCACACTAGGTGGCATACTAGAAGAATACTGCTAGTGAGCAGAAAGGAACATGCTTAAGTCCTCCGGTGAACTAAAATGCTAAAAACTAAGAATGCTTACATTTTGTCTAGACTCCATTTTACTGTAATTCTTATAATCACAAAAAGGTCACTTTTGTTTTAGTAACTGATCTTTTATCCCAAAATTTAGAGTAACATCACCTGAGACTATAAATGTACTTTTGTCCTTATTAAGAGTTATTTTATTTAACTTAGAATTTGTTGTTAAATAAACTTTAATTTTATTTATCTTCCCCTCTCTCAATATAAACCAAACTTCCTTTCCTTGTATAAGTGATTTACTTCTTAAATACAATAATTGTTTATATTCCTTGGCTTTCTGTATAATAAACACTTTTTCAGTGTCTATTGTTCCATTTAAAAATTCTTATAAGATGAAAACTGTCATATACTATTTTTTATTTTTTTATAAAACATGTAATCGCTAAGGAAAGGGAAAATACCGAATAAATATTAAATACCAAAGAAGGCAATAACAAGAGGCCTAAGATTTATCAGTGTTGTAGGCAAAACAAGCATAATGATGAGTACTTACAGAAGAGAGAGCTGATTCATTCTCCTTATTAAGGCATTTTTCTTATTAACTAACATAAACCATTCCTGCATCATAGCTTCTTCTTCTTCTGTGTTCCTTCCTATAATTCAGGAAGAGTTACCTCTTACTATACGACGTTAATACAAGCCAAATAATAGTTTAGCACAGAATTTTTTAAACATAGAAAACATTTTAGTTATTCTAATAATATATATTAAACTGCTTATAAGAAGGTTAAAGTCTAAGTCCTGAAAAAAGAAAAGTCAATCTTAAGATAATATTATTTGGCATGCATATTTTACTCTCTGTGAACATACCTATAGATCATATTAACACTAAGTACAGTAAACAAAATGTCCTACCTTTTAAATTCTCCCTAGAGGCTGACTTGCTATTATGTTTCAATAAGGAACTCACAGTGCTGAGAGACATATGGTCATGATTAAAAAAAAAATTAAAAAGTCATTATAAGACTCCTAAGACTAGCAGGAAGATCAGGGAAGTCCAGAGATTGTGTGAAAGCTTCCATTTGTAACAACTTGCTATTTTCTTATTTTCCTCCCCAAAAGTAAACTAGAGATATATAATATATATGATATTTTGGAACTCATCATCCCTAATAGGGTAGACTACTTATAAATTACTAAATACACTGTAAATGACCAGGCTACAAAAAAATACCCACAGCTATCTATGAAAAAAAAAATTTAATGAACATCATGATGTTCAGAAAACATGTGAGCAGAGTGACAACTGAACATTTTAGATTATAACTGATTGTACACAGGAGATACTTAAAATTCTCCATCGCTAATATCCATCCCATCATCTAATACCACTCTACCCCTTCCTCACAAAGGCCAATATAATCCATATTAAGGATTATAATATAGTATATATTTGGCATTTGTTCATGTAGAAGTAGGCCACAATTATACTGAAGAAAAATATTAATTTTCCTATCTTCCTTTCTCTCCCTTCAAATTATACCTAGTCGAATTTCTAATTCTTCAATGTTTATTTCCTGAATTTTTCCCATGACTGGTTTATTGTTTTGCTAAGCTGTTATTTAATATTTCAGTCTAACTTCTGTATGGCATTCATAAGGTTAATTTAAATATCTATTAAAAATTAAATATTCCCCTCAGATTATTATTCCCTAAGTTTGATTTTCTTTTCAAGTAAAATGTCAAGGATAGCCCTCTTCCACCAACCCCATACTTCCCTTCTCCAGAGGTAAGTATGATTATAGTTTAACATATCTCCTTCCAGACCACATTGATAGCTATGTCTATCACACATGGGTATATACTGTATCTATAGACACATACATGTTTCTTTAACATAAGAGCTCATGTTACATATTCATCTATGATTTGTTTTGTCATATTGTCTATCTCATTCTTTATAGTGCTTGCATAAATTATGAGCATACCATAATTTATTTAAATATTTCTACATTAATACAAATTTAAATAATTTTTAGAATACAAATAGAATATAAAAAGCTAATCTGTGTGTAAGGGATTAAACATGTATTTCAGAGCATCCCTATAAAATAGATAGCTGTTGTTTACAAGTAGGGAGAATAGTTGAGAATATGTGCCTTCATTCAATGCTGTTAAAACTAATGGTACGAAGCCGACTTAGGATAGATTCTTTTAGAGTCTGAACAAAAGTCTTTATTGTTTTACAGTATTTTTAATCTCTTTTTTAGGGTAGCTGGTTTTGTATTCACTTTGGACCATGTGATGTCTTGACACTGGTCATGTGATATAGGCTGCGATAGGCACAAATCCCTGGGTAGCAACAAAAGAAGAAAGAGTAAAAAGAAAAAGCTGAGAAAAAGCTTGCAATTTGGAAAAAGGCCAATTGTACCCTGGTGAAGGCCTTTTTGATCAGTGAAATGCCACATGTGTGCAATATTAATAGGTGTAGATTTTATGATATTTTACTTTCCGATTAAAGACTTAATTCTTGTGTTCATAACCTATGTGATTTCTAAAAATATAGACTTATTAAAACTTTCTTTTGCGTTTAACTTAACCTATAATTTGAGGTTTTCAGGCAATACTAGAAGCAATCAGCCTACTCTTAAATTAGCATCATTTTCTTCAATGGAAGACTGCTTCCTTCAGAATAACAATATTGATGTGGTACTGTGTTATTTTCAGTTTAACTTATGCCTATGAATTCTAGTGAAGAATAAGAGATCCCCTTCCTCTAATTGTTAGGAAATGACTAATAACAAAAGAATCTCATGTTTTAGAAGGAAATAAGCCTAACAATAAGAAATATTTAAGGACACATTACTCATTGCTTCACAGAGTATTTAATTGGAAAAACATATTTGAAGATAAATCAATTCTGTATCACCAAATCCTTATCTGCGATAGTATACAGTAATGGACATCTATACTTAACCTAATACTAAAAAAATTAAAATTTCTTCTAATACATCATTACACTATTGTTTTTAGGGCTCTCAAATTTTTTAAATTTAAAAAGCTTTTAAAAGCCAGTAAGTTGAACCATTACAAATTAATCCTGACTTTAATAACTGGTTAAAGACCCCTTTAGCTTTATAAGTAACAAAAAATATTAAAGCCTGTGATCACAGTGAGCTTTTCTCATTTCTCCTCTAACCATTTGTTATTTAATCCAATACTAGTAATCCAATTTGTCCATCAGACTTTTAAAGGGCAGAATGCAACTTCCTCAGCTTAGACACTTTTCAAAGTACAATATATTTTTCAAATGAATGCTGGATGTTTCATTTTTCCCAACTGTTCGTAGCTCTAATGCATGAGGAAAAAAAGAACAAGATGAACATTGTTCATACTGATTAAGTAAGAGCTCATTAAAGAGCTGTCAGTGCGGTACTTTGAATATGCATGAAGCATATAATCAGATCTAGTACCGTCACTAGAGGAGAATACGGTAAGTACAAAGGATTGATTTAATTACTTAGAGTGGGCTGTGGTGGTAAAGCAGTCTTGTTAGTGCAAAAAGAAAAAGAGGTTGTATTCTGGCACTGCTAGAAAAAAAGGCAGTTTTAGCTTCTGCCACAATACCTAATCTCAGAATAAAGCACTTTACATTGTAGCTTAAAATGAAGACTGTCATTATTTTATAAAATGGCCATAAATCGTTTAATCTTATTTAACCTAACCTGGTTAACTACCTCTTTTTCAAAATTATCTTTAATTTGTAATTACAACCACATTTTTGTCACCTAGACCAACAATAATGCTTTCTAAAAATTTTTTTTCAGTTTCACCATTTAAAAAATTCAAGACATACACTATTGAAAGCCATTTTGAAATTAAAAATGACAAAATAATATACTACAGTATACGATTACTAAAATGTGAAAGCATGGCTGAGTTGTTACACTATATTTTAAAACATAGTACCTCACGTTTATTATAAATAAATTACCAATAAAAACATAAAAACTACTTAACTAGTTTTAACCTTAACATTTTAAAGTACTGGACTACTTAATATAATCTCTGGTAATATTTTTTCCTACTTTGTTTCCTTAAAAATTTGTTTTTTATTTTGCCTCCAAGACAATGTAACATCTATTTCGATATCACAATCCTTAAAGTCAGTTTTTTCTTTTAATCCATTATTGCAGCTGGAGTATGATTTGTAAAAATTATTAAATAATCAAGGATAATGATAATAGCAGGAAAAGTAACTATTTGTAAATATAACTTCAAATTATTCTTCCTATCACTCTTCCTATCACATAGTTAACAAAAACCACTTGATAGAAGCATATGATGCAGAGCACTACATGCAATAGTCAGTGTTAACTGATAATATCAACTACTTTATATTACATATCTTCCAAGAAATCTTCAGTTATTATTTTTATTTAGCAATTCATTCATTTATCCAAGAATCTGTATGTAATTTTTATTTATTTTTTCAAAAGTAGTATTTTCAACGTAAGTTTTAAAATGAATAAAAGTGATGTCAAAAACCAGAAATTATGAATGTTTTAAAAACTGTCTTCTCATTAGCTTTTCCTAATTAATCTTTCACCATAAAATTATCTATCTATAAAGATATATTTTAGACAGTGAATTCTTATACAAATGCAAAATAAGGAACAAAACAATTTTAGCTGGATAGAAGACGAATTCAATGGGAAAGAGTAAATACATATAAATGTAGGCTGCTGTTATACAAGTATACAAATTCAAGATTTTCTACCATGAAATCATTAAAGAATGCTGAAATCTTGCCATAGCCCCATAGTGGTGATGGCTGAGTAGTAATCACATATAGCCCTTAAAGGACACAACATAGCAAAGCTAAACCAAACACAAAAAACAAAAAAACCTGCCATTACAAATTGTCCTGATGGTGATTATAAGAATATGATGACCTTTGAAAGACATATGACAAAAAGACACATGATACACGAATGTATCCAAGTAACTGGTATTTAATGGATGAAAGAGATGAATTTGGTGCAGTTATGTAGGGTCATGTAGACATTAACTCCAAAGCCAACATTATTGCAGGACTCCAGTGCCTCAGTTTTAGAAAATATTTAAACTTAGGAAATAGAGCTATATTATGAAAATAAATTTTACTACAAATGTTTCCGATCCAACAATATCCTCAAACAGCATCAACAAAGAAGAATCTCATAATCTTGACGTTTTCAGCAGTTTAATTGTCTTAAAACCATTTGCTCAGCCTGATATATTTATAATATTAAGAGTACAAACTTTGGGAAAAATCCTGTCTCCTTTGGTTGAAGCAAAAGAAAAACTGCCATACTCTCTCACACATATCTTTTATTTACCCGTCTGCTTAGATAGAATGTGGGGAGAGATGTGAGGTAGCAACTTTCTACACGACTTCTAACAGACCCCTATGCATGGACTTTCTACAGGAGGAGGCACAGACAACTTCACCAAAGTTCTTCCTCAATAAACTTACACATAGGAAGAAGCTATTTCGAAAGGTTGGAAGTTTACAGCAGTCTTCTTGTACCAACTCCTTACTCCTTAATGGGGTCTGAACTGACCTTTTTTTTTTTTTTTTGAGACAGAGTCTTGCTCTGTCGCCCAGGCTGGAGTGCAGGGGCGCAATCTTGGCTCACTGCAACCTCCGCCTCCAGGGTTCAAACAATTCTCCTGCCTCAGCCTCCAAGTAGCTGGGACTACAGGCGCCTGCCACCACGCCCAGCTAATTTTTTGTATTTTCAGTAGAGACAGGGTTTCACCATGTTAGCCAGGATGGTATTGATCTCCTGACCTCATGATCCACCCGCCTGGGCCTCCCAAAGTGCTGGGATTACAGGCGTGAGGCACCACACCCAGCCTGAACTGACCTTTTTTTTTTTTTTAAATCATTTTATTTATTTATTTATTTTTTAAAATTATACTTTAAGTTGTAGGGTACATGTGCACAATGTACAGGTTTGTTACATATGTATACATGTGCCATGTTGGTGTGCTGCACCCGTTAACTCGTCATTTACATTAGGTATATCTCATAATGCTTGAACTGACCTTTTTTATACTGAAGGTCAGCACTGGATTTCTCAAAAGGTAACAAACTAAACACAAAGTTAAGGCAGGAATAAAAAAGCATCAAAGTAGTCATGACGGAAAAAATTATAACTATAAAATTATTTATATTTACTTATAGCTTAGGTTTTTTTTGTTTTTGTTTTTTGTTTTGAGACAGGGTCTTGCTCTGTCACCCAGGCTGAAGTGCAGTGACACGATCTCAGCTTACTACAACCTCCACCTCCAGGGTTCAAACGATTCTCTAGCCTCAGCCTCTCGTGTTGCTGGGATCACAGGTGTGCACCACCACACCTGGCTGATTTTTGTATTTTCAGTAGACATGGGGTTTCACCATGGTGGCCAGGCTGGTCTCATACTGCTGGCTTCAAATGATCTGCCCACCTCGGCCTTCCAAAGTGCTGGGATTACAGGTGTGAGACACTGTGCCCGGCCAATAGTTTAGTATTTTTTTAAAATTACATATGGATGATGATGCATCCATAACTTTTTATTGCTAAGAGCCTTTAAAGGTAAATGACTCACATTTCAGGTAACACATGACTATCTTGACCATCTACAGATAAGCATTTGACTAAAGTTAAAACACTCAGAACTCCAAAGCTGCATTTATTTTTTAAGGTACATTTAATGTATTTTGTAAAATAGGATAAAATACAGTCAGTCAGTTTTACAGGCATAATTCTACTGGATAGACAGTAGTCTTCTTGGAGAATCAATTAAGCAACCTCTAGTAAGGGGAAAACTTGAATTGTAAGCTTCCCTTACAGATGGATGCCTCCCCCTGCCAGCTCTCCACTCTCCTGAAGGCCTTTTCGTTTGGGCTGCATCTGGCCGACTCCCTTCTACCCACTCCCTGTCCTACAGCCTTCTCACAGTCATGTCATGGGAATGACTCAAGTGGCTCTAGAAGTGACAGATATATTAATATCAAAGATGAACATGAATAGTTGAATAAAATAATTTCTTTAAAAGTGGGAGTGGAAGCTGGGCGCAGTGGCTCACGCCTGTAATCTCAGCACTTTGGGAGGCCGAGACGGGCGGATCACCTGAGGTCAGGAGTTTGAGACTAGGCTGGCCAACATGGTGAAACTCTGTCTCTACTAAAAATACAAAAAATTAGCTGGGCATGGTGGCGCATGCCTGTGATCCCAGCTACTCAGGAGGCCAAGGCAGGAGAATCACTTGAACCTAAGAGGCGGAGGTTGCAGTGAGCCGAGACCACACCACTGCACTCCAGCCTGGACGACAGAGCGAAACTCCATCTCAAAAAAAAAAAAAAAAAAAAAGCCGGGCATGGTGGTTCACACCTGTAATCCCAGCACTTTGGGATACCGAGGCGGGCAGATCATTAGGTCAGGAAATCAAGACCACCCTGGCTAACAGTGAAACCCCGTCTCTACTAAAAATATGAAAAAAAAAATTAGCCGGGTGTGGTGGTGGGCGCCTGTAGTCCCAGCTACTTGGGAGGCTGAGGAGGCAGGAGAATGGCGTGAACCTGGGAGGCAGAGCTTGCAGTGAGCTGAGATCGCACCACTGCACTCCAGCCTGGGCGATAGAGTGAGACTCCATTTCAAAAAAGAAAAAAAAAAGTGGAAGTGAGGAAAAGCAATATTTCTAGGTTAATGTATTTTAAGATGTGATTTTTAAATATGTGTGTGTATATATATATATATAGCTAAATATTAAAATAGATATTCATAAACATTTATACATTCATGTAGGCCAAAATTTCAGGGGTGATATTCTCATTGGAAGAATGGGGTTCATCTTTATTTAGGTTATTTGGATACACGTGCTAGAGCAACTGATTCATAAATGAACTTTAGAATAAAGACCTCTTATAAATTAAGGAGCATATTATGAATGTTTACTTACATTAATTCTGAGAAACTCCTGTAGATATAACTATAAATTCTGGTAGAGTCAAGCATGATATATCATTATATAGTATCTATAGTCCCATGGTTGGTTAGATCAGTCATTCTGAATATAATGCAAATAAGATGAACACTGCATCCACACCCATTATGGCTTCTGTTGGCCAGGCATGGTGGCTCATGCCTGTAATCCCAGCACTTTGGGAGGCTGAGGTGGGCAGATCACCTGAGGTCAGGAGTTTGAGACCAGCCTGACCAACATGGTGAAACCCCATCTCTACTAAAAATACAAAAAAATTGGCCAGGCATGGTGGCGTGTGCCTGTAATCCCAGCTACTCAGGAGGCTGAGGCAGAAGAATCGCTTGAATCTGGGAGGTGAAGGTTGTGAGCTGAGACTGTGCCACTGCACTCCAGCCTGGGCGACAGAGCAAGACTTCATCTCAAAAACAAAAAACAATATAACTTTAGTTCAGTTTAGCTTTTAAAAAAAAATTGAGCCCCTTGATCTCAGACTAATTATTGAAACTCTCTAAACCTCAGTTTCTTCATCTCTATATGGATAATGGTATTACTTACTTCACGATTGTTGTAAGAATTGAGAAAATCCACATAAAGTACTTGGTGCAGAACCCAAGACTACAAGCTATGATGATAATAATGAAGGGGGTGATGATGGTGTATATAGCCCTGAGGCAGGAACTGGAGATACAAGATAACCAAGATGTGGTCCCTGCCCTCAAAGGCCACATAGTCTAGTATGGAGACAGACATAACCAGGGATAGCTAGATCAAGGGTAAATCTGTAAACAATTTCATGGACACAAATAGTATTTTTAATCTTGGCTCTCATAACAAAGTCTATAGTTAGTGTTCCATTGGTCATATGCAGGATAGGTGAAAAATGTGGGTGAATCAGTACAAACTCATCTCTGCGGCTGGAAAAACAAAGCAGATGCCCTACTGGGTCAGCAGTGTCACTGTGGCCTAAAAAAGATAGCCATAGCTATGGTAACACAGCAATGTGGCTGTGCTCCAAATAATGATAGTCT
The DNA here is from genome assembly GCF_028885655.2 of Pongo abelii. NCBI lineage: Eukaryota > Metazoa > Chordata > Mammalia > Primates > Hominidae > Pongo > Pongo abelii. The sequence continues at coordinate 69,374,548 of NC_071997.2, forward strand.
AGTTATTGACAGTGGGTTTTAGAGACTTAAAAAAAAAGTAGATAATGGAATACTGCTTAATAGCAAAAAATAAAAAAGGTACATTTTAAGATTGAAAATTATGGACTAACGGAACACATCTACAAGTTTGCTGGTTATGAACATAAAGTTTAAAAAATGAGAATTACAATATGAAGTACAAATTGATATAATTTGAAGAAAAGAATGACAACAACAGAATATCAAATACTTATAAGCAAAAAGCTTCAGTGGCAAAGTAAGTTTTCATCATTTTTATAGGAAGATATTTGGATGTTAAAAGCACAGCACCTTTAAAATCAGCTTATGAAATTGTCAGTGTAGATGAAATAGCTTATTTACTAAATGCCAGGTGAGACTGTGATTAGATTCTGCTGAAAGTAAGGAAAATTAAATATATGTAATTTTTAAAATATAGAAATACAAATTCAGACAGATAGGCTTTAAATGTGTTCCAGATAGGTTCCTTCCTAATAAAGGTTTCTCGAAAGATGTATCATGCAGTCGGACAACTACTCTTGTAGGTAACCTGCTCCAGTGTTGCCTAAAGTCTCTACAAATTGGCTGGGGGTGGTGGAGCATGCCTATAGTATCAGGTACTCAGGAGGCTGAGGTGGGAGGATTACTTGAGCCTAGAAGTTCAAGGCCAGCCTGTGGAACATAGCAAGACCAAAACTCTTAAAAAAAAAAGTCTTTAAAAGTCCTTAAAATATCATACCCAGGGTGTCTCCAGAGCCTCCAGTTTCCAATAAGGGATGAGTTCAACCCTCAATTAGCTGCCTGCACAGTAAGTTTCTTTTCCACTCTATACCTGCTTTGATCATGCTTGGGTTCAGATAACCAGGTAACACTGTGATATATCCTTCCTATGTACCTTCTCATTTACTTATTTAATTGACAAAAAGGGTATATATTTATCATGTCCATGTTTTGAAATAGGTAAACATTGTGGAATGTCTAAACTATGGTAATTAACATATGGATTACATCATATACTTATCTTTTTTGTGGTAAGAACACTTAAAATCAACTCTCTTGGCAATTTTGAAGTAAAATACACTGTTAAAGGCCAGGTGTGGTGGCTCACGCCTGTAATCCCAGCACTTTCAGAGGCCAAGACAGGAGGATCGCTTGAGCCCAAGAGTTCAAGGCCAGCATGGACAACATAGCGAGATCCTGTCACTGAAAAACAAACAAACAAACAAAAACATATACTCGCCACGTTGTACAATAGATTTGGTGAGCTTATTCCTCCTATCGAATTGAAATTTTGTATCCTTTCACCAACATCTTCCCTGACCTTACCCCTACCTCCCCTACCATCTTAGCCCCTGGTAACCACCATTGTGCTCTCTACGTCTATGAGTTCAATCTTTTTAGATTATAAATATAAGTAAGGTCATATGATATTAGTCTTTCTGTGCCAGCCCTATTTCATTTAACATAATGTCCTCATATGCACATTCCTAAATATCTATAGGGGAGAGCTGATGGGAATTATGCCTCCCAACTTGCAGCCCGCACCCACATTTGTTCTCAAACCACAGAAGCCTAAGCAAAGCAGGACAGTGTAGATCCTTCTCCAGCAGCTTTCTAACTTGAACAGGATTTCAACAATTACGCAACACCTTGAAATCAAATGCAATAAATGCTGTTCTTCCAGACCAGGCCAGGTGATTAGTGTGAATTTCAACACTATAATACCACATCCAGTGCCCCTCAGTGGTTCTCTGGAGAACCATTCTCTTCACTTGGGTACACATTATCTTCACTAGAGTACACTCATAACGAACTTGGGTCTGTATTGCCATTTCCTGAAGTTGAGAACAACAGTGTCTCAAAGAGACTGTCATGTATTTCCTTCATCAGATCACTGACAACCAATAACTTTCTTATAGGCTGGGAGTAATAATGGTAATGATGTTGATGATGATGATAATAATAGTATCAACTGTTTAATGAGGTTATATAATTTACCTCAAGTCATATAGCTAGTCAGTGGTGGAACCAGGCCTCAAATGCAGCCAGTTTGTCTTGTGAGCCACCACTCTTAGCCACCCACTTGACACTTAAGGACCCATAGGTAATCAGTCTTACCAGAACAGACTCTTTATTTAGAATTCAGGCCAACTTTGACAAAGCCCTCAGAGTGGCTCTGATAAACAAATGAACACAAAAAAACCTTCAAAACTCTGATAAACAAAAAAACTCTCATGCTGTTCACTTAGTTCATCCATAACAGAGGGGATTTCATTTAGTCTTCCCATGTGTATGCCATTGGGACTTAGCAATGATGTCAGAGCAGCATACCATTCTTCATAGGAGGAGTCAGCCTTTCTTCCTGTGCAAATATGTCCATAAGATCCTTGAATTATAGGTTGGTATATGATATCTTACAGAAATGGGATGCCTAAACGAGACCTGTTCACTTCTTGGGTAACTACAAGTTACCTGTGATTCCAACGGAGGCAATGGAAATGGCCATTCAATGAAAATGGCCAAGCAAGAATACTCTGCCTAGCACTGGATTATCAGGATACATTCAAGTCCAGCTATGCTCTTTAAGAGCTATATGAACTTGTGTAAGTTATTTATTCTCCCTAAGACTCAGTTTCCTCATCTGTAAAAAGGAAACAATGGTACTACTTCATAGAGTTTTGTGAAGATTAAATGAATTCAATATGTAAAGCACTTAGAATAGTGCCAGGCTCATGGTAAATAAATGCTATGTAAGTAATACGATATTGCTATTATTGTTTCTTTCTCTCGCTCTCTCTCTACACACACACACACACACACACACACACACACACACACACACACAGTAGAGAGCCAAATTCATTACTCAAACTTCAGTATCCTCTCTTGACTCCTAAAATTATTGATAGAGCAAGGCATGGTGATTCCTCCCAGCAGAGTGTCAGAGTTTTTCTGACTGCCTATGCAAGCATTAGAAAGGACTATCCACAGAAGTAAATATGTTGGGCAACTCAGTGCAAGTCTGAAGTTGTTAGTTTCATTGAGCATATTTCTAATGTCTTTATGCATTCATTTTACTGAACCAATCAACCAAAATGCATCCTAACATCATTCTGCCTTTTAAAATCCCCTCAATGCACCCAAACCCATCAACTACCCATTACCCATTTTTCTTTTCTTAAAGCAGCTACTCAATTGCAAACGCTCCATTAGACATTCCCCTTTCCAAGGTTACGCATGTTCTGTTAAGTGTATTCCAAAGATCCTTGTGCTAATTGCCATTTTGTTCAGTTAGAAGTCTAGAGAAAATCTAATGTGTGACTCCCAGAATCTCTAAAATTCCCAAGAATTAAGTTATTTTCATATTTCTCCTCAACTTAATCCCCAGGATATGTTCAGTTGTCCCTTTTATCATGACATAAATTTTAAAATACCCTGTAGAGTGAAGAATATCATGGTACCCCAATAGTTCATCTCAGATTCTGGCATAAATCTTATGGGTCAATCTCAAGCAGTTAGCTTTATGTCCTTGTGTTGTAATGTCCTTTCCCTTCTCTCCAAAGCTACAGCCCATTTAAAAAGGGCCAGAGCCTCACGCCTATAATCCTAGCACTTTGGGTGGCTGAAGTGACAGGATCATTTAAGCTCAGGAGTTCAAGACCAGCCTGAAAATAGCAAGGCTTTGTCTCTACTAAAAATCAAAAAAAGTTAGCTGGGTGTGGTGGTGTGTACCTGTAGTACCAGCTACTCAGAGTCTGAGGCGGAAGGATTGCCTGAGCCCAACAGATGGAGGCTGCAGTGAGCTATGACTGCATCAAAGCAATCCAGCCTGGGTGACAGATCAAAACCCTGTCTAAAATCTGTTTAGTCCTCACAACACACCTGTTGACACAGTACTTCATTTTCATTTCCCATACTTGTTGCCATCAAATCAAATTACATATTTCAGAGCTTAGCAAAATATCTACCTAATCTACGCTAATAATTTTGTAGGATGATTTTAAAGAAAACATTTTTATCATCTACAAATGATGAAAACTAATCTTTTAATGAAATTTCATTATCTAAAACCAAACTTTGTTGGCTTTATGAATGTTTAGTACTTTTTTCTAGAATGGTATTCTACTTTTTTTTTTCCCCCAGAGTGGATCTCGCTCTGTTGCCCAGGCTAGAATTCAGGAGAGCGATCATAGCTCACTGTAACCTTGAACTCCTGGGGTCAAGCAATCCTCCTGCCTCAGCCTCCTGAGTAGCTGAGACTACAGATGCACACCACCATGCCTGGCTAATTTTTAAATTTTTTGTAGACATGGGGTTTCACTCTGTTGCCCAGGCTGGGCTCAAGCAATCCTCCTACCTCAGCCTTCCAAAGCATTGGGATTACAGGTGTGAACCAGCATGCCCAACCACTATTCTACTTTTGAATAGCAATGTTCAGTATAACTTTGATTTAAAATAAGCATTTGAGTAAAAACAAATGGTCTTAAAAGTGTTAAATTTTGACTCCATCGAATTTTTTTTTTTTTTTTTTTGAGACAGGGTCTTGCTGTGTTGCCAAGGCAGGAATACAGTGGCATCATCACAGCTCACTATAGCCTTGACCTCCTGGGTTCAGGCAATCCTCCTGCCTCAGACTCCCGAGTAGCTGGGACCACAAGCACATGCCACCATGCTCAGCTCATATCTAAGTTATTTGTAGAGACAGGGTATTGCTATGTTGCCCAGCTGGTCTTGAACACCTAGGCTCAAGTGATCTTCCCATCTTTTTTTGTTTTGTTTTGTTTTTTGTTCTTTTTGTGATGGAGTCTCGCTCTTGTCATCCAGGCAGCAGTGCAATGGTGCAGTCTTGGCTCACTGCAATCTCCACCTCCCGAGTTCAAGTGATTCTCGTGCCTCAGCCTCCCAAGTAGCTGGGATTACAGGCACCTGCCACCACGCCTGGCTAATTTTTGTGTTTTTAGTAGAGACGGGGTTTCACCATGTTGGCCAGGCTGGTCTCGAACTCCTGACCTCAGGTGATCCGCCCACCTTGGCCTCCCAAAGTGTTGGGATTACAGGCGTGAGCCACCACACCTGGCTGATCCTCCCACTTTGGCCTCCCAAAGTGCTTGGATTACAGGTATGAACCACCAGACCTGGCCGTGGCTCCCTCTAATTTTATTCTCATTAGAAAATAAAATATTTATGACTTTTAATAATTCACTTCTCTAGAAAATTTTTATACCTGAAATATAAAACTATCTCTAATTTTTTAAAGCACTAAAATTTGTAATAAACTCATTTTTAAAATAAACAATTATATCAGTCTAAATGTTTTCCTTGACTTACATCTTTAACTTTCCTTATGGAGCTAGATCCTTCAAAAGCACAACAGATATAGCCATGAAGAGATCTGTCAGGTTCCAGTTCAGAAGTGTCTAATGTGGAGGACAACATGCTAGTAGGGAAGAAATGTTAGTGCCTGACACAATTCCTAGTTTTGGCCACCAAGTGGTGCTATTAATTCAGAGTGAACTGGCACTGGGGGCATGGGATTGGTTGGCTTTGGGGTGGGTAAAGAGTAGAAGAGCAGTCTACAACGAGTCAGTAAGTACAAGGGACACTGACAAGCCAGATGTTTCCAACTCTGTATACTGTGAATTCATGTATCAATGTCACGAGTTTAAACACAGAGGATAAAACTAACTTACATATTTTCATTTTTACAGGTAAAGTCCACTGTCTTTCCTTAGGAAAATAACTGTTTATATACATATATTTGTATCAAATCTTATCCTGTAAAGCTACATAGCTGTAAAAATAATCACACTATTTTGATTAATCTGTTTCTCTAAAAAATTCCTCCAAATTCCATTAAAACAAAACAAAAAACCTTTAAAGAAAACCAAACTATTAAGCAAACATTACAAACATTAATTAGTAATATTATCTAAAAATATCTAATTTATTACTATTATTATTTGATAGAGTCTTGCTATGTTGTCCAGGATGCAGTGCAGTGGTGTCATCTCAGCTCACTGCAACCTTCACTGCCTAGGGTTCCAGTGATTCTCTTGCCTCAGCCTCCTCTGTGGCTAGGATTACAGGTGCACACCACCACATCCAGCTAATTATTGAATATTTAGTAGAGATGGGGTTCTGACATATTGGCCAGGCTGGTCTCAAATTCCTGACCTTAGGTGATCTGCCTGCCTCAGCCTCCCAAAATGCTAGGATTACAGGCGTGAGCCACTGTGCCCGGCCTCTAATGTTTTTTAAAAAATAGGTATCAACTCAACAGGTTTTCTTTAACTTACACTGTAAACTTTTTCTGATGAGATAGCTCCTTTGAGTGCATGAATACTTTTCACATTTCAACTCAGAAGTGACAAGTGGGGATAGGGAACAGATACAATGACTATATATGTTCAGTTTCCTTATGCAAACCACCTACAGGCCTATGAAAAGTGTTAAAAACATAATGAGTAACTAAAAGAAAGACTTAATAATCTACTATCCACTAGAAGAACTGGCAATGTTGGCCAGGTGCGGTGGCTAATGTCTGTGATCCCAGCACTTTGGGAGGCGGAGGCAGGCGGATCACCTGAGGTCAGGTGTTCGAGATCAGCCTGGCCAACATGGTGAAACCCTATCTCTACTAAAAATACAAAAATAACCTGAGCGTGGTGGTGCATGTCTGTAGTCCCAGCTACTCGGAAGGCTGAGGCAAGAGAATCACTTGAACCTGGGAGGCGGAGGTTGCAGTGAGCGGAGATCGCGCTATTGCACTCCAGCCTGTGCAACAGAGTGAGATTCTGTCAAAAAGAAGAAGAAGAAGAAGGAGGAGGAGGAAGGAGGAAAGAGGAAGGAGGAAGGAGGAGAGGAGGAACTGGCAATGTCTCCACAATAGAATGGCCAGTGATTTGAAAGCACAACTTTGTAAGCCTGCACAACAACGAAAGTAAGGTTCACGACTATTCAATTGGACAGCTCTGTCTCCAAGATGAAGGACCTAACAAGGGTCAGTAATGCATCCAGTTGTTTCTATACATTAGCATCCGTATTTTTAAGTAAAAATGTTTCGAATGCCGGGCGCGGTGGCTCACTCCTGTAATACCAGCACTTTGGGAGGCCGAGGTGGGCAGATAACGAGGTCAGGAGTTTGAGACCAGCCTGGCCAATATAGTGAAACCCCGTCTCTACTAAAAATACAAAAAATTAGCTGGGTGTGGTGGCAGGTGCCTGTAATCCCAGCTACTCGGGAGGCTGAGGCAGGATAATTGCTTGAACCTGGGAGGCAGAGGTTGTAGTGAGCCGAGATCGAGCCACTACACTCTAGCCCGGGTGACAGTGTGAGACTCCGTCAAAAAAAAAAAGTTTCTATTTGGGGAAACTGGGAGAAAGGTGTCGGAACAGAGCTTGCATCCTTCCATAAACTACCTTGATTTTGGTTCAGGACTGAGGGGCCAACGCATACATACTTATCCATCTCTGATGTCATTGTCAAAACAAATTATGAAATGTTGGTTAATCTTCTTAGGGGATGAAGTCAGGATGAAACAGAGGAGGATAAATGCATTTGTAAAAGTTGACTCTTACCTGATGTCTTAAAATAAATTTCTCAAAATACAATGTCTAAGTTCAGTTTGCTTCTGTAAGTGCCTAACACTCATATAATAAGTGTAGGAATTCAGATAAGGGGACTAGCACAATTCCTAAGGCTTCCTCCTAGTTATTAATTTATCTGTGAAAATTATGGCATTCACAAAACATTCATCAAAGTTACTTTTTACATATAACCTAAGGGTTGAAAAACAACACAATAACAACAAAAATAATTCTCTAGCCTTATGTCAAATTCCTAAACCAGTACTTTTGGCTTTTCTGGGGGACTGGGGGAGAGACAGAGGGAGAGACGGAGAGAGTATAAGTGTGTGTGAGTTGCAGAGAAGAGGAGAGTTATGATAGAACGAGATGTGTATATTAGAAGCTAACGAAAATTTAAAGTAAATGTAGAAACAGCTGGGTGTGGTGGTGCATGCCTGTGATCCCAGCTACTTGGAAGGCTGAGGTGGGAGGATCATGAGTCCAGGAGTTTGAGAACAGCTTGGGCAACAGAGAGAGACCTTGTCTCAAAAAAAAAAAAAAAAAATGAGGCCAGGCACGGTGGCTCACACCTGTAATCCCAGCACTTTGGGAGGCCAAGGCAGGTGGATCACCTGAGATCAGGAGTTCAAGACCATCCTGGCCAACATGGTGAAACCTGTCTCTACTAAAAATAACAAAAATTAGCTGGGCGTGGTGGCACGTGTCTGTAATCCCAGCTACTCAGGAGGCTGAGGCAGGAGAATGGCTTGAACCTGGGAGGCAGATGTTGCAGTGAGCCGAGTTCGCGCCACTGCACTCCAGCCTAGGCGATTGAGGAAGACTCCATCTCAAAAAACAAAAAAAAAAAGAAAGAAAGAAAAAAGGCAGAAACAATAATAAATAATTAAACTACTCTGACTGATAGCAGTAGCTACTATTGTATTGAGTGCTCACCCTCTGCCAAGTTCTGTGCTAAGTACTCATAACTTTCTGAAGTAGGTATTATCAGCCTTTTTCTTTTCTTTTTTTTTTTTTTTTGAGATGGAGTCTCATTCTGTTGTGCAGGCTTGAGTGCAGTGGTACAATCTCAGCTCATTGCAACCTCCACCTCCTGGGTTCAAGAGATTCTCCTGACTCAGCCTCCCAAGTAGCTGGGATTACAGGCGCCTGCCACCACACCCAGCTAATGTTTTCTTTTTTTTTTGAGACAAAATCTCACTCTGTTGCACAGGCTGGCGTGCAGTGGCATGATCTCGGCTCACTGCAACCTCCACCACCCAGGTTCAAGTGATTCTCCTGACTCAGCCTCTCAAGTAGCTGGGATTACAGGCACCTGCCAACACGTCTGGCTAATTTTTTGTATTTTTAGTACAGACGGGGCTTCACCATGTTGACCACGCTGGTCTCAAACTCCTGACTTCGTGATCTGCTTGCCTTGGCCTCCCAAAGTGCTAGAATTATAGGCATGAGCCACCTCGCCCGGCCTTAATTTTTGTACTTTTAGTAGAGACAGGGTTTCACCATGTTGGCCAGGCCGGTCTCCAACTCCTGACCTCAGGCAATCCGCCTGCTTCGGCCTCCCAAAATGCTAGAACTACAGGCATGAGCCACCGCGCCCAGCCCAGCATTTATTTATTTTTTCCTTCCTTCCTTCCTTCCTTCCTTCCCTCCCTCCCCGCCTTACCTTTCCTCTCCCTTCCTTTCCCTCCCCCTTTCCCTTCTCCTCCCCTCCTCTCCCCTCACCTCCTCTTCCCTTCCCTTTCTTTCTTTTTCTTTTTTTGAGATGGAGTCTCACTCTGTTGCCCAGGCTGGAGTACGATGGCGTGATCTTGGCTCATTGCAACCTCCACCTTCTGGGTTCAAGTGATTCTTCTGCCTCAGCCTCCCGAGTAAGTGGGACTACAGGTGTGTGCCACCACACCCAGCTAATTTTTGTATTTTTAGTAGAGATGGGGTTTCACCATATTGGCCAGGCTGGTCTCAAACTCCTAACCTCGTAATCTGCCCGCCTCGGCCTCCCAGTGCTGGGATTACAGACGTGAGCCACTGCTGCCTTTTTCTTTTTTAAAACATCTGATCAAACAGAGGCTCAGAGAGATTAACTAACTTGTCTAAGAACACCCAGATTCTAGTTGGGATCTTACTGATTTTAAAGTCTGTGCTCTTAAATCTCTATGCTGTGCTACTTCTCTTAGTGCTTGTAACACTATGAGTTTAGCACATCTTCACTCTGTGTTTCTCAAATGTGGTCTGTGGATCACCTGTATTAGAACTGCCTAGAAGACTGGCTCCATACCAGGTCCAGTGAATCAAAATCTTCTAAGTAGGGCGTGGGAATCTATGTTTTTAACAAATTTCTCAAGCATTTTTTTAATGGATATAAAAGTTTGAGAATCACTGTCTTGGCCCTTTCACAAAGAAGTCACTGAGATTAATTTTTCTTAAAAAAAGAAAGGGTGATATTCCATGTATAACATGTTATTTTAGCATTGGCATGACATTACACAAATTTAATTTCACATTCAGAAGAAAAACACGTTGCTGCCAAGTCAGTTCAAATGCCTAAATTTTGTTTCATAGATAGTTGTTGAGAAAAAACACATTTTCCTGGAATTTCTACTTTTTTAAATGTTAAAAAATTTTATTGCAATCTAGAATAAGGATGTTCCTCACTTCAGGCAACAGACATGTTCCAAATTGAAAATTATGGTGATGTGTTAATTCTTTAGGTTCAAAAATTATACTTTACATTTCCAATTCAAAATTTCTAGTAGTGGAAAATACTTTCTAAATATCACGGGTAGAAATTGTATACATTTGTTTTTCTGGATAAATGAATAAACATGAGTCAGCAGATGAGAAAGTCAACTTAATACTGTATATAGTAAAAAGTTGGGGCATCCAGTGAGTGCCAAGGAGAGAAGAAATAAATGTTAGAAACGAGAACCTTAGGAAGCCCTCTGCATTTCTGAATCAGCAAGGTTCCTTTCTAGAAATCCTATGATCCAGAACCTATCGCATGAACCAGAATGATTCAACAATTAAGTGCTAGTGCTTCTATATATAATTTATATTTTCGTTCATAAATGGTCTAAATAATGAAATACAGATAGCAACAGAAGCTTGAATTAGCTGAACAAATTGTGAGAATAAAGAAGACTTGAAAGTATGATATTTTAATTTTCCTTTGTAACTACAGAAAAAAACTATAGAAAGACAAGAATTAAATTACCAGTTTTTAAAATTGAAAGTATAAAAAGTAAAGAACAAAAGTACTATAAGCACCTTTGATATAAACTCTCCTTTTATTTATTTTATTTCAGTTTTAGAGACCAGGTCTCATTCTGTTGCTCAGGCTGGAGTACAATCATAGCTCACTGTAGCTGCAAACTCTTGGACTCAAGCAATTCTCCTGCCTCAGCCTCTTGAGTGGCTGGGAACTACAATCATGTGCCACCACAACCAGCTAAATTTTTTAGTTTTTGTAGAGATAAGGTCTTGCTTTGTTGCCCAGGCTTGTCTTCAACTCTTGGCTTCAAGCAATCCTCCTGCCTAAGCCTCCCAAAGTGCTGGGATTACAGGTGGGTGCCACCACACTCAGCCCCCTAAACTCTCCTTTTAAAACAAAATTTACTATTTTCTTTAAACTATATGTCTGTTCATTATTGATTATTCCCAATAATCAAATGCCTCTATACTACATATGTAATACAGAATAATAAATAAAATGTAGAAATGTGAGAAGAGAACAATATTAATTCATTATACCTTTTTTTAGTGCTTGATGATGATAGGTAAAATTCCTAGCATATTGGTGTTTTTCATCTTTTATTTCAAAAGAGACCTTGAGAAATTTAAGTATTAAAAAGATCATATAAATAATAATAGCTAACATTTATGGAGCTCCAAATGCTTGGTTGCAAATACCAAGTACTTGGTTGCAAATGTTATACTCCAAGTGTTTGGTTGCAAATGCTTGATATAAAGTATCTAATTTAATTCTCACAATTCTCTTAGCTGTCATACTACATCAACTTTGACTTAGTGTGACTATATGTAAACTAATTAGGTTCACTAACCAGGGTTAAGTTTCTACATTCAGTATAAGCATATCAAGGATCAAAACCTCAGGCATAATGAGGGATCCAAGTATATTGGCTGGGCCGGGGACGGTGGCTCATGCCTGTAATCCCAGCACTTTGGGAGGCCGAGATGGGCAGGTCACTGAAGGTCAGGAGTTCAAGATCAGCCTGGCCAACATGGTGAAACCCCATCTCTATCACAGGACATGAAAGAATGGAAACAAATTTCATCCTTTATGGGAATTAAAGTTGGGTTCTTTACCCCAATTTTTATTTCTAAAGCCATACTGTCCTCATTCTATTAGTGTAGAAACTGAGGGTCCCAGCTGTGAAGATGAGTTAGTAAGCAGGTATCATTCCCCCAGCCAGGGTCCCACCTCACTGCTGCAAGGGATAAGTCCATGTTTTCAGATGAAGGTATGATATGGATTAAATATTGAAGAACAGCCTCTCCTGTAGTTATGCTAACAAAAGTAAAGACCTATGGGCCCTGGGTCCTAATGGACAGGAGCATAGGAGCAATGGTTCACATGAAGATCTTGGAGAGCTGGGCCTTGGAGCACTATTCTTCTGCGTGGCTGTGATTCCATCAAGATGTGGCAGAATCAATTGTTTGACATGTTCTTATATGCTTTTTTACCTTCTGCATATTGAATTAAAACATAATTTCAGGCTGGGCGTGATGGCTCATGCCTGTAATCCCAGCACTTTGGGAGGCTGAGGCGGGTGGATCACCTGAGCTCAGGAGTTCGAGACCAGCCTGGCCAACATGGTGGAACCCCATCTCTACTAAAAATACAAAAATTAGTTGGGCGTGGTGGTGGGTACCTGTAATCCCAGGTACTCGGGGGGCTGAGGTGGGAGAACCACTTGAACCTGGGAGGCGGAGGTTGCTGGGAGCTGAGATGACGCCATTGCACTCCAGCCTGGGCGACAAGAACGAGACTCCATTCCCCCAACCCCTCAAAACAGAAAAAAAAAAAAACCCCAAAACCCCAAATAATTGCATGAAGTTTTATCACTTCTTGTAATTAGAAAATGATGCTGTATTATTTTGCATTCTTGGAGTTAGGTAACATAAAGTAACTAAAATCTTGACACAGTTGAAAACACATATATACAAAACAGACCTATAACACCACATTTATCAAAATCATGTCAGCATTTTGCTTCCAGAAAGGAACAATACTATCAACTCTTAGAGTCTATCAACAGATGTGGCTTATTGCCTCTGAAAATTGTGTTAAAAATTCACTTTGTAGAAAATTTTCAGATATAAAGTATCATTTTTTCTGGTTTCTTTATTATTACAGATTCAATACTCTATAAATTTTAGTAGAGAAGAATAGGGTAACTCTATACTACTTCAGAACCTTAGTAATCATTTTATTTGCTTTATAACATCAAATTCCCTCATTTAATTTGTTTCTATTTATGAAAAGTTCCTTTGCAGAGGAAATATTAAAGCCTTGTCTGTCCATCTGATATTTTATATGAGTAGATGTCAACTGGGTATTCAACTTTAATAACCTAGAAAACTTTATTTTTATTTTATCATGGTATATCATATTAGAAAACAATTTTTAATGACAAATCTTCACTTTTTAAATTTTTTTCAGTTCTGTAATTAAAATGCCAAAAGAGATATCTCACTTACTTTAATGTATATATTTTTAATGACATGGTCTCTTTTCTCATTATAATCTGCATGAAAATAGACATATTAATGTCTATTAAAACAGAATCTCTAGCCAAGCAGGGTGGCACTTGCCTGTAGTCCCAGCTACTTGGTAGGCTGAGGCAAGATAATTGAACCCAGGAGGTCCAGTCCAGCCTGGGCAACATAGCAAGACCCTGTCTCTAAACAAACAAACAAACAAACACAAAACCACAAAAACCCAGGAACTTTACAAAATGGAGACATGTTATTACACGAATCCTAATTCTCATACAATCCATACTTACGAGGAACATAGAAATAGCACACTAAATAATAAAAAGTAAAGAACTAGCATATTTTTTAAAACTGTTATTATATTTAGAAGATAGTCTCTACTTTTTCCTGACTTTAAAAACTATGGTTGTCCAAGTTACTCCTATTAATATAGGATTTTTAACCTCCATTTTGCTAGAAGGGTGTATAAATTACAATATCTTAAGAGGCAATATTTAAGTCATGTGAACCAAGTACAACGTACAAAAATATAATTTTTCAGGATAAGAGAACATTTAAAGAACAGTATATAGAAACATCAAATATATGTGTTAAATGTGAGAAACACTGGCAAAATTTTTCCTCATATAAAATTTGAAAAGTGTTATTATATCAAACATCTTTTCCTTCCTTTCCTGGTTATTTATTAGTTGTACAGAATTAATTTAACTCTAAGCTCAAATATCTTTTTTTTTTCGAGACAGAGTTTCACTCTTGTTGCCCCGGTTGGAGTGCAATGGCGCGATCTCGGCTCACTGTAACCTCCACCTCCTGGGCTCAAGCGATTCTCCTGCCTCAACCTCCTGAGTAGCTGGGATTACAGGCATGCGCCACCACACTCGGCTAATTTTTGTATCTTTAGTAGAGACAGGGTTTCTTCATGTTGGTCAGGCTGGTCTTGAACTCCTGACCTCTGGTGATCCACCTGCTTCGGCCTCCCAAAGTACTGGGATTACAGGCGTGAGCCGCTGTGCCCAGCCGCGTTCAAATATCTTTATATATAAAAATGTACCCAGTTTTGGTTTTTTCTTCTTTCTAGGTATGGATGGATATGGTGAGAAATGGAGTTGACTACTCTTATTCTCCTACTAAGTGTACAGTGATTGCTAAAGAAAAGAGAGATTGTGAAAAATATGTTCTGTATAAATACATAATTAAAATCTCATAACATATTATCAAAGAATATATTTTTATAACATTTATGCAGATAATCTTAAATTTATGTTGTTATTTATGCCCTAAACTATAAAAAGTATGTAATATGCCATTTTCTAACTCATAGACTCTAATAGTCTATATAGATCCTGTTTTAATGTTAATGAATTTATAGACACACATAGCTAGCATCAAGGCTACATGGAAAAGCAGAACACTTCAAGCATTTAATACAGCTAAAGGGGCAGATTAGAGATCAATAACAAAATCACCTGGTAAAAAGGAAAAAGGTGTTGCATTAAAAGGCTTTTTGCTTTACATGTGAAACAATACTGAGAAACCTGTATTTTAGCACTTGTACTCAACAGGCACTCCAAACTATGCAATGATGAGAACAGAAACCCATCCTTTCTAATAATCTTGTGACAAAAGCTAAAAGACATCATCCTATTAACTAGTGATCTCAACTGCTAATGCGGAGTACTTCCTGGTGCCTTTTATGTAGAATGCTGCTATTAAAAAACCACTAAACATTCACTGTGAACAACACAGAATCATTCATCTTTTATCAGCATCTCTTGTTAGAAGAGTATGAGTGGGGCTGAAGGTGTCATTGATATTATGGAGTGGAAATTAATCAGAAATTTTTCTCATATTTTCCTCATCTCACTAATTTACTTTTGTTCAAATTTCCTCCTGTTAAAAAGTTCATACCCAACCCCCTGTTGTACTCTTTTAAGTTGAGAATATTCAACGAGTGCGTCCACTGAAAAGCACCAGGTCCTAACACAAAAAGCATTCGAAATTCTCATTTAGTTGTCTTTATTTTGCTAGCGCCATGTGGTCCTTGAAGATGTAGAAAACACGGGAAGCCGAGTAAAGATCAGAGCAAGCTCATTAGCATTCTGACAAAATTGGAGTGGTGGAGATGTATAGTTTGCCTAGTTTGTCGTTTTGAAAGCTACCGGTGGTAAGCTTTCTATTTCATTGTGCCTTTGTCTTTTGGGGGGGTTTCAAAGCAGCAGGGTATTTGTTAGCCCTAGGTTTGCACAATGCATTGTGGGAAACTTTCCTGCACATTCAGCCCTACATAGTATCATTCCAGTTTGAGTCAAAAAGTTTTTTTCACTTTTTATAGGAAAGGATATGTGTGTGAATCTTAATGCATACCTTTAATATGTTCATCACAGCTCTGACTTTTCCTTTTGCCTGAATCATAAAGTCCAAAGAGAGTCAGAACCTAAATTAGATTATTTTCAATTGTTTATAAATGCTGCCAGACATTTCAGAATATAACATTAAAACATTAATTTACTTTCTGCTCTTTGTTATAAACAACTAACAAGTAACACAGTACTGATTCACTTAGTTACAATTTAAAGGCTTATTGCTCACTATGTAAGACCCAATTCTATTTTTGAAACTGTGTAGAGAAAAGAAATGGTCTGTGCTTTAGAATCATGTAAATAAATACCTCTTAGAAGACTTAAATAAGTTATTACCCTACTCGTTTGATTTTCTTCATCATCTTCTTCATTTTCTTTTCTTTTTTCCTCTTTTTTTTAAACATAAGACTCACTTTGAAGAGCTAAATAGGCTACATTAATGCTACTATTCAACATGAATGTTTCCAAGTTGCAGTGAAATGGATAAAGGTCTTTGGGGATGAATTTATCTGCTAAATCCTTGTGGTTGCCCTCGTATCTTGAATGATGACCCAAAAGAATGTCAACAGCTCATTTTCCCAGAGAGCTGGAAGGAGTCCCTATGCAAGCCATAATCTGCACATTCTCAAAGAACCATTTCAAACATTATATTTCACAAGCTGTTTTAAGTGATTTTCCTCTCATCTCTAGTATCCTAACAGTACTTTGGACATTAGTGCCTCTGAAATGAGGGCCAAAATTTTACGAGACTTCTACATATGGCACATACATTTTGAGATTTACTTAGTGTACATTTTAGAAACATGGTTAGCTTTTGTTACAATAACATATTTGTGGCATAAATGAAATAAAAGTCTAAACTGAAGATTAGTATTTTTTATCACTGCAGAAAAAGTGCTTTTTTAGTATTAGCTATTATATATTTTGCTAAGAATCAAACCTAATTTATGACAAGTATCTACAGTCTTTCTTAATTTATAATTATTGAAGGCCTAGGGGAAGCTAAAGAGCAGTGAGTGAGATATAGTATATGAATAATCTGGTGAAGGTAGTTTAACAGTAAGAGAATGGATCATTTCTATATGACACAGTAGCATTTGGTTGTATCATGTTTTATTTCCTTTGTATGACAGGAAACCACTAGACTAGTATGTCATCATCAAGGCAGGTTTTACAATATTAACTGTTCATATTATATTAGAGCATGAAATTAAAATGATGCAACTTTTATTTCTAATTTAGGTTCTAATTTTCACCCCCTACAGCTTTGGTTAGCCTTTTCTATGATTTAAAAATTCATTAAAAAAACAACAACAGTAACAACAAAACTAGAGACCTACTAGGTATCATTCTGTGGCTACTTATATTTTGTTAGAACTTGAAACTTGACTAACAAAGCTTAATATTTAAATGTATCCCAACATTGAGCTGTTCTACTGCTCACTTTAAAGCTAAAGAACAGATGTTACTACAGTCATAATGATTGAATTAGTTCTATACTTTGCAATATGAGTATAGCTGCAAAATTATTTATCTCCTTCACTGAATTCTCCTGCCAAAATTTCTTGAATAAAATCATTTTGACTAGCTATATCAAATGAGAGAGCAGTCAGGAGTGTTTAAGTCCAGCTTTAAAACAAATATTTTAAGAATTACTTAGACATGTGCAAAATAGGGAATGTCCCTCCTGAAACCATGTTTAAAATATATTTTCTATCTTGAATTTAGACTTCATTAGAAACCATTTTTGACTTGTAATACCAAGATTGCTGTAATGTTATTCTGTTAAACAACCACAAAAAGATGTAAAAAGGCTGAACTTCTTAAAGCTGCAAATTAACAATTTTCTAATTTTTAAAGCACATTACACTTGGATTTATAATACTGTCAAAGTCCAAAAAAATTAAGTGGAGTTAAAGTATTATAAGTAAACAAATTCTGTTGTATGGTTAGATAAAGCTACACACACACTAACATTGCTTTTTTATGCTAAACCAAACTTGAAGCTTCTTCACAAGTGTTCACATTATACTGGTGTTTAGTTTCCTATGACTTAAAGGCCAGATGTTTTTCACAAATGACCAACAATCGTAGTTAGAATAAATTAATGATTGATTTTTTTAAGCTTTGATGGAATTAAACAAACTTCTTTTCTCAATGTGCCCCTGTGAATGTTTGCCTGTTAAACTTTTTTTTTTTTTTTTGACAAGTGAGGCCACCCGGCAGAAAACAACTGATGCAAAACCCAGGAGTAATCCCTCTGTTTAGTTCAACACTATGGTTAGCCTAAACACTGCCTCTATTATCCAATGGATTTAGAGAAACTTTCATTTATTTGTTGGCCTCAGTTTTCAATTCTGTTGCCCTCTTTAAGGAAACCTAGATTTATTCCTATGTAAATACATTTGCATACTGGTACAAAGAAATGTTCTAGAATTTGGTTACCTTAGCAAGCTAAATTGGGGTTGTGTACTTAAGTAGTTTGAAGAAATAAGTGAAAAGAATCAAGACACAGGTTAATAATCCTACTAAGGATTTTAAGACATATTGGAATGAACGTATAATGTTCATGGTACAAGACTAATGTAATTATTTCTAACAATATTTTAACAATATATGGACATCTATTTTTAAAAACCCTAAAACCACTGGAACCTAGGGAACGTACTCTATTTTCACAAAGTCAGTGTCAAATTGCTACATTAAAATGTGTTATATTTTCCTAAATAAATGTTTTACAATATTTTTTTATTACACAGATAATATTTACATTCTATAACATTTAGAGTCTAAATTACAAAAGGTTTACTTCACATGAGTAAGGTAGACTACGATTTTTTTAGTTTACTTAGGAGACTCAAATTAGGGATTCAGTTAGCTGTGAACACACTATGGAAAATAATCCAGTATAATTTTTTTAATAGGTTTTAAAAATCTAGATGGTTTTTCCTTGAAACATTTAGGTATTAATTTTTCTTTCTTTATTTCTTTTTAAACAAACTATGTAAGAGTATGGCTTAAGAGAAGGGAAACAGGCTGGAATGTGAGTCAGAAAATACCTGCTCTAATTATAGCTTTGAGCCAACCTCTAACTCTGGATTCAGTGTTTTTATCAGTAAACTAAAAGGTCTATACTAGATGATCTCTAAGACTTGTCATATTTGCAAACATTTATAATTACATGGTAGTATTATACACAAAACAATGTACCATAATATTAGAAGCTAATATTAGGAATTTGTATTCAAAAGTTGATTCTTAGCCTTCCTTGCTCCACAGTGGCTTTAAAAATTGAATACAGTATATCCAGAATCTACAATGAACTCAAACAAATTTACAAGAAAAAAACAAACAACCCCATCAAAAAGTGGGCGAAGGACATGAACAGACACTTCTCAAAAGAAGACATTTATGCAGCCAAAAAACACATGAAAAAATGCTCACCATCACTGGCCATCACAGAAATGCAAATCAAAACCACAATGAGATACTATCTCACACCAGTTAGAATGGCAATCATTAAAAAGTCAGGAAACAACAGGTGCTGGAGAGGATGTGGAGAAATAGGAACACTTTTACACTGTTGGTGGGACTGTAAACTAGTTCAACCCTTGTGGAAGTCAGTGTGGCGATTCCTCAGGGATCTAGAACTAGAAATACCATTTGACCCAGCCATCCCATTACTGGGTATATACCCAAATGACTACAAATCATGCTGCTATAAAGACACATGCACACGTATGTTTATTGCGGCACTATTCACAATAGCAGAGACTTGGAACCAACCCAAATGTCCAACAATGATAGACTGGATTAAGAAAATGTGGCACATATACACCATGGAATACTATGCAGCCATAAAAAATGATGAGTTCACGTCCTTTGTAGGGACATGGATGCAATTGGAAACCATCATTCTCAGTAAACTATCGCAAGAACAAAAAACCAAACACCGCATATTCTCACTCATAGGTGGGAATTGAACAGTGAGAACACATGGACACAGGAAGGGGAACATCACACTCTGGGGACTGTTGTGGGGTGGGGGGAGGGGGGAAGGATAGCTTTAGGAGATATACCTAATGCTAAATGACAAGTTAGTGGGTGCAGCACACCAGCGTGGCACATGTATACATATGTAACTAACCTGCACACTGTGCACATGTACCCTAAAACTTAAAGTATAATAATACAAAAAAAAAATTGAATACAGTAGTTCCCCCTTATCACTTACTGAGGTCCAAAAATAGGTGAGTATAGTACAAAATTTTGGGGGGAGGGGAACATAGAGTGGAGAGATTACATTTACATGACTTTTATTACAGTATATTGTTATAATTGTTCTATTTTATTATTAGTTATTGCTATTAATCTCTTACTGTGCCTAATTTATAAATTAAACTTTATCATAGGTATGTATGTATAGGAAAAAACATAGTATATATAGGAACCACATATACATTGTATGTATAGAAACCACAGTACAGTCTGTGGTTTCAGGCATCCACTGGGGATCTCCCAAGGATAAGGAGGGACTACTGTACAGCAGTACAAATTGTACTATGAATACATAGATTGCATAAGACTAACAGTAATAGAACTTCATAATAAAGTCTCCATCTACAGTAAATGAATCACATAAGGCTTATAAGGATATCTTAAAATTATTTGGAATACTGTTTCTTAGCAGTTTTCCCTAGTTAAAGCAATGAGCACTTATGCTGAGAAAAATACCTCACCCAGAATGTTATTTACACCTTAACCTAAAGAGGGTGAAATCAGCAATCCCACCCATACCCCATCCCTTCCTTTTTCTTCTCAGCATGTTTATCCTAGAAACATGGCATTAGTTTCTAGAAATGTTCAGCTAAGAAAAGTTTCATATAGATTCAGACATTCAAATGTTCATACAGGACATCTGAACTTTATCAAAAAAGTAAAACAGAAAAATGATCAGACATTCCACTATCCAGAAGAGAAGCAGAGGTCTCCAACTGCAAATGTACTTGAGTTTTATAGTATAAAGTATTCTCTTGGGAATCAAAAATAAACATGCATTTTAGGGTGCTAGCAAGTCATGCAATTTCTCCTATAAAATTGATTTCTTCATTGGACTAATCACATCAATACAAAAACAAATGAACTACCACAGTGCACTAATTAACAATTTTGCAAGTGAATACAGACATTAGTGCAACACTGCTGCCATTAAAGTCTATTCCATGGCATATCTGTTTCTGTTAACATTTCAATAGGCCAATTAAATGACCTTTCCCCCTTCAAACTCAATTAAGCTATCTGAACCTCAAATGCCACCTTACAACATATTTATACAAAATTTGCATAGAAGAAATTAATTTTTTAGTTTTAATGGGCTTATTCATTCAACACTTAAAATTAGATCACAGAATTTAATATAATGCAAATATAGAATATTATCTGCATATGCAATTGGTGAAATCAATCTTTCCAATCTAACCTTATATATTTTTATTTCTGGTTTATTACTTTAATAATTTTGCAATCCAGTTATAATTAAAAAAATTGAAAACTAGAAATAACATTTATTATTTTTAGGCAAACTGAAAACTAAAAGGCAGAAAGCCAAATAAGAAAAAAAAAAAAAATACCTCTAGGTATAAAAAGATATCTTTACTCCTTACAAATTAA